>NC_081531.1:31615006-31930775 GCF_030273125.1 Centropristis striata | reverse complement strand
ACAATTTTAAGCTTCGTTAGGAGGACTGTTGGAAAGGTCAAATTCTGTTCACAAAGTATTATCTTAAAATGTCTTCTTCTTTCTACATCTCTATCTGTGTGTAGGCTGGCATCTAAAATGCGTTCCCAGTCTCCTAGCAATTCACATCAGTACCATTACTCTCCAACAAGACATCGCTCACACCTGTCTCCTGATGGTCTGCGGGCAGAAGACAAGAACAGCGACCAATCCAAAGTGGTGAAGAGGAATACAGACATCAACAGCACGAATGAGAAGAATGTGGTCAACAATGAAATCGCCAAATCCAAATCATCTAAAAGTGAAACCTTGGACAAGCATCTCAAAGGTGAAACATCTGAAAGAAATCAGTCCCCAGTCAGGAAGGAGCACATGTCCCCCAAAGTGGACTCCTCAGAGAAGAAGACGCAGAGCAACACTCAGGATGGAGACAAGAAAAAAGGTAACGTGTTTTTACCTTTTGCTAAATTAAGAATTAGTAGTACACTCATCTTACACCAGTCTGTCTGTGTTTGACAGAGGCAGCACCATGTGCGTCCACGGGGAAGGTGGCAGCTGGCACAACAAACGCAGAGGAGGCAACCAGGCTGCTGGCAGAGCGAAGGCGCCAGGCTCGAGCTCAGAAAGAACTGGAGGAGAAAAAGCGGGAACAAGATGAAGAAGAGCGGTGAGTTTGTTGAATAAAACATGAATGAAAGACAGCATTGAATATTCTTTAAATGGCTTTAATAAGTGCATGCACCTGCTGATCAGACTCAGGGAAGAGCAGCGGAGGAAGCAGCTCGCACAGGAGCAGCGACAGCAGGAGGCACAGGCTCAACAAGTGAAGGAGGAAGAGCTTCACAGGCTGAAACAAGAAGAAGACAAACGAAAGAAGGAGCAGCAGGAGAAGGAGCTGCAGACTCAGATGGACAAAGAGGTGAGAGATGAGAGAGATCTTAACCCTTTGGGGCTATTTTGGCTGTTTTTGAATCATTTTCATTTTGCCTGTATATACCGCTTAAAGTGTTTTTTTTACCATGCCATGTTGGTTTAATTGTTTTCATCAACATTTTTAACCCAAAAAAACATAAAATCGAATTTTGAAATTGATGGGTTTTTTACTTTCCAAAACACAGTCATGCTCAATGAAGAATTTTAAATGTTGCAAATGTGAACACAGTTTGCAAATAAAACATATAACACATACATCGAGGATAACATCTGGTTAGATTTGTTATACTAAATATATTTGACCTTATCTCCAGTTTTACTTGGGCTATCATCATCAAACACAAACTAACATGGAGTTTCAAGCCAGAAGTTTAGAAGGAAGTTGATGGCAGGTTTGGACATTGCTTTGTTTTTATGTCATGACATCATAAAGAAGTCATGTGATTAATCATGCCGGCATGATCAGCAACTCCAGAGGGTTAAAATGCCAGGCAGTTTTAGCTTTATTTGATTTTGAATTGTTTCTTGTCTTTTCTTATGAATGTTACATCATATTACATGTGTTACATCTTTTGCATGTTGTGTAAGTTGCCTGGTCTGTCTTAACAGAAAGAAAAAAGCCAAGTCCTGGCTCAGGAGGACGCAGAACGTCAGCGGCAAGACAGAGAGCTGCAGAAGCAACAAGAAGAAGAGGAAAGACAACTAAGAAAAAAGGTGATTTTAAACAGAAATACCCGCCTAAGAAAGGACAGCCCGAGCATTCACTGCATGCTGCACTTTAAATATTTTCAACTCTGAATTCTTGAGGTTTCACACTGTGATTGATTGTTTCTCTATTTTTGCAGAGAATTGAGGAGATCATGAAGAGAACTAGGAAGGGTGAAGCTGACTTGAAGGTACTGTAAGAGACGCCCCCCTCCCTCCGTTCTCATACAGTAGTCCCGCTGCCTTTAAGCACCTGCTGATTGTTGATTGTTGATATTTTTCAACTTTTAATTTATTAAAAATCTGACTTTCTGTTGTTGTTTTCTTTATTAAATTTTATCGTTGGTGATACTTTGGTTTTGTGTCCTGATTGACTTGATCGTCTCTGTTCTGCATTGAACCAGAAGGAGGAGCAGGTGGAGACGCAGCCCGTCTCACCACCAGGTTAGTATTTGGTTCTTCAGTCGCCCTGCAGATACTTGCGTTTGCCTGCTGCCCCTGCTTACTCTGCCCTTCTCTGTATGCCTTGCAGCTGTAAAAATGCAAACAGGGCATGCATGGTTTATGATGTGATTCATTTATTCGTTTTTTTGAGCATGTGCAGTACCGTAATCTCAATTTTTATGAGTTGGCTTGTGTGGAATCTCAGTCTCGGACCTATGCCAATATTTTTCCTTGTTATTGTGTTGTTATGCAATAAGTCTGATGCTTTGGCTTTGGCTATTCTGAAGAATGGATTTTGAAATAGGTTTTACAGTGTTTCCTGGAATATAGAGCAACCAGCCAAGGTCTTTCCTCTTGTTGCTGATAGGGCACCTTTTACTGTAGAGCAGTGCCTGGGGAGCTGACTGTAGAATTAGCTGCTCTTGAAAATGTCCTTGGTAGATTTATTCAGGGACTGCTCTGCACAGTGTGAGCTCACACGTTATTCGGCATGTCCAGTGTTAATTCTCAACTGATATGGGTATTTACAATTGAGCCATTGTCAACAGTTAGTATCAATAATGCTGAAAATATGCAGAGGTGGACAGTAACAAAGTACATTTACTTTAGTACTTTATTTACCCCTCTGAACTTCAACCTGAAAAGTATGTTTTATTTGAATGATCACCGAAAATACACTGTTTATCATAGAAAGAAACAGGCATTATCGTCAAAATTTTAACTTTCTGACAGTCCTTGAACGGATCAAAGCATAAAACACAAAAAAACACTTTCACATGTCCCATTTGAAACGACACCAAAAATAAACCGTTTGGAATAACTAGATTCTGTAAAAAAAAAAAACTTTGATTCTGCGCTCCTCAACACAACTGGGAAACTGTGATTAATTTTCCTGCTTCAATCGATAATTTGAATAATATTCACTGAAAATTTGACGGAACTGCTGGCTGTTTACACAGAGCAGAGAGGAGAGGACAGGAGAGATTGTAAGTAGAGGTTGTAAAAATGAAATAGTTCAATATGTAGTTCAATATATCAGCATATGTAGACCCAATTTTTTTTTCCAATATTCATGACACTTGTGGCACTTGGAAAAGGGACATATAATTTGTCAGAGAAATTCAATGTTATAATTCAACTCAACATTTTTTCTTTCTTTATGATTTATGTCATTATAACTGTGTTATTCTGCACAGAAGACATATCTGAGATGTTCATACTTCTAGCCATGAATGTGCTGATTCCAGAGGTGCAGTGAAATACAAGGCCACAGTGAGTAAAATGTAAAAAGAGCAAAACACATCCTGAAATAGCTTGGGATCAGAGGGATAACTCAAGTAAAAAATTTGACTGAACAACTTTCACTTGTATAAGAGTAATATTTGACCAGGAGTATCTTTACTTGTGTACTTTTTCCACCACTGTTATTTTTATGTGACATCTCCCATTTCTGGGAACAAGAACAGACTCAAGTCGACTCAAACGAAATTCAGCTGATGCTACCTGGACAGACCGAATAGAGTGAAGCCAATGTGATGTTTTCATTCTCTGCAGGTGAAGTAAAGACGGTTCAATCTAATACTCAGGTGAATGAGCAAGCAATCAAAAAGGTTGGGTTTCAGGTTAAAGAGCAGGTCACAGTAAAGGAATGTGCTACTGTGAAGAAAGAAGCAGCTACAGCAGCTGCAGCTGCAGCACAGATGGACACTCAGAAGAGTTTGCAAGTCAAAAACAACACTCAAAAAGTGACACCGACACACAGTGTTCCTGACAAGAGACCAGACGCCAAGCAAGCCTGTGACGAGCATGGCAGAGAGGGCAAAGCCTGCGTTCTCAAGCAGCAGGGGAGAGAGGAGGACATGAATGTGAACAAGCAGCACAGAGCACATGTTAAAGCAGTGGACCAAATAAATAAAGAGCTGACAGCAGATGCCAAAGTCCTCAAAAAGGATGGTGGGATGATGAATGGAGCCGTGAACAGCGGAGGAAGTGCCTTGAAGAGAAGCCATGTAACTGCTGAGGTAAGCAAACAGCAAAGCCAACGTGTGACGACAGCTGCTAAAGGAGGGCCCCAGATGGAGGTTGTTAGACCCCCTGTGGCCCCCCTGCCGCTGGGACACCTATCCCCACCTGTCATCAAGCTGGAGCCGCTGGATGTGAAGGGATCCGGTGATGAGGTGCAGTCTATGGAGGTCAGGTGAGTCATCAGGTAACCCTGTAGGATTATAGAAGTAATTACATACTTCAAGGACACAAATGTTTAATCACGTTATATTATTATTTATATGTTCCAGCCCTGCTTCAAGGGAAGAACTGATTTCAATCCCAGAGTTCTCACCAGTCAACGAGATCCAGCACAGCAGTGTGAGTAACACCCGCGCTCTGGAAGACCTGATGGACCTGACAGGCAGCGTCACCTACCCAAAACTGTCCTCTGAGGGCAACATAGGCGACTGCAACAAGAACCTCATTGAGGGTGTTGTTAGTCCCATGTCGGACTCAAAGCTTATTGGGATGACGCCGCCATCCTCAAATAAACTTAGCATCCAGTAGTGTGTTAATCTCTCTATTTTTCTTCCTATCTCGCTTGCCTGTCTTTTCCCCTCTTTCTGTCACACACACTCACAGGATGCTGCACTTTAAGTGTGTGCACCCGTGTCAATCATGGATGGATTATTGAGAGGGCCCACTGGGCACAGGGGTGAAAAGTGTAAGCCACCAGCTGTCCTCTTCCTACAAAATGTCACTTAAAGGGACAGGTACCAACCGGGAAGAGAGTCAAAATGATGAAGAAACAAAAGTTCCACACAGAGTCAAAAACAACTACAAATAGATACAAACCCACTGCAAAAAACAAAGACTGGCAAAGACTGCTAAAAGGGGCAAAACAACAAGAAAGAGGCTCGAAATGACAGACACACAAAGTAACTATAAAGAGAATCAAAATCACTACAAAGGCAAAACTACAAAAAATAACTACAAAAAGAGAGAAACAACTCTAAATAGATTTAAATTGGCTAAAAAGAGACATGAAGTGACTCAAAATGACTGCACCCAGAGAAAAAAATAAGGACAAAAAGACAAATTACAAAGTGACTCAAATTAACTACCAGGAGACTCAAAAGGACGGCAAAAAGATGCAAAACAACCACTGACAAAAAAACAAACAAACAAACAAAAGACCAAACTGCAAGGAGAACCAAATAACGACTACAAGGGGAAATACAACCCCAGACAAAAGAATAATAAAAATTCAGCAACAATTAGAAAGTGACTCAAATCCCCTACAGTGGGACTCACAAGGACTGCAAGAAGTTGCAAAACAACTCCAAAAGACCAAACCAAAGGGAAAGAAAATAACGACAAAGAGACACAAAACAGGAACAAAAACAACTGCTAAACAACTATAAAATCTGTGTGTTTTGCTCCTCTGTAGAGGAAAGATGGTGGCGGGGTCTTCGGCATGCCTGCGCCCAGGGGCCCGCTGTCTCATGATCCACCCATGGTGTCAATACAGTTATGGAAATAGAGCCATAGAGATTGACTTAAACAAAGCATAAAACCATGACTTGCAATATAAAGAAAACATATATTCTGTATTCTAATCACGTAGCACCAGACCACTGAAAGTATGAGTCTACTGTGTGTGTGCAAGACGGTCATAGAGAGGTGTTTTTTGTTATTAAAATAATGATGAAAATGAAGACAAAAATCAGGGTTTTGGATATTGTAGACATTTAGAAAACACGCTATTGCTAATGTATGATAAGAATCTCTAATTCTCCCTGCAGACTCCTCACTGGGCCCCAGTTCAGGCCTGCTCAGAGCACTGATGACTGCATTTGTACCTCTGCCTTTCCCCTTAAACCTTTAAATTCAGCCTGTTGCTGGGAAAGGCATGACTATTTCATTTTCACGAGAGCCTCATTTTTAATACTTCAAAAAAGCCCTTCCCAGGTAATGTTAATCATGCATGTGTTGATGATTGATCCAGCTGCAAATTGAATTTCCAGCAGAACTCCTTCACTTTTCCTAATCCCACAAGGCCTAACCATGTGGCATTGTTTGGATTTTTTTGATTTAATGGCAATGAGATGATTCCCTTTATCCTTTTTTTAATCTTTAACTGGGGCTTTCTAGCTGCACGTGTGTGAGGAGGATGAATCCAAAGCTGAATGTTTGCGCACTGAGAAAATCTTAGCATCAACACAAATGAAGGCGCATAGCTTTAGTACATGTTTGTTGCAGACTAGAGTGAATTGCTAACTGGGACTCTGCTGCAAAATACAATAATTGAGTAATTCATAAAAGATTATTTAAATGCCAATTTCTCAACGATTTAATTGGTTAAAAAAAGGATTTTCAGTGACATATCAGCAGCTACATGCCATTTAAAAAGTTTTCTGTAGATGTGCCTTGCTATGTAAAGGGTTTCCAAGGCACAGCACTAATGGATGCATTAATATTTTAAACATACAGTAATGTATAGATTCCAATCAATGAATTTCTGGCTGTTAATGTGCAAAACTGAAGTGCACTAGGGCAGGAATGTTTGCTTCACAATCGACTTGGAAATGTGCCCTGTAGCTATAGAGATGCTGTTAAAGTTTTCCTTCCTCCATCATGTTGTACTGTGTAGGAATTATCCAGTGGAATTACTAATAATTGCATTTTTATTTTCATTTTCTGCATCTAAATGTAATTTCAGTACAGTAGAGATGCCTATGAGGGATTGATTAGCAAATTGTGAAAATAATTTTACAATCTCTGTGTATTACTTCCGTTTGGCCACTGGAGTTATGTGTGTGTTACCTGTTATACTTGAACCTTAGTTTAATATTTCATCTCCGCCATGCTGCAAAAGACAATTATGCCAACAGCTTGTACAAATGATTATGTCATTTATAAAGTGACATTAATGTGTATTCTTTAGACAATACATACATAGCCTTGAAAGACAGGGGCTTTTTAGTTGTCTTAAGTGAAGTAGCCATATACAGTATATATATATGTATATTTTACATATTCAGACGTTGCTGTTCCATATTCACTAAAATTATGCTTTTTTGCAAAGGGAACAGCAGATGAGTATAGAAATTACACAGTATATACAGCCACCATATTTCAACAATCAGCTCATCTCTAAGTTATGTAATTACTGTAGACATTGTGCATGGTTAGCATGGGCATAACATAGTTATCGGAAACAATAAAATGTAAAACTGGAAATTCTGTGTTT
The DNA here is from genome assembly GCF_030273125.1 of Centropristis striata. NCBI lineage: Eukaryota > Metazoa > Chordata > Actinopteri > Perciformes > Serranidae > Centropristis > Centropristis striata. Next base: position 31,923,436 of record NC_081531.1, on the reverse strand, counting down.
TTGTTGGTGTGTTATTTAATAGAAAACATGGGGAGAAGATGATTATCTGGAACATGAACATGAAGTCAGATGGAGGACGGAATGGGAGACTTCAGAGAAGAAAATTGTTGTTGCTAACCTCCATAAAACATAAACACAGCTAGCTGTCTGATATAACAGCCACGCAATAAATCTTACAATAACCTCATGAAGTTTTGAAGATATAGGAAGGTGTTTGTTTAAACTTTTATTGTCATTTTGGCGGCTGTACTTTTTTTTTTGCTACCAGGTGAGCTGAGTATAAAATTAAAGGAGCCTTATTCATAAAAGAAGAAAATGTAGACTACATTAAAGCGTGCAATAATGTACAGTATAGTATAAATACCAACATAATGCACTAGCTTCTGAGTTGCACAAGTAAACAAGAAGCTCTGAGGCTATAAAGCCTGGCAGGCTATTCATAAACATTGATTACATCATAACACTAAAGTACATAGACATATGTATACAGCAGAGAATTGATAAAACTAACATGAACAGGGAGACAAAATTTACTGAGAAATGTCATCCATGTTCTTCTGTTGACTTAACCTAATTAAACTTTGTTTTTTTTTTAAATCCAATAAAAGAAATCTCTTGCATGTTGTTGAAGAGCTTTCTAATTTCTAAATATCTCTTTCAGGAGGTTTGATGTGAGAAGAACTGAAAAAATGTCTTTATGGAAAGTTCAAATTATAATGATAATGCAATTTCTTTCTGTGATAAAATCTGTGTGTATTGTGGGGGATTTTTTTTTCTTTTTCAAGAAAACATATTTTTCAATCCTGGCAGGTTTTTGGGGTTCAGACAGTTAATATAATAATAGTATTTTTTAAACCATATTCTGATTTAAAAAATAATTATATATTTTGCTGGAATATATAGTTATTATTCACAGGATAAAATGATTCGTTTGCAGAAAGAACAAACAATACTGTGGCCTTCCAGCGGCCTCCATGCAGTACACACTCCGCGGCGGTAGGTGGCGCTTCAGACTTGCTTTGAAGTAAGACGGCGGTGCGACGAAGAAGAGAGAGCTAAACTGTGTCGCAGTCGCACGTAGCTTTCACTTAATCGACTCGTTGTCTTTGGTAAGTAGTTTCTCTAAATTACTTTATTTAACGAAATGGTAGTAAACGTTAACTTTTCGTGATTTATCTTTCCTACCTTTGTCGTGAAGATGTTCGAGTGACGCACAATGTGAATGGCGTTTTGTGAGAGCTGCGTTAAAAACTAGCGAAACAACCAGGTTAGCTAACTGGCCTTAGCCACACGATAAGGCTGGTAGCGATTGCTGCGTTTATTTTTGTTGCTAAATCTGAAGCAGCAACAACATTGAGGTAACGTAACTTTATTACATTACTAGTATGCTCGGCATCGAGTGTAGCGTCTGTATGGTTGAAAACATTAACTGGGTCGACTTATTTCAAGTTAGCAAGTCGCTGATACCAAAAATGGAAGCACGACCTGCCCAGATTCCTCTCCAGGATTTAGGGATCAGAGTGAAACGGAACCCCAGGCGACCATTGCGACATATTCTACCTGAACATGAAGCTATTTCAATACGCAATCATATTTGGTTACTATATTTGATTACTCTTTTTGTTTTTAAAATGCTATTGGTGTTTCAAGTATGAGCTTGTGTCTGATAACAACAGATCCGCGTCTGGAGTAAACAGCCACATTAGGCCAGTTTGAGCGTGTGGGACAATAATTTGATAATCTGTCGCCACATGTGCCTAAAAAGTTAACCAAGTTGCACGAGAATGTAATGAATATGTTTGTATATTTTATTTAGTCTTCTCTACGGTGGATTGCAGGCCAGCCTTAGAAAAACAAGGATAAGAGATAAGAGAAGACTTTATTTATCCTGCAGTGGGGGAATTAAGTCGTCACAGACAGGGGAGTTACAAAGAATGTGCAAACTAATTTGCATATAAAATGATTAAGTAAGACATCATATACAGTTAAAAAATAAGCATATATATATATATATATATATATATATATATATATACGCAAAGGATATACATAGTATAGTATAAAAGGTTATAAAAACAGATTTATAATATAAAGTATACAGAAGACATTTATACTGTAAATTGTACAGCATATAGAAAAATGTATAAGTATAATATAATGTCATAGTATAAAAAAGTATAGAATTAATTAATTTTGCTTGAAAAACTGTTTCCACTAAGAGCTAACAAACTAACTGAATTTCCCCCCGGGGATAAATAAAGTAATTTTGATTTGATGATCTTGTTGTGTGATGACAACAGATCCGTGTCTAAAGTACACTGCTACGTTAGACCAGTCTGAAAATAAATTTGATTTAATTTGTTGCCACATATGCCTGAGAAAGTTTGCATGGACATTTTGAATTTTTATTTTTATATTCTATTATTTATTTTTCTCTATGTTGAATTTAAGCCCACCTCTAGTTACTTAAAAGAAGACAACCAACATGTTTCTGTCATGATGAGAAGTATCTGTTAATGTTAATGTGTCAGTTTTGATGTAAGAATTGCACAACTTATGACAGGAATACAACCTGTTTGGGCTAAATGTGAAAAAAGTTTTCTCTAAATTTCCTTGTACAACTTTCTAAAACACTTTATACATGTTTTTAGTCTAGTTGATAGGAATTTAGATACTTTTGTGTTGTATTAAGTAACATGGTAGTTAAAATACGCCTTAGATAGAAGGCAGCTGGAATACAGTGTAAGATACTGATCTGTGATAGTATTGAGTGAGTGGAGTGACTGGACTTTTACCTGTGAATAATAGTTTACATATTGCTGTGGGTTGCCTTTAGCAAATTTGAACCACAACAAATACTTTTAACCATTGCTATGAAGTTGCTTGAATTTTCTCAGTTGATTTACTCACTATTTTTAATGCAGCTTGAATACTATAATTAATATCACATTGTTTAATATATAAACTGAATTTAATGCAGTTACAATTGTTTTTAATATACTTGTCATATTACAAGTTAAAATCAGCAGTGTTGAGTAAAAAGTTATTTAAATGATGTGAGTGATTTTGTGTGTTTCTTGCTTTTTTTAATTTGCCATCCATTTACAGCACATAATTAAAAGTATTTGCACCAGAGTTAGGTAGCACCTATTTTAGATTTTCTCCCTGGGCAAATACACTACATAAAACAGTTGCATACATAAAATTACGTCAGTGTGAATATAATAAAGAGAATTAACAAATCGTCACATACTTTATAACAACACACCATTTTTTTCTCAGATTTTTAACTGCATTGTTATAACTCGTGGAATGCCATTTAATATTTTTAAGCAACTTTTACTAACTGAACCAGCTTCAGGCTACAAGGTGCTTTTTTAAACTATAGAATCAGGTTGACAAAGGTTTTTAAAAAATCTAGCAATATATCTGCTTTCAGCTGTCAAACTATAGTTTCTTTTTTCTCTATAGATTGTTTGCTGCACATTCTTCTGAAGATGGTTCGACCACATTTTGGACCACCACGTTTGAAGCCCAGGTAATGTCTTTTGAGTATTTCAAGTTTCACTAGTTGTGCTATTAGTGATCTAAGAGGCCCTTGTTTTTGTAAGATTATGGTAATTTTTACAGTGGCATTATGTGTTCTAATGTTCCAAAATGGTATCTTTTTTTCCTCTTGTGTTCTTTCAGACCTTATGGAGATGGTCACGACATTGGACCCAGTGAAGGGAATTACAACCCCAACTCCAAAGGTCGAAGAGATGTTCAGGGCTACCCACCAAAAGCCCCTTTTAACTGGAGAGATTCCAGAGGTAGAGGACGACCCCCGATTGTTAAAAGAGCTCCCCTGATGGGTGAGCAGAGGGAACCACGTTTCAATAACTGGAGGTCCCAGAATCAGGATTCCTTTCAGCCGTACCCTCCCAAAATGGAACCACACCACAGCCAGAGGAGACCATCTCCATCTAGGCAAAACCGCTCCCCCCATGTCCAGCATCCGTCTTCCTCTCGCAGTCCTGCACAAGGATCCCTGAGTCACAGGGGCCCACCGTTCCATGGCCACCCCTCAGGTCACAGGTCACCCTCACCAAGACATTTTCGCAACCACCCAGCAGACAGGAGGCCAGGCTCCATGCCGGGCAACCAGGGGTCGTTCAGGGGCCACAAAAGGCAGTCAGGTTTTCAGCATCAGGAGCAGAGAGGTCGAGACCCCCGTGGGAATTACAGTCCCAGAGAACGGCCCCATGAGCACTCAGGTCATGGCATGAAGCGCTGGAACGAGCACGGATCGTTCTCTCACCCTCACAATGGAGAACATGGGCCCTCTGGGTCACAGAGGAGCCCCAGAGAGATGCATGGGAGAGGCCCATGTCCAGAGAGGTACAGGAGTGAAGCCACAGCCCTTGCTGGGTAAAATTATTAAGGAGGAGGCCTGAAGCTGGCCCAGTCCTCCCAGTCACTGGGGGTCATAATGATTACGTCTACTCTGCCCCAACTCATAATTATTAGAGGGAGTTAATGAGGGTCTGATGTAAATGTGGTTTCATCTGCCATTGAGAGGAATATTACATCTGTAATTGCTCTTTGAAAATTTACTTCTCCTGTTTCATTCTATCATGGCATAATGAAGGGGCAGCATTAAGATAAAAGTTAAAAGTTCCGCCTCCCACTTGACAATGGATCTCTCATTGTAATGATTTCTCTATTGTTTGATGGATGTGCAGGTGGTCATCTGAGCAAGACTCCAGGCGGCAGCGTGGTCCAGGGGAGAGGCAGGGCAGCAGATCCCACAGTAGAGAGAGGGCACAGGATGTCCCTCACCTGCCCCCTTTCAGATCTCCCTCATGGAAAGGAGGTCCAGCACCGTCAACCTCCTACCACAGGAACCCTCAGGAGAGGCAAATGGGAGGACCTCGCAAGAGGAGGATATCAGACATCAGCATGCCCTCTTCAAATCCTGCACAGGAGCATGGCAATCCAAAACACCCCAGGAGAGAGAGGCCTCAGCTGCTCAATATCCCCAGGCCATTTGGTGGTAAACCTTTGTCTCTTAGAGATAAAAGTTACTTGGTAAAGAGCAGACAAGTCAGAGCAGAGTCTCTCATGAAGCTCAGAATACCCCCATCTGTGAAACCCAGGCCACACCTGGACGACACTTCCTCACGGGAAAATGTCAGCTCTGTTCTTGCCATCAGGAAAAAACGCTTCCAGGCAAATGCAGCCCCCCTGAGAAAGCTGGAACCAAGAAGGGGAAAACCACAGCAGTCACCCCCCAGAGAAGAAGGCAATTCCAGCAAGTCTTCAAGAGACTCTGGTTCAAGAGAGAAAGAACAGGTGGAGTCTCGCCGGTCCCTGACCACACACAGGTACGGTATTTTCCTACTAGCACTGTTCGCAGGGGCTTGATGATGATTAGGAGGTCAAGAAAGAATGTCTCTATGTGAAGGGGGTGCCGGCTGTGGAAAATGGAGATGTCGTGATGAGCTTAATGTGCAACACTGGTTCAGTTGATGAAAAACGCCAAAGGTTTTCAAATGCCTCCCTGTCTGCGTGCTGCCTATTTTTCAAAATATCTTCCTATGAAGTGGGCTGAAGAGAAAGTGCTATGTTAACGCACCATATCGATAAAGCCAACCTGTTTTAAAACCTGACAAATGTTTAATGCCCTTGAAATGGAGTGTGGAAAAAAATTGTTTGTCTGTGCTTTTAAAAGGATGCCTCAGTTTGTCAGCATTACACTTGAAAGAAGTGCTCTTCAGCATGTTGTAAAAACCTCTTCATCCTCGCTAGAGAACAAAGGCAAATTGAAGCTGAAGTTTCAACATAGTGTAAACCAATGTATCTGTGTGGAAAATGAGGACCTAAAGAGGACACCCCTTAACAAAGCCTTAACTGAAATTGCCATGCTGGCCCCTTTGAAATGATTGGCAACATGCCAGCCAATAGGACCATTGGGGGGAAAGGACATCAAATGAATCTACAGAGTTGAGTGGTGACTGTTCACGGCACTCACTTAAACATGAGACGGCAAAGTCACAAGTCAAGTGGCATGTTTGATCAAGGGATTATCGAAACCAAAGTTCATCTGAGCTGTGATACTTCATGATTTAATTCGAAGTAAAACAATGTCGATATGGATGATGATAATGATTGATGACAACAGAAGCGAGAAAACGAAGAAGAATGTATCTGCAAGGAAACAACAAGCTACCAGAGTTAGATGACAGAATGCAGGGGCATTCATTTTTACTGATAAATTAACTGATGCATAACTCAGGCTAATCTTAATATTTGACGCCATTTGTGCAAATAAAATTAACATTTACAAAATTTACATTGGACATTTTATAAAATCCCCATGTTATAATGGATTTTAAACATTTTAAAAGCCAAGACAGAATTGGCTGACAAGTGATCTTTTTTGACTAATACAGTGAGTCAAACATGTTTTTCGTCTTCACACACAGGATGCATATGGACATCTGAATGTGCATCATAGACCCGCAGTAATGACTAATTTTTGTGTTACAAAGAAATGGAATTAGGAAGTGGAAATGTCATTCATGCAGTGAAAGATTAATTTCAAAAGGAATGGCTCATCAGAATCAAATACACCAAACCACACCAGCTGATCTCGTGGATGGTTGTAGTTTCCTGGCCTGATCAAAGAGGAGCCAAACTACAACTTGCACTTCATACAGTGCGCCTAAGTAGAGGAATTTTCTGCTTCTCCACAGTCATAGGAATGTCACAGGACACATTCGGACACGCATTAACCACGTCAGAACTGGAGAAGTACCTTGAGGTATTCTGATGAAATGCACCAGGGATGGTCACGGCAACTTTTGCAGAAGTCACAACTATTTGACGCCTCTATATTAGTCATACAGCAGTGCTTGCAGTTAACATGCCCTAATTTTAAATGGAAGACCAGAGAAGACCAAAGAAGATTACTTCAGGTCTAGAAGGACAAGAGACAAACGATGAAACAAGACAGATGTGAGAGAATGGATTTAAAGCGGATGAAAACGAGAGGAAAAACAAGTAGTTGTAACACGATGACAGAAGCAAGACCAGTTTGGTACTACCGGTACCTTGTTTGAAATGTGAGTAGATTTGGTCTGGACCCACAGTTCAGCATGTGCTGTGGTCAGTTGTGACTTAATGTAATTATCAGAGGTGCTCATCATCAAGCTGAGGGAAATCAGAAGGTGTAGCTGTTTTTCAAGGCAGCCGAAGTCTAGTGAATGTCTCTAATCCCAATCTCAGCCAGCGAAGACATTGTCAAGTATGATGGACGAAAGATGTTCTCGATCAACTCTTTATCCCACTTTGACTTCACATGCTACATCAAGAGGACATTGCTCAAGCCCCAGATGTTAAGAAGAGTAGGAGACATAAAGGAGCAGAAGTCTAACTTGTGGGCACTGCAAAGCCTTAAGTCAGCGGCCTTGAAACCTGGACTTGTGGGCAGACAAAACACAAGATCATCTCTTAAAACCATTGCACAGCTATGAAGAAGAAGCTGTAAGTGATGTAATCACCAGCCTGGATCTGTTCAGCCATTCACTTGATCTACAAAAGACCCAAGTCTTGAGAAACCCTTTTGGATGACGACGATTGAAGACAAATGGAATGACCTGATGAAGGAAACCATCAGAAGTTCAAGCTGACTGTGAAAACAAGGCATTGTCCTCCTGGCTTCCGAGAGAGAAGATTTGGTGATGTGATCTAGACCGATATCTAAACGTTGTCTCCAAGATTTGCCCGCTCTAACAATCACTGAGTAAATGAAGAGAGCTCAGATTGATTCAGGGTACAAAAAATAGGACTAAAGAAGCATGGACATTCCATGGTTTTTTTGTAAGTACCCATGTAATGCGTGGCTTTATGATCATTTGTCTGCCTGCAAAACAGTGCTGTTCATTACTGGTTTACATTCCATTGTTTAAGAGTTGAAAAGGTGATTTAAGTTTTTATCTGCAGTCTGTTTCCTTTAAACACTGTGACTTGAATACCGTGATGATAATATATCCAAGCAACATTTAAGATGTTCAAACACTGACGTAAGCCTCTCATGATACCACTTTAGGAATGCTGATGTCATTAATATTTCCTCCACTGATCTCTTTCCAGATCTTCTCCCATAGAGAAACGTGACCTTGTTGTTTTGTCCCACTGGCCACCTGGCCCGAGCTCGTCCTCCAAGGACGGCTCCCCTTCTAAAGATCGCAGCCCGAGGCCAAAGAGTGGTAAGTTTCTTGTGTATTTTAAGGGCAATAAAGAGGATGGGCTTTAATCGACAATTTGTTTTTACGTTTCATATTGCTTTACATTCCCCAATTGTTTTGTAGCTTATCAATATTCTTTTCTTTGTAGAACGCGGTTCAGATCACGATGCCTCACCCAACAGCCGACTCTCAAAGATGAATGATTCCAGATCATCACCTGAAGACCGAAGACGGGGCTACGTTGATAAGAGGATGTTTAGGTACATTTGGTTCAATCTGTTTTTCTGAGTGTTTGAAGCAAGGTCCTGATTTGTTAGGAAGTGCATTGTGTTCTGGTAGGTGAAATTAATGTTTTGCACAGAATGCATCCTGTTTTTCATGTTCCTTTATATCTTTTCTAGGCCATTTAATAATATGATGCAGGACAACCACAGATCTTGGAGGCCCTTCAGGAGACCAGGACCGGGACCAGGACCAGGACCCATGCAGGTGAGGGAAACATTCAGTGCATAAGACTGTGCATTACTTGTACTTAAGTATGGAAGAATGTGGTCAAAAGAAAAACATACATATTTTAAAATTGAATCATTATAATGTTTTGCTAAAGCACATATACATTAAAGGCAGTGAGGCGTCTCTAGAGGTAAATTAAGCCTATTGAGACACAGAGATCAACACTGAATAGCTTATTTTTAGCTGTCTACATGTGTACTGGCCTCAGTAATTGGAGCCATACCAGTGTAGTTGAATTCAATACCACTAAAAAATGTAATTTGACATATTTTTGCAGATATAAAACATTTCAGGCTTGGATTGTGACTACTGGGCAATGATGTGAATATACATTTACATCTGTGCAGTGTCCTTTTTAATCTTAAAAGTATTCAAAGAATACATTTGGGTAATTTCATACTGTTTGTATTCATTGTTGTGTTTTACAGAGACCAAAGTTTACTGGTGGTCCACGGAAGATGGGCCCTGACATGTCAGGAAATTTTAGAAGACCACTCATGGTACGCATGCCCACTTCAGAAGATCACTCAGTTCTTATGTGAAATGGCTCATTTACTCTTTTTTTCTGAATAACTAATATTTGAATTTCTTTGTGTTTGTAAGGAGAGCTTAGTGCCACGTCCCTTCCCAAATCAGAGGCCAGTGTTCAGAAAAACTCACAGTATCATGTCCAAATACCGCAACATGAGAGTGATGCGTCAGCGTGCACCGTACAACCGAGGGCCTAACCAACAACGCTGGTGATAACCGATGGTAAGTTGCATAACGTGACTGAAGAGGAAGCATGGCAATTTAAATCTGTCCTATAGTGTGTTATATTGTAGAACTGCCCTTTTTTTTTTTACATACAAGTAGGCCCGTTATTTATTTTGTATAAATCATCTGCATTAGTCATTTATTCTCTGTCAAGAAATCTTGATTCGTCATGTCAAAGCAATCTGTAATTTACTAAATAACAAGATCTTCCAGAGATGCCAGTATTTTAACAGTAGGCCATGTTTCGTTTCATACCCCGGTATAAAAGTTATGGTGTGGTGCGACTTTACTACTGCAGTGGAAAAGAGAACCAAATGTATAAAGAGCAACAGGTTTCAGCAACCTGTAGTTCAGGGGTCAACGACAAATAAAATCTTACTGCTGGGGACGGAGTAAACTATATTCATTATAAAAATAAGGAACATTTCAAACACTTTTGTATAAAAGGTGAACGGCCTGATGGCTCCCCAAAAGATCATGATCTCTCTTCCTGTGTAGCTTTTACATTTCTGCCTTCTCTCTGTAAGCTGATGGCACATTTTTACACTCCACTCATTTTTAGGCAGCCCTTATCACACTGATATGTGAAAGTGTTTCTTTTCTAGTAAGACTCCAAATGTGTGAGTGCAGCTCCTGTATACAGATTTTTGGGCTTCACAAAAACTTTCCCCGAAAGCAACAGATCAGTATAGGCCATAAAACTAAAAAGCATTACAAGTTTCTTGGTGGAACTTTGGTTTACCATTTCATGCATTAATCTACATATTGTGTATTCTGTGTGCGCTGAAACATGATACCTCTACTGTGACAATTTAGCAAAAGCCCACAAACTGTCAAAAGAAATGCTGTGTTCCAATTACTTTTTTCTTGACTCCAGCACCAGTCCCACGTTCTGCACACACAATACTGGAAGAGGCAGAATAATCTGACGATCGTCTCTGCTGGGCGGACTGCACAAACCCTTCCCTCACTACAGCCCTAAAAAGCCTGTATATTGTGGAAATGTTGTTGGTTAAAGCGTTTGCATTCGTTGCATCTTTGAACTACTGACATACTTTTGTTTTAGGTTATTTGTAACATATGCCATTACACTATATTGTCCCGCTTTTTTTCACGTGTATAGTTATTCGGGAGTTGCTGCTTGTTATCTTGGCAGTCGTCATTTTTACTGGAAGTTATAGCTTTTTCTTTGTTCATAAGCAGAAGTCAACTTAGGTTTGTGAACTCCAGAAAACGTTTACTTTAATATTGCACCTTTACCACTTGTAAAATGTCCTGTTTGATTAATCATTGGTGTTTTGATTAGAAACAGCAGGTTGTCAAAGACGCTTAGATCCTACTTGTAAAACTTGTATAATCACATGCTCCGTTTTTTGTTTGAAACTTGAAATAAAACTGAATTTAACACTGTCTTCCTGACTTGTCTTTTGGATTAAGGACAGAATTTATTCATCAAGTATGTTGTTTTTATCATATTTTTTTTTGGCTGTGTGGTTACTACATTTCCTGTTATCCAATTTAATAATGTAATTATTTTGCTTTCTCCACCCTAAATACCCATTTATTTCAAACTCCACACCTCCATTTTTTAACTCAGCTTATGTGTCAGTCATGACTCCAAGCTGAGATAAGCCTAATGAGTTTATTGCTACGTTCTAAATCCTGTTTTTACTTGCCCCTTGAACTTTGACCCTCTTGCTATAGTTGTTGCATCTTCTGTCAATGAGCCGTCATTAACACATCTTCCTCTGCAGGGGGTTGTTGGTCAGAATAGAAAAAGGCAAGCTTTTTCTGACAGTCAATAATATACACCCGAGTCTCCCTTCAACCCTCCGAACCCCACAAAATGTATGAAGATTGCCAAAAACACTATCTTAGAAGAAACTGTAAAAACAGGCATTATCGTCAAATCTGAACTCTTGACAGTCGTTTAAAGGATCATAGGTCACAGAAGTTTACATTTGAAAAAAAGCAAAAAACAAAGTTTAAAATTGCCATATTTCTGTCAATCACTTCATTCTACATGTCTCATTTAAAGTCACAAAAATTAAACCATTTGTAAGAACTAGATCCTGTTAAAACATTAAATTCTGCTCCTCAGCGACAATGAAGCCATGATTAATTCCGAGCAGACAGGAGAGGTTGTAAAAATGCAAATATTTCAACCTGTATAGCATGTGGCGACCCAATTATTTTTCTCAATATTCATGACACTTGTGGGAAGTTGGTTAAGTGTTGTATTTATAAATTTAATTGTATTCCAATTATAAAAAATAATTTATCAGAGAAATTCAACTAGTTTAAAAAAAAAAAAAAAAGATTTATGCCATTATAACTGTTATTCTGCACAAAATGTGTTTTTGAGTTCTCACTCCTAGGACTTATATGATGCAGTGAAATACAAGGCCACACTCTGGCCCGTGAGGCAATACCAAATTATTATATTATTATTGTACAATAAAAGCTGACCTGCCGGTATTATACAGCGCATTTACCGCTTATACTAGATTTATTATTGTTATTTTATTTTTAAATGTATTAACCTGTTGAAAAACTTTATTTTGATATTTAAATCAGAAGGATGCAAATAGAAAAGAGGCATACGATTTTTATTTAATAAATTAATGCCATTGATGTGTTTTTTATTTGAAATTTGATTTTGCATGTCTGCACTATTTAGTTATATATTGTATGTTTATAAGTGTTGCTGGTTCCATATTTAATGTTAAAGCAAAACATGTTTGGTATATATTAAAAGGTTTATTTGTTCAATGTTAGCCCGCGATTTTATTCAAGTTTTACATTTTGGCCCATTATGTATTTGAGTTTGACACCCCTGGTTTAAAATGTAAAGAGCAAAAAATCCCTGAAACGGCTTGGGGTTCAGAGTGGTTGTTGATGAAGCATTAAGGAAAGCCAGTCAAAACACTTCAATGGAAATCAACTTTCTAGTTTCTTTCTGCAGTTTAAACATCACCCCTTGTAAAACTACACTCCAGTTCGCCCCTTTAAACACACCCCTCACCCTTGAGCCTGTGACGCCCTTCGCTCTGCCCCGGTGATATTTGTGAGCAGAGTGGAGCTAAACTTAGCCCCTGACAGTACCACTCCTCATCACAACATACTCTGCAGACCACAGTGGGTTACAATGGACGGTGTCGCGTTACCACAGATGCTGCTGTATCTCACCAGTGTCGTCAGCCAAACAAGGTGAGTGCATGCCCCAGATCCTTGACTAGAACGACAATAACATGGTAATTTGTTGACTACTAATGATTCTGTAGTATAATCTGTCACTGTGCTCCTTTTCTGTGCATTGGTTCCAGCACGTGTTGCACATTTGTTCACTGCTTTGGCATGAGAGAAACAGCTGCCTCTAGTGTCCCACCCACATTTATATATTTCATTATCCCAGTTTAAAATACAAAAGTTGGTGTTATCTTACTAAGAGCACATGTTATATTTTAAAAAAAAGAAATATGACTATTTTTCATTGTAGCAAGATGTGAGAATGCTATGAGCTTGTTGATTTCTGCTCCACTGACTTGCTCCAATCTGTCATTTTGTAGATGTAGACTTAAAGACTCTGCAGGTTTTTCTGTCTCTCACTCTCTACACTTGTATTCCTCTCTGTCACGATGGGCAGCTATAGCTCAGCCCTCATTCCTGGTAAGCCATGCAACTATTATTGTTACAACTATCTGTTGCAACGTTCTTTAAAACACTACCATGCTTGAATGTTGCATGTTAAAAGGGCTTTGTAATCACAAAGATGTAGATTGGTTACTTTCAATCTTTACAGTTGTGGGTATAAATTGTTTCTGCGAGATGTGGATTCAATTTTAATTCTCTTTTTCTCTCAAAAGACACTGAAGAGTTTGACTCAGTTGTGTCGATTGCGGAGAAGCTGAATGAGCAGGTAGCTCATGTTGCAGATGAGAGGTTACAGTCAGAGCTTCAGACTCTGGGAAGTATACACTTTTAATAATAGTTCTCTAAAATAATAGTTAAAGACGACTATTATAACTTGGCTCACTGTATGAAAGTGTGTGGTCTGGTGTGTGTCCTATCTGTCCTTGGGATAAATTTAACTTTTCTCAGCTGCCTCACACACACACGGCCACGTACAGCAGCAAAAGAGATCTACTTTAACTTAACTTAATACAAGGTTAAAAGGTACTTATGAATGCTTTCAGAATTTTACTTAAAACTTTCATTCTTAAATTGGCTGAAGTATCCTTAAACTGTGTTAAAGGGTGTTCAGCTAAATGTGTACTTATCAAACTAGACTTGACTTACAGGTAACACTCATGATGGAGGAGGAAAGAAAAGAAAAACTAAGCGAAGAGCAGGATTCTCTACCACAAGAACAGGAAACAAGCCAGAATGGATCTGCCCTGCCTGTAAGTGTAAAAGATTCAAATTGATATGACAGATTTTTTTTGTTTTGACGTTGGGTTACTCTCTCCAGGCAGCAGCTCCCAAAAGTGTGGCCACACAGTCCTTCACCTCCCTGTTACCAAAGGCTCTCTCCGCTGTGCTACATCCAAGGCTGCACCCAGGCCTCAACTCCGACCCCAAGCCGAGCGGGAATCCACCAAACCTGGAGCAACTACAGACCGAGCTGAGAGACCTGAGGGACCAGTTTGAACTGATGAAGAGTCAGCACAAGTATGGCTCTTTTAAAAAGATGCAATCCCTAACATCTGGCCAGATGTGTAGTTTTAAAGGTTCTAAAACATTATTAAGAGAGGGGAAAGGACTTGATGATGATGTGTTGCAGAGATATCTATGGAAATTAGCATGCTAACCAGCTATCCTCTGTCTTGTAAACTTGGTGTGATGTGAGTCACTATTTTTGTTTCCATCAACTAATTTCTATAGTGCATTAACTACTGAAATAGTTTATGCACTAAACAGGAGATGGAAACTATTTTTCCGAATAAATTCTGACGTAAAGAACATTTAACTCGCATGACTGATCAGCTATTCCCGAGCTGACATGAAAGAACAATTATAAGTTGCCCAATTAATTCCAATTCCTGAAGACTTCTCTCCATTTTCTCTTGGGAGGCCAAATTGTCTGATTAGCAAACTTTTTTTGTTGTTGTTTCTCTCTCTCTCTTTCTCTCTCTCTCTCTCTCTCTCTCTCTAGAGAGAGAGAGAGAGAGAGAGAGAGCAATCTCTACTTCTTTTGCTATTTACTGACAAATTAACCTGCAGCAACACATCACACTGCCATCTTCTGACCAAAGTACGTTTATGCAGCTTTGTTTATCGCTCTAAACCAGTTGATGGAAACATCCCTAATTTGCATTTTCTTTAATTACACATTTCAAAATTTGCTTTGACTTTAATGGAACCACGGCTTCTGTAGTAATCAGTCTGCAATTAGAGAAGCTATGCTGTTAGGTGCTGTTACAGCATTACATCACCTAGCAGGTTTATTTGAGCTAAAACTAAAACTAAGACCCACACATAATGGTGACGTCTTAATTTTTAGGTGTGGAAAGCTCACTATACATTTTTGAGGATATTGCAGAGTTTATTGTGTGTCTAACTGAACACAAACTTATTTCTACATTACTTGCACAAGGTCAATACTGCCCCCTACATTTTTGAGCATGTGGCCAGTAATTACAAATTGCACCTTTATGTATATAATATAATCAGACATTTTTTTACCTGCCCACCCTCAGCCTGGTGGGTTGCAAGACATTTGCATCACTGCGTCTTTGTTATATAATTATTAATCTATTCTGAAAATATTTTGTGTTCCAGCAAAGAAATGAAGTTGCTGATGAACGAGCTTGATGAGGAGAAAAGGATTCGCTTGACTTTACAGGTACGGCATCAAGACACAAAGGAATTCATACAATGTAGCTGAAAGGATCTGTAAAAGAAAATTATTTTCTTTTTGTTTGAACTTTTATTCTTTTTAAAGGCATATTATGCAGGAATTGCCGCCTACAGTTTGTAAACAAATTTATATTTTATATTTTTATATAAAGGTGACAATATGAGACCATTTTCTTGTAAATACATTCATGGTTTGATTTTGTTTGTTTTGTTTTTAGATGGAGATTCAACGTATGAAGAAGCACATGTCTAAATGAGGGCAGTAGAGAGCTTCATCCATCATCATACAAGTTTTAAAGGTCCTGTTGATAAAAAAAAGTATCACTCTTTTTTTTTTTAAAGAAAATTTACTTTTCTGTTGGCCTGGTGAACAGGTCAGTCAAAAGAACTGAGTGTTTTCACTGAGTCATGTTGAAAGGTGAAGAAGATGCCATACCCTGGTTATATATTTCATTTGTTTTATATATTTCTTAAATTACATAATTTTGACTTAATGACTGTGGACTTAAGTTTCCATGAGGTTTCCATGAAGAGAAAATTATTTTTCTTTTTATTCAGTGACTGTTTGCTTGTATATGTATCAGACATATAGACTGTTGATTTGTTTTCTAAATAATTCTTCCTTTATCCAACCATGTCGGGGACAATTAGAGAAGCACATGGAACAATATTTTATTTTATTTTTTTAAATGTCAAACTCTTGCTTTAATTGTAAGATTAATTGTGCTTGTTAGTGTTTATAATTATTATTATTATGAATATTTTAATCATCTTCAAATCAAAAGTAACTAAAGTAAAACATGCCAGGATAACGGCTTACCAAGTAAGTATTTTAGGTTAAAAAGCATACATTTCTTAACCTATTAGCTACCCTGTCCTCTTGTGGCTTAAAAGATTCAGTATGCAGAATATGGGATAATCCAAAATATTAATAACCAGTACATACAAAGGCAAGATAACACTTTACCAACCTGCAGAGCGAGGTTGGTAAAGCGTTATCTAAACTCAAATCAGTTAAAGAGAAACTGATTCAATTACTGATTTAATGATATCCCAAACCTAAAAAACCTGATCTCAGATATAGTAGAATGCCATGGTTTATCATACAATCAAATTTTTTTTTTTTAAATGCACATCATAGACACATGACTTACACATTTCTAATTTATCTTCTGTGGTGGAATGTAACTAAGTACATTTACTCAAATACTGTACAGTAATTCTACTTTACTTTATTTCCATTTTATGTAACTTTAGACTACTCCACTACATTTTAAAGGCAAATATTGTGCTTTTACACCATGACATTTAGTTTCTTTTCAGGTCAAGATTTAACATAAAAAAACATGATAATTTTAAAGTGATTACCCTTTTTAAAAAAAAAAAAATTAAACCACATAACTGTATATTAAGTAGTTAAAATTAACACTGCCTGGACAACAGCAAAATGCTGCTCACCTGAATGCATCAATAATAATAATCCAATAATATATTTGGAATATATAAAACAATCTGAATGGGGCCATTCTGCATGAGTGGTTTTACTTTTCATTCTTTAAGTACATTTTGATGCTGATTCTTTTGTACTTTGTACAAAGTTTTGAATGCAGGACTCACTTGTAGTGGAATAATTTCACAGTGTTGCATTAGTACTTTTACTTAGTTAGGGATCTGAATACTTCTACCACCACTGATCTTCTTAGCATACAAACATAGACAGTACTACAAAACTCAGAGGTACAGATCAGCACTGAACACTAAAAACTATGTAGATTTGAAAGTTTGGCCCACATCAAGACGTTTCATTGCATGTATCAAACACATGGTGTTATTACCGCTAATGACTCATTAAACAGCATAAACTTCTAAAATCCAGATTGATGATCTCACTGTAACATCAGCAGCAACAGACAGACCATAATATCAACCGTTGCACAGCAACAGTTAAACACAGCTGAGCGTCACTGTCAGTCCCAACTGTTAATCAGAAGAAGCAGCAGTCAGGACCGATGTTATGCTGCGTAATGACGCTGCGTAACGACGCTGACACTATAAATGAAACTGATAATCAATCACACAGATAAAACTCACCGTTTAAACGTTCCCGCTGTTTGACCGCAGCGTCTTGCGTCACAGCTGCACGCGAACAAAACAGAGGCCACGTCACATGATGACCTTTCACCTGCCGCAGGTGGTCATGTGACGGCAGCCAGGTGATTTTATTTATAGGCTAGCTAAATTATTAATAATTGCTAAAAAAAAAAAAAAAAATGTTCTTCTTGATTAGGGCCACTGGCAGGCCTTCACACAGAAATAAATACAATAAAATTTAAATTGAATTAAACTAAATTAAATTAGATTGCATTAAATTAACTTGATAAAACAAAGAATAGGAAATAAAATGAGAACCAGCAGTAAAGAAGCTATCACTGGTTTATAATAATGTGATGTAGAAGCACAAACATAGCGCTTCTATCGTATTTTAGGTGCATATAGTCTTTAAAAAATGTTATTCTTTTGATGGATCCATCAGTGAATTCATCAGGTGTTGATGTTTTGGAAGATTGTAAACTCATTAAAAGGTGTTTCCCATTGTTGACTTGACTTTTTATTAATAATTAAGGATGCATACATATACACAAATAAATATATATTTACTAGTAACATGTAAAAAAAAAATTAAAAAATCTGTTTGATTGAGGAAATATCTTCAGTTCAGCACTTTGTATGGAAAGAAAGTCAGGGATCAATTTTCTTTATGACAATAATTGTTAACACTTGTTACTTTTTCAGTCTTAATGAGAAATGTCTGATTCTACTAAATAAATCTGACTGATAATTATCAGTTTATCCGTCTCTCTCTGTCTTATTTAACTGCTTGATTTCCAGAAACCGAAACTGAGAGCAGAAAAGAAGAAAAAAAGTGTCTACTATTCTTTTGAATCTCGTCTCCATTTGGTTATAGCAGTTACAAAGTCAATTAGATAATTTGTCATCATAGTGCATTATGAGGTTAATACAATTTTAAATGCATGAATGAAAAGTATAATTCACCCTACATGTGAAATGCAAATTATTTCCCGTTTCAAGCTAAATGTTTCTTAAAAAAATACATATACATCATATATCAGTATATCACATTTCATTTACAGATTACAAACGATCACAGCCAGGTTGGTCCTTCTGACTTCTGTCTTTGCAGTCCTTGATTTCCTGCCCAATGCTGGAGGGACTGAAAAGTCGGCAGCACATCTTCCAGTACGAGCATATGTTTGAAATTTTTGACTTTGTGTCGGATTTTGTTTCAGAAGTTGGATTCTTCACAGGGAATTGGCCTGAAGGTGACCTCTTCCTTCTCTTTGAGAAGGACATCATATCGACACAGAGGCCTGTGAAAGACAAAGTCAGTATTAACCCTCTGAACCCCAAGCTGTTTCAGGGTATTTTTTCACTCTCTTTTTTTATTTTTATTTTTTTTTACATTTTACTCGCTGTGGACTTGCAATTCACTACAGTATATAAGTCCTGCACCTCTATGGAATCAGCACAATCATGGCGAGAAGTCTCCACATGTTAAACATATTGAACTATTTACATTTTTACAACCTCTCCTGTCCTCTCCTCTCTGCTCTGTGTAAACAGATTCTCAGTGAATATGTCACGTGACCATTCGTCTCAGCAGAATCAATCATGGCTTCACAGTATCACAGAGGAGCAGAATTTAATGTTTTTATCAGGATCTAGTTATCCCAAACAGTTTGGCAACATTTTAAATGAGAAATGAAGTGATTTCGAAAGAAATATCACAGTTTTAAGCTTTGTTTTGATTACTTTGACCTATGATCCATTCAAGGACTGTCGGAAAGATAATGCCTGTTTTATAGTTTCTTTCTCTAATAAACTGTGTATTTTTGGTGATCTTTTAATGAAAACAACTAAAAATTCACATGAAATAGATACAATTTCTGAAAAGTATTGAAGGAAACCAGTTCATGTTGCTTACCTTTCATCACGTTCCAGATGTGTGAGACGGATTCGGAGAACACGGAGCTTATATTGAGGTTTTAAAGGATTCCCAGTGGAGAATTTAAGAGACATTTTTTCTACAGATTGAAGGTCTTTGTCAAACCGGGCCAACAACTTGGTTACTGTGAACTTCTTGAACTCTGATGCTTTACTGATGTGAAAAGGAGGAGAGATGTTACTGAGAGAAAGCAGAAACAGAAGGACAAAGACAAAGCTTGATAAATAAAGTGAAGACTTACTGGTTAATGGTTGCCACTGCCACTTTACCTTTACTGTAAAGTTTAAGTGTCATGTATCCCCAGCGGACTTCCTCGTTCCATATCATCACCTCCACCCCGTAGTTTGTCACTAAAAGATACATACTCTTGTTGAAAAACATGTTCACCGTTTAAAAATGAAATTAAACTTCCACTTAGAACTGATAGAAAATCTTTTATGACATTTTTGGCTCAAATCTCCCTCATGAATGTAATACTGTCAGATGAAATTAGAATTGATTTTGAATTTCTTATTTTACACTCCTCATTCACATCCAACTACAGTTCAAGGACATTAATGTGGGACAAATCTCCAGTCAGTGAAAACACACACAGTTTCTCCAAATATAGCATCATGTAGTAGTTACAAAATGTTTTATCTTTTAAAATCAATTATTAAGGAAGTATTCAGAACCTTTACAGAGGTAAAACAATACCACACTGTGAAAATACGTGTATAAAATGTACAATATGTATAAAATGTTCTTTTATATGCTTATTCTTTTACTCTTAGTAAAAGTTCTGCATTCAAAACCTTACTTACTTAGGAAATATACTTTAAAAGTTTAGAAAAAGATCTGAAACAAAACTCAAAATGATTTGAATAATTTAAAATATTTAAAAGAAATAGCAGCAGAATCTCACATCTGAGAAGCTTATACTGTAAAATATGTATTTTTTGCAGAAATTATTATTAAATTGTTGGAATTTTTATGTTTTGTTTGAACTACACTTGCATAAATGGTTTGGAAGTTTGATTTATTTTTAACAAAGCATTTTTTTGTTTAGTTAATAAACTCTTTTGACATTTTGTAGACAAACACTTTACCTTTAAAGTAACTACAAGGCGAGTTAAAGCTGTCAGATAAATATAGTCAAATAAACAGAAACAATATTTCCCTCTTCTTGCAGAAGAGTAGACTCTAGTAAAGTACCTCCACATCACAGCACTGCCAATATAACATATTAAAATGTGGTTCTGTCTGGTGATTAAAATTATGATGTTATTATTAGTGTTGTGTGACTTACTGCAGAACGGAGCGACTGAATTTGTGGTGAAGTAAGTTGATGTTTGTCCCAAACTCAGCAGGACATCTTTCCACTTAGTGACACCATAACCTGGATTTGAGTAAAACAGCCACATCAGCTCACATGCATACTAAACAGTTAAACCATAAATATGCATAAACCTGCAAGATTCACTGAGTTATGCCACTGACTGAACAGTTTTGTTCAATATTGTGTCATTATCTAATTGAAACTCATCTATCCTGTAATAAAATGCATGTAATTGTGTGTTCTTTATTCCTGAAAGATCATAAAAAGTACCCACCAAAGACAGGACATCCAGCAGCCCCAAAGCGGTCGCAGTTCAAGCAGTTACCATCCAGAAATTCTTTGTAGGAAGAGCAGGGTAAGGCTCTGCTGGTACACCCTTCCATAGAGTCGAGGTAAAGCAACACTGATCTCTGGTGGTCGCATTTAAAATAGGAGGTTCCTGCACAAGAGTCAGTCACAATTCAGTCAATCAGACTTTATTTGCATCGCACTTTTCATACAAAGAGAGGAAATGCAATTTTAAAATCTCATCAATTTACAGTGAGGAAACACCAGAGGCAGGAACCTTTACCAAAATGTGAAAAATTAAAAACATTTTTTTTTTAAATTTATAAATAAATCTATAAACTAGAGGTATTCAAAGTAAGTAAAAAAGTAAATAACTGGGCAGATAAAATGAGATGAAGCTCAATTGCAAGCCAAACTAAAATGATTCAATAAATAATTAAAACAGATACCAATAATAATAATAAAAATAATAGACCTCACCAAAAGACCAGACTAAAAAAGTAAAATACAATACATATTACATATATACAAATAAATAAGCTCTATTAATATCAAGATTAAAACAATACAATAAATAGATAATAATAATAATTATAATAATGGACCTCACCATCCGAAGGTTTGTTTATTTACTTATTGCCTCTTAAGCATCTTTGAGTGTTTAGAAAAGCGCTATATAAATTAAATGTATTATTATTATTAAAGATCAGTAAAATATAATGAAGATATATAAATAAAGCTATCCAGACTAAAAAAAAATAGAATAATTAAGCAGATAAAAGACCTCACTTAAAGACCAGACTAAAAAAGTAAATAAAATAAAATAAGAAAGATAAACTAAATAAAGTTCTATAAAAAGCCAGACCAAAACGGTAAAAGACAATAAATAAATAAATAAATAGATCGATAATACTCAGTTAAAAGCTCAACTAAAAAGATTGGTCTTAAGTCAGAATTGTACCACATGCAACATTTCTGTGTTGTTGGTTTTTTCTTAATCATTTTAAAGACCTTACCAGACAAGATGGTCTTTGGGCAGCCGGGTTGGTCCGCTCCACCGTTAGCGTAGAAATCAATGTGACCAAGAGCTTGTCTGAAGCCCAGAGCTGTGTATGACATGACAATAATAATTATAACATGCATAGCAAAAGACTGAGTGAATATATATTTAAAGCATTTCAATTTCAGTTGAACTGACCATCTACGTCTGTGTGCAGGACGTCTACAAACTGGGCGTCTGTGGGGTCCAGTCGGTCCTCTGGAGGAGTGTCTCTGAACTGAGGCCCAGCTGGATCCAAAGCTGAAAACAGAAGAGCTTCAAGTTTAGTCCAAATCCAACATTAGCTTTTGGGAGGGGAAAAGTTACATGGGTATTTGTAATTACTTTGTTATCAATTTGTTTTTTTAACCCATTCCTGTTTGACCTTTATGCCCTTTTCCTTTTATAAATTGGACTGTTTCCAAACATCTTTTATTATTATTCTCACACAGAAGTATTTTTAAACCATCAAGTCTGGTTTCTCTTTCATATATGATGAAACTTCAGACCTCTAGAGCAGTTTTTCATTTTTTTTTGTTGTCTGTTTTTATGCCTTATACTTCTTTGCAGCATTGCTGACCTGGATATCTGTGCTTCTGTCTGTACTGGAGAGGAATCAGTGAAACTGTAGATTTTTTCATGTGGACTCCTGCCCAGATGACAAAACAGTAACTGCTGCAATGCCACACCTCAACCTTGACCAAAATCCTGCATATACTTGCCAAACTTTGTCAGCAAGGACTTTCCACTCTGTGTTGTTGGTTATATTCACAATCTAGGAATTAAAGTTCATTTGAGTGCCACAATTATAACGAAACATACTTGATAAGCATTAAGTCCAAGCGCCCAAAACTTTTATAACCTGACGCAGAAGGTTGTGTAACTGAATTAATTGTGGAGGCAATATGTGCAGTATTTCTTCGACTGATGTGTCAACATATGACTATAAAAATTTGCAACAATTTTCCGCAGATGTTCATACTAAACGTTCAGCTTTCTGTAAAGTTTAAATGGACAAAAGTGTGAAGTTGTTTTTTCATTTTAATTTGTTAGATTTTCATCCAAATGTCTATGCATGTCTACATCTCTTTGTAAAAAAATGCTAAGTTGCATTTTTCTGATACATATATATTTTTGAATGTGAACAAAATATAATTTATATACACTTTTCCAAGAGCCCACAAGGGTTATGAATATTGGAAAATACTGTAAATTTGTCTCCGCATGTTTTATATATTGAGCTATTTGCATTTTTACAACCACTGTTTACAACCTCTCCTGTCCTCTCCTCTCTGCTCTGTGTAAACAGCCTGCTGTTCTGTCTGATTTTCAGTGAATATTTGTTACATGACTGTTAATCTCAGCAGAATCAATTATAGCTTCACAATGTTGCTGACTAGCAGAATTTTATGTTTTTAAAAGGATCTAGTTATTATAGTGATGACATTTTAAATGAGACGTAGAATAAAGTGATTTGGACAAAAATATGATTTTAAGCTTAATGTTGATTTCTGTTATGAAACTTTTGTAATAATCCATTCAAAGACTGTGTAAATCTTCAAATTTATTTAAATGACAGTTTTTACAGTTTCTTTCTACAATGAACATTTTGGTGATCTTTTAAAAATCAGAGAGAAACATAATTTAAGATTGGAACTGATATGTAAGGCCTACGAGATATGAATTTGAATGGCACACTCTTACCTGTAATTCTTCCAATTGAACTGTTCAGGTTTGCACCTACAAATCCTGATACATGAGCCCCAAGACTGACACCGATCATGTAGATGGAGCTCAGAGAGGCACCATGTTCCTGAAAAGAGCCATTATTAGTCATTTTACACAAAACCCAGCCTGATATGGAGACACAGCAGAGATGGTCACATGCACCTCTTACCTGCATCATTTTAATGAAAGCTGTGAGATTGTCGGCTGCCTTGTGCGTGTTCTCAACCGCCTTAAAGTAATTCACATTAGCGGCCCCGTGGTTCCAGTCCACCACTATGACATTCACGTCTCCCTTGGCCAGCAGCAGGCTGGGGAACCTCAGCACCCACACTGGAGGAGAGCCTGTAGGCCGATAGCCGTGAATGACAAAGGTGGTTGGTTTGGACACGTTGAACTGGGGATTGGCAGACATGTTGGTGTGGGACAAGAGTGAAGCACAGGTGACATTCTCCCTGGTGTGCAGCAACAGCCTGATTTTGAGGCTGGTTCCAATGATTGCATGTGCCAAATCCAGATCTGTAAACTCTTCACATCTCTGAGCTGAGAGTGGAGGGGAGCAAAACATAGGAGCAGACAGAGAAAGGTGTGTCAGAAACAATACATGACACATGTTTGATCTGAACAATCATTTCTCAAGAAATCTTTATATATTAAGTGACTTCATCAGTGACATAGTCCCATATATGACTCAGTGTGGGAGTATTCACTGTAACAGTTTCTCCCACCTTCAGGCACGTCATGAACGAGTTGGACTGGGATAGCAAACTATTTTGCAACACTGACATTTAAGAGTGAAACTGACACAGGCAGACACACACTGTGGCACTGTTGCAGACCAATTCAAGCAAAAAGTTTAAAGACAGTTTAAAGTAAGTTGATCACTGACAAATAAAGTCACAGAGCCTAAACAAAGAAATGTGAGAAGCATGATGTTGTGTGTGTTGCTGCATTCAGTTGCATTAAAACATCTAATAATTCACCTATCAAAACAATCAACAAATTAGAATTAAGAAATAAAAAGATAAACATTCCTGTGTAACAGTCTGCTAAGAAAATGAACTGTTTAAAAGAGGATCAAGTTTTTATGATGACTGATACAGAGAAACGTTAGAAGGTTTTTCTCACATTCAACCTGACGTGTAAACATGTTATCACATTCAGAGACGCCATAAGTTGCTTGTACAAGTAGCATATGTATATTTTTTATGTTGAGTGTTAGGCTGCAACCTCTAGTGGCCGTACTAAGCAAAGGAGGGAGTCAGACTGCTTAGTATAAAGAGCGACAAAGTCTGTGGAGGAAGTAAGTCAGGTTGCATAGATGGGTCAGATAAACACAGGACTCACAGAGCAGGACTGGGCAATATATTGACATATTATATCCTCATGTATATATCTCATAACATGACATGAGAAATAACTGCTGCATTTCTGTAAAGTGATGTAATTATCTGTACCTATTACCTGCCTTTACTCACTTGCCTTTACAGAAATATGATTTTCTCAATATTGCCCAGCTCTTTGTTGTTTGTGTGCTGGGTAAGAACCAAAAGTTAAAGTTGACTAATTCAGTTAACTTATTTAACCTAAAGCCAGTGTATTTTCCCCCCTATAAAACCAAGTTGCTGTGTTGCTTGAATTTGTGTGGTTGTAGTTTCCTGTGGGGGTTTTTTAGGGAAGGAACATCTGACCGATGTCGTCATATGCGTTGGAAGACTTACTGGAATTTTTTCCTAGTAAAAACCAGCACATAAATGAGTGTATAGTATATTTAGTTTTACTGAGAAGCTTCATGTTTAAGAAATGCCATCAGCAGTTCTCAGTAACTGTGACACAATAAATGTGGCTTTCCATGTGCGTAAATGTTGCCAGGCTGCATATACAGTATATCAGCTGAGAGCCCTGTGCAGGTCTGCAGAGTGCCTGTGGTTTCTGCAAACCACAGTGAAGGCCATTTGCTCAAATGTGTTGGTTTTCCCAAGAAATTTCAGTTCCTCAAGTGTTGCTTGATGGTACCTTTTCCCACAATAATTGCAATACATTCATATCAAGCTCAGATGTCTGTGTATGTACTCACATTTACATTTCAAAGTGTCATGCTTTGGGCTTTACCTTTGCATATTTGAACAGTTATCGGCAAGAGCAGTGTCAGATAGTGCCACAGGAACATGCTTTACACCAGCAGGTGCAAATAATCTGTAAACAGAGTAATCAGAGTCAGACCATAACATAGAAACACACCACTTAGACATTATTTGACCCATAACAGCAAATCACAGGTGCAAAAACTGTCCAAACCCTTCAGGTGTATCCGTGACTCTTCCTCTATTTTCAACTTTTAGTGCAAATCTCATTGAACTGAAGCAAAGAAAGGAGGTCAGTTACTTATCTACTTACCTTCAAATGTCACAAATGAGTGGTAAAAGAGAAGTAATAAAGTCTCAGTTTGGTCATAAACATGATAAAAATGTGTTTTTCAAGCCCCACCCACTGAGATTAAACCTAACCAATGGTATCATGATTGTAAGTGAAACTGAAATCTGCAGAAATCTGTCTAAGTTCTCCTGCTAGAGTAGACACCCCATGTTTACTGAGTGTTCACGGTCTTCCTTAGATTTAACTAAGAATAAATGTGACAAAAATGAGAAAGCACAGCATGTCATTCTTATCAGAGTCTTACCTTTCTCCGTAGGATAATATTTCCTGGTCTGGTGTGTCAAAGGTCCAGAACATTAAAGATCATCCCGTGTTTGTAACTCCACATATTTGGGCAGTGTTCACTTCAGGAAGTGAGAGGAGGAACGTCAGAGCAATACTCCCGCCTCGAATGCTCTCATGAAGATAACCACACCCCTTGCCCCAGGTCATTGTGTTCACAGGTGAAACATTCCTGTGAAGTCACTCCTGGTTCCCGTGTACTCAAACCGGTTCTGAGACGGTTTCTTGTGTCCCCTCTGAACCCGATTTGAATCTTATAAAAACAACCTGGTCTCTGTATTCCTGATCTGTGCCCATTCTTATTCATGTGCAGGGATTCAGAGTGAAAGTGAAACATTTCCAGAGTGGACATTTTCAAGAATTTGTCACTTCTGCAGAAAGGACTGTTGTCACACCTGTACTCACCTGAAGGCAAAAATAATCAGTTGACATTTGTAAAATGTTGCACAACAAATTCTACTCCCTAATTTAAGCTTCCCCCACATTTCAGTATGTTTTAGTATACCATAAGGATATGAGAGTTTTTGGAGAATTTGTGATAGCATTTTCTTCCTTTATTATTTAATTTTACCTCGAGTTTTTAGAAGCAGCCTTTTTAAAATTTTAGTTTACCTACCTCTGCTGCACAAGGTTTTGTTTACTTAATAGTGTATGTTTTACTGTGGTAAAAGTGTGTCTGTGTATATAGTCGTGTTTCCATTAGGGTAAAAAGTGGCCACTGGGAAAGATTCAGGCCACGCCCTCTCAAATGGCCACTCACTCTGTGTATCTCCATGTCCGTGTCTCTACAAATAAAGGCCCCAGAGGGATTCACGAGACCCCGGAGTTGATGTATAGTTTTCGCGTAATCGTTTAGGGACAGTTTCGACAGTGATGTCACATACGCAACGGATTAAACACTGGAGACACAACTGTGGCCGCCATTGCATTGTTGTGCCGTGCACAATGCCCACCGCTGATCATAAACAAACCAGCATGGTCAATTGTACACAATCGCCGCTAATCATAAACAAACGGGCATGCAAACTGTACACGAAGTGTCCGCCACTGATCGTGAATTAACACAGAGTGTCCGGTGCTTGTTGTAAACAAACAGAGATCGCTAATTGAATACCTCCTGCTGCAGCACATACACACACACTGTTAGCCTATTAGCACTGTGTTACTGTGCAACGCCGCACTGCACTATGAAACGGCAGAAAATTACACCTTCGCGGGATCACTATGAACGCCACATGGTGAAAAGGCGGCACAGATCTTCCCAGCAATATACAAATATACAAATGGCGCGTGTTGTTGTGGCGTTGAGTACTACGCTGCTTAGCGTTCTATCCAATCAGCAACCAGGCTTTTTTAGGAGAGGAAGAACGGCTGGTCAAGCGGCCAATAGGAAGACTGATATTCAAATTTTAAAAATTAAATCAAATTAAAAATCAAATTACAAATTAAAAAGGCGTTTTGGCGAGGGAGACCCGCATCATTCAAGGTATTCTACTATAGTGGAAACGCACCTTATGCATATGGATTTTTTTTTTCAATACAAGGGAAAGAACACATTCATGACTCAGGTGTTTTTAGGCTACATGATTAAGATGCAACCATCAAAGAATGAAAATCAATATTATAAAGGCTTGTATTACAGACAACACATCAGAAGTTAAGGAATATAATAACTGATAAAATGCACAAAATAAAAGTAACAAAATCTACTATAGAAGTAAACATGCCGTCCAAACAATTGGAATAGCAAATACATCTTAGCAATTGGGTAAAATTTGTATTCATTTCTACATTTTAATAACTCTAAAAAAAAGTCATACATTTATTAATCATGAAAAGTGCTACATAGGAAAATATGAGGGATGATTAAACAGAATAAAATAATGTGTATTAATCTATGTGATGCATGTGAATTATGTTAAATTGTTCTTTTATTTTTTTTACTTTTTATTTATTTATGGTTGAGCCACAAGAAAAGCCAACACATGGCCTGCAGCACACAAGGTAAGGCTTTAAAAAAAATGTTCCCCTCAATTCTTTTTTATTGATGTATGACAAACAGGTATACAAAGGCAGATAAGGTAAGGTTCATTTTAGGCCAGAAATGCCTTCAGCTGTGTGACTGAGGCAGTTTATGTGCAGCCCCTACTGGCCAGTTAAAAAGGAGAGAGGAGTCAGCAGTAAATGATAATTCAAAAACAGTGACAGTTTAAATATTATGAGTTGATGCAACCATGAGTGGTCATTCAGCATACAGTCATACATGTATGCAAAAAAAGCTTTAGGCTGATTGGTTCAGTAGTATGGGAGATTAACTTCGGACAGACAGACAAATAAAGTGGTGAACTGACTGTACTTTTAGCCGCTAGAGTGGCACTATAATAATTGCTTTAACCAATAGACAGGGCAACATGTCATTGATTTCAAATGTACCAAAACTGTGTTCACAACAGAAATTATATAATCTCCAGCTGCGTCTCCACAGTGGGCTGCTGGTGGGAAGCTGGAACAGACTGTCCCTCTGTGTTTGGTTCCAAAGGCTGCCAGCGTAAAAACTCTGGGCACATACTCACCTTTATAGTCCTGCTCTTATCTTGCTCCCCTCTGCACGAAATGATACACTATTAGCAGTCTCTGCTCTCCACGGCCTGGAAGGAAATGTGAGAAATGTTCAAAACAAGCGCATTCTTTCTAAACACTTCCACTTGGAACTGGAAGGCTAATAGTGTAACATTACATACACATCCTGTCTCTACAAGCTTGAGCACAGGAAGACACAGAAAGTCCTCACAAGCTCAGTATTGATGACAAGTGCAATCTCCATGTCTGAATCCTTTAACCAGCAAATTGAACTTTGCTCACTACGTTCTCCCGTCATCAGGGTCAGGCCGGCCGAAGGGATGTATACTTTAAAACACACGCAGGCAGGGAAGTCCCCCATGTGCATGAGTAAAGCCAGCTGAGAGGACCGGCTGGTGGGTGCAGTGGCATTTTTAGCACACAAGGAAGCAGAACATCCGGCATGGCTGGAAAGAGACGAGGACGGGGCAGCAGAGTCCAGCAACAACAGGCCCCGCAGGCCCAAAGAAGAGGCACTCGCAGGGTGAGTCCTGTTCTGTTAATGTGAAACACTGCTTCCTTGTTAATTCTACCGCTAAAAAAAAAATCATATGAGATGTTAGAGTCCAATAAAGGACATTCTGGTTGCCTAATGTACATCTAACTCCAACAAGTCTCCTCATGTATAATATGTAGACTTTTGAGGGCAAACTTCCAGATATTTTTTACAATAATTACATTTATTATAGTGCAATAACTACATTCATGATAGGGCAATAATTGCAATCATACTAGAGAAAAAGTTACATTTATTTATTTATTATCATGCAATAATAATATGCTATGTCTAGTACAAAATAATATTTGATTATTTGTTTACTTGTGATTTTAGAACGTGTTATTGGCTGTTTGTTGAATTAAGTTTTTTTGTTTCTGTCTCATTTTTATTGCACTGATGTGGAGAAGTGGTCCAAATGTAGTCATTGTTAATGACTATGACTATTTATTGAATACAACTACAAAATACAATACAAATGAACATAATTCCAGATTTGAATTATTATTTTATGTGACTGCTTTTAAAGCTTACATAAGTAAACTTTCCCCCTGTGGTTTTTTTACTTGTTCCTGGAAGTGGACACTTATTAGCTGTGTGGGACGATGGAACCATGACTCATGTTTATGTCGTCAGTACAGTACAGCAATACATGATTATCATTCTCATTACGAAAGCACTTGGTTTGATAAGAGTCATTCTTTAACATTTGTGTCCTGATTGTGGAAACCTGCAAGAAGGTGTAATGGTGAACCTATTTGTAAAAAATAAATCTGTAAAAAAATAAAATCAGCAAAAATTGGCAAACATTTACCATCAAATAACAGAAAAAAAATCTGTTCAAGAATTATTTATTTATTTACAGATACAGATAATAACATTACATTTAAACTATTACTACTAAAAAAACAGAAAGTTGCCTTAATTTTACATTCAGCAATATTATGTGATTTTATTATTATTATTATTATTATTATTATTATTATTATTGTTTTTTTTATATAGAATTCACTGTAATTTAACATTCTAGACGGTTAAGGAATTGAATAATAATATATATAGTAATAATAATAAAAATAAATAATAAACATACAGTAATCTACAGATCTAGCATCTATTTTATGGTTAATATTTGTAATACAATAATTTATAATAACCTTTTTATGGCATTTGCACTTGATGTAGAAAAAAAACAAGAAAACCCCTGTAAAATAATAGAGCATATTTCTAGAAAATAACTTTTTTTACAGTGTAAAATAGATAAATACATCAGATATTTAAATATAAAATTCAAGCATTTAAAATAAATGATCTTTTACTTTATCACAGAAGGAGAAACATCAGACATTTGAGCAGAATCAGCAGAGTTCAAAGTTTACCTTACAAAACAGCAGATAAAACTGCATATAGTATGTTTCTACACACAACACAAAGTCCATTACATATGGAAACGCATACTTTAGAGTTCTGAGAGTATTTACATTGAAGATTGAGTCTTGAAGATATTATCAATATTCCTTTTTTTTAAATCACATGTAAGATGGATGGAAAGTTTTAAACTATCCTAAACCCATCTGCCTACCTGTAAATATTGCACCACTTTAAATCTTAATTCTACAATAACACTGTTACTGTATATTGTTTTCCTGCTATCTTTCCTGCAGCTTGTTTGATTTCCCCTGATGCATGCTGAGACCCTGAACATGACAAGTGGTTTAAAGTGTGGATGAAATGAATTGGAAAAAAAATATTTGATCAAACTTGTTTTCCCTTTTGCTCTCTCTGTCTTATCTCTGTAGTTGGCTCTTCGGGAGCCAGCTGCTTTTGCCAAGTCTACAGGCTGTGACTTAGAGACCCCCCATGAAAAGCTGACCATTGCCCAAGCACGGAGAGGCACACCAGGTCACACTTATCTTTATAGTTTTTGGTTAAATTGCTTATTAATTTCTGAGCTGATAATGTCCTTCCAGCTAGTGGCAGGAAGGAATAAGGGAAGACTATAGTGGTAGAATTATTAACTGCAGATGCATCATTATGTTGGCATCAAATGATATCAACTGTAAAAGGTTGATATTGATTAGTTTATCAGTAAAATATTGTTTTATTGCTAGTTATTTGGCTGATTGCTGGGCTGTTATATTATGAGCTTTTTCTTCAGGAATGTGTCACGCCATTCCAGTAAAGAGTTTGCAACAGATTCAAAGAATTAAATGATTAAACACTCTGAACCCAACCATCCCACTTTATTGAAACATACACGTTTTTTTTAAAAGATCGCCCAAAATACACCATTTATCTGTAAAAACTGACTGTAAAAACAGCCATTATCATCAAAATTTAAAATTTCTGACCGTTCTGATATTTCTGTCAAAATATTATTGTTCTACATGTCACATTTAAAATGTCACCAAAATAAACAGTTTGCACTAACTAGATCCTCTTAAAAATATTAAATTCTGCTCCTCAGCGACACTGTGAAGCCATGATTAATTCTGTTGAAATCAACGGTCACATGAAAAAATATTCACTGAAAATTTGTTTGCACAGAGCAGAGAGGAGAGGACAGGAGAGGTTGCAAGTACGTAAACATACAAATAGTCATAATCATGACACTTGTGGGCACTTTGAAAAGTGTTGTATATATAAATTCAATTTTATTCCAGTTTTTTTTTTTTAATCAGAGAAATTAAACTTTTCTTTCTTTTTTTTAAATGATGTATGTCATTATACCTGTGTTATACTGCACAAAATACAGACAGTTATTCCCATGTTTTACACAGAGCAGAGAGGAGAGGACAGTAGAGGTAGTAAAAATGCAGGACTTGCAGGTACATCTCAATAAATTAGAATATCATAGAAAAGTTTATTTATGTCAGTAATTAAATTCAAAAAGTGGAAATAACATATTATATAGATCCATTACACAGAGAATGAAACATTTCATGTCTTTTTTTTTTTTTTTCTAATTATAATAATTATTT
This sequence comes from Centropristis striata, assembly GCF_030273125.1. Taxonomy (NCBI): domain Eukaryota; kingdom Metazoa; phylum Chordata; class Actinopteri; order Perciformes; family Serranidae; genus Centropristis; species Centropristis striata. The sequence goes on along the minus strand of NC_081531.1, from coordinate 31,890,869 downwards.
TGAAAAGTATGTTTAAAATGGAAATGTTGTCCTCTGAAAAGTATATGCACTCAATACTTGGTTTGGGTTATTTGACTTGAACGACTGGAAATGGACTTTTCCATCATATTCTAATTTATTGAAATGCACTTGTATATATATCAGTTAGATACAAAGCAGTGAGTCCCTACAGTGAGTAAAATGTGAAGAGAGGAAAAACGCCCTGAAACTCCTTTCTTGTTATCTGGCCGATCAGATAAAGGCATCAGATTCGACATGCCACGTCAGTAAACTGAAAAAATAGAACAAAGAAAGTAAAGTCTTGTAACGCCCATGTTAAAGATATGCTTTTCTTATCTTGCAGCTCATCGCCCGGTGCGTGTCTACGCTGACGGGATCTTTGATCTTTTCCATTCGGGGCATGCTCGAGCTCTGATGCAGGCCAAAAATGTTTTTCCCAACGTGCACTTGATTGTGGGAGGTAAAGTATGGATCTCACTCCCTCTTAAAGGGTCAAAATCGTACAACTTTTTGGGATAAATCTACCAGATTAACCCCAATTTATATTAAGTCTAAGTTTCTCTGTGTCTCTAGTCTGCAGTGATGAACTCACTCACAAGTATAAGGGTTACACAGTGATGACAGAGGACGAACGCTACGAAGCCCTGAGGCACTGCCGGTACGTTGACGAGGTGGTGCGGGACGCTCCCTGGACCCTGTGCACAGAGTTCCTCCAGAAACATAAGGTCAAAGGTCACGCAGTCACAGGACACACAGCTAATGTATCAAGATAACAGCAAAGATATCTGGTGTTCAGTCAGTCTGAACACTTAATGTTGCACTCACAGATTGACTTTGTGGCCCATGATGATATCCCGTACACCTCTGCTGGATCAGAGGACGTTTATAAACACATCAAGGAAGCAGGTGAAGACGTAAATATTCCAACATGGTCTCACAGAAATCCGTGAAATAGCCACGGATTTCGCTTAACTCAAAATCCGTGGAATAGCCACGGAATCGCTCAAATTTCCGTGAAACTGACACGGATTTCGCTACAATGCAAGTTAATGACAGTCATATCCCGTGGCTATTCCAACATACAAAGTGATTATGTACATTCACTGAGTGAAGATTTAGAAAATAAAACATATATTTCTCGCTAGAAATGTGATCAAAATCCATTTTTATGCAGAAACTAAGTCAAAATATTGATTTTTCAATAAAAATGAGAGAACTGTCCGCCATGTTTTTTATTCTGACCACTGGGACCTTGAAAGTCACGTGACTTGGAACAAACCAATAGCCACGGGATATGACTGTCATTAACTTGCATTGTAGCGAAATCCGTGTCAGTTTTACAGAAATTTGAGCGATTCCGTGGCTATTCCACGGATTTTGAGTTAAGCGAAATCCGTGGCTATTTCACGGATTTCTGTGAGACCAGGTTCAAATATTCACATGATGAATTTTAGTCCTGTTCTTTCTCACATTACATTATTAATTATAATGATTGATGTTTTCATGTCAGGGATGTTCGTGGCCACTGAGAGGACAGAAGGCATCTCCACGTCTGATCTGATCACTCGTATCGTCCGAAACTATGACATCTATGTCCGACGCAACCTTCAAAGAGGCTACACAGCCCAGGAACTCAATGTTGGGTTTATTAATGTAAGTAACATTTAATTTAATAACATTCATTTTATTCCTTTAGCATAATTTTGACATATTTTAAATAAACACTACCAAAATTTACAAATGTGCTTTTTTTTTTTACTACCAGGAGAAGAAATACCGGCTGCAGGAGAAGGTGGACAAGATGAAAGAGACGGTCCATACATTGGAGGAGAGGTCCAAACACTTCGTCTACAGAGTGGAAGAGAAGAGCCAAGATCTCATCCACAAGTGGGAAGAGAAGTCACGAGAATTCATTGGCAACTTCCTGGAGCTTTTTGGACCTGACGGAGCCTGGGTGAGTTTGCTTTAGCCCTTAGTTTCAGGGCATTTTTTGCTATTTTTACATTTTACCAACATTGGCCTTGAATTTAACTGCAATATGTCATGCACTTCTATGGAATCAACACAATTATGGCTAGACGTGGGAACAACTGTATGTCTTTGGTGCAAAATAACAGTTATAATGACATAAATCTTAAAAAGAAAAAGAAAAAACAAGTTGAATTTCTGATAAATAAATTGGACTATTCAACACTTTTCCAAGTGTCATGAATATTGGAAAAAAAGAATTGGGCCTCCACATGATATACATATCTAACTATTTGCATTTTTTATAACCTCTGTTTACATCCTGTCCTCTCCTCTCTCTTCTGTGTAAACAGATTTTCAGTGAATATTTGTCACATGACAACCGTTTATCTCAGCAGAGTCAATCATGGCAATCAATCTGTGTTGCTGGGTAGCAGAGTTTAATGTTTTTAACAGGGTCTAGGTATTCCAAACAGTATATTTTAGCCATGTTTTTAATGATGCATGTAGAATGAAATGATTTTGACAGAAATATAACTATTTTAGAGGGTTAATGTCACATTTAGTTTGTTGTTTAGTGGCTCATTCATATTATTTTGTTAGATAGTTGTCCATACATCCATAGATTCAGTGTAGTCAGGTACGTCTGAACTTTCTTCTGTCTCTTTCTTTATGTAGCATGCAATTCAGGAGCGCAGTGGCCGTGTGCTTCAGGCTCTGTCACCCTACTCGTCACCGCGCGGCTCCCCCAGCAGCAGTCCAACCAGAAGACGCTCCGTTTCTCCTGACTCTTCCCCTGCCTCTGCCTCTGCCTCTGCCTCTCCCTCCCTGTCCCCTCCTTCCTCCCCGTCCTCACCTAGAAAGGTGAGGACGGGGAGGGGACGCTCCTCTCTCAAAGATGCCTCTACATACAGTAAACATGTACAATGAGGTCATCCTCAACATCATCTTTGTGATTGTCTTTGGTTATTAATCTGGTAGGTAAAATGTCTAAGAGGGTGATAATGAAAATGAACAAATAAAAATAAGTACTGGTTTATTTAAGTGCAATATAGCATAATGTACATAATATTTCTTCACTGAAAATAAAATAACATTAAAATGTTGCTTGGATGTTATTTGCCTTCTGTCATTTGTGACTCTTATATGGAAGCCTAACAAAGCCTTAGATAAGTTCACACATCTTCCCATTCCTTTTCAAATTAGAACCTACTATTTTTTTATGCAATCTTTTTTGGTTGGTTTGTTTATTTATGGTCTTTTTAAAAATACATTTCAATAATCAACAATATGTACTTTATATTGCTTTATAGAAATCAATAATTGAGTATGAGTGAGTTGTAATAATTTCAGACTGAGCGATATATATATATAGCTCATTCTTTGGCTGTCTGGTCAGTAATTTGACTGAAATTAAAAGTTTTTCCGTCAGTGTTTACCAAAAAGTGTCCTATATCAAAACAAAAGTTATTGATGTGATATTATCGTGTTTCCAACTTTGCTTTTGCTGCCCCCAAGTGGCCGGACTGTCAATTAGTTCAGGTTTGAAATGTATAATGTGTCACGTGTAGTTATGAAAACCTGGATAATTTTGAGGTGTTTCATTGAAAATTAATAATAATAAAAAGAAACAAATAAACAAACAATAATAATTATTGCAATAATAATAATAATAATAACCATAAATTAAGATAAGGGAAAAATGTGTGGAGGGAAATCGGTTAAGACGCAAGCTTTTGACATAACCGTCAGATTTTTTGGTCAATTAATCAATGCATACAATCATTTTTAAAAATCTTTATTTAATGGAATTTTAACGTATTTATTGAGTCGTATCTTTCTTTCTTCCTTCATGATTTTTACAGCTTCCATTCACCATATACACTGGTAATTTAAATCAATCAATTAAATACAAAAATCTTATATTTATTATTTTCTTCATTATGTTCTCCATCCCTAACTAAAAGAGATAAATAACATTTACACAGCCAAACAAAGATGCAAAGTGCAATGCAAGATCTATATATAGCTCATTCTTTGGCTGTCTGGTCAGTAATTTGACTGAAATTAAAAGTTTTTCCGTCAGTGTTTACCAAAAAGTGTCCTATATCAAAACAAAAGTTATTGATGTGATATTATTGTGTTTCTAACTTTGCTTTTGCTGCCCCCAAGTGGCCGGACTGTCAATTAGTTCAGGTTTGAAATGTATAATGTGTCACGTGTAGTTATGAAAACCTGGATTATTTTGGGGTTGTTCCTTTGGTTTTATGACCTGAATAAACCGCTTTTAGCAAAACAGCCCTGAAAATCATAATAATCAATAATAATAATAATAATGATAAGCTCTGATGTGCTGCCTGGCAAAATTAAATGAAAATGAATAATAATAAAAAGAAACAAATAAACAAACAATAATAATAATAATAATAATAATAATAATAATGATAATAATAATAATAACAATAATAACCATAAATTAACATAAGGGAAAAAATGTGGAGGGAAATAAGTTAACACGCAAGCTTTTGACATAACCGTCAGATTTTTTGGTCCATTAATCAATGCATACAATCATTAAAAAAAAAAACTTTATTTAATGGAATTTTAACGTATTTATTGAGTCGTATCTTTCTTCCTTCCTTCATGATTGTTACATCTTCCATTCACCATATACACTGGTAATTTAAATCAATCAATTAAATACAAAAATCTTCTATTTACTACTCTTCATTATGTTCTCAATCCCTAACTAAAAGAGATAAATAACATTTACACAGCCAAACAAAGATGCAAAGTGCTATGCAAGATACCTCACTTGTGTGTGTAATAATTTCGTACCTAAAATGACTTAAAACAGGGCTTCACTTTTGTCTATTATTGCGTTTTATGGTCTCTGTAGTCAAACCAAAGCACACTGTATAGAGTATAAGGCTTCAACTGAGCGTTAAAATTATATTTAAATTACACACAAGATGCTTGAGAACTACAGACACCTCCGCGCCTCTCGTCTATCTCAGGTACTTATCTTGCTCTTGTATCATCTTTGGCTCGGCCCTTTAAAACCATTAGCATGACGTCACCGCCGGCTGATGCCCTACACGGATTAAAGATGGCGCCCTGTCATGTACTGAGGTGCTGCAAACGGGCTCTGAACTGGGTACCTGTCCTGTTTATAAACCTGGTTGTCGGCTGGTCTTACTACGCTTATGTCGTGGAGCTCTGTGTCTGTAAGTACACTCACTTTTCGTAAGTATTTAGCCGCTGTCGGGGCTGGATATCTGCTCGTGTTGACAGTTTGAGGGTTGCCAACTTTGATAAGCTAGTTGAAGTGAGATTTAAAGTCACCCCCAGGCTGCGTACTGTTTACAAACCTCAGGACAATCTGACTCTATCTCCTTTTATTACAAACAATTAAACCACTAACATTGAGCAGTGTTTACAACGTTAATATAACCGGACAACTTTTTTCCGTTAGACTGGGAGAGAAAAGACAGTCAGTCTCTGGGTCTCTTGTGCAGTCAGCAATGAATAATTACAGTAATAATCATCATGACATCTGTAATAAACATTGTCATATTACAAAACTAGTTAACTGGAATACAGGTGCAAGAAAACTTTTTCAACGTTAGATGGTTGTTTTTTCTGTTTAAAATGCAGTGCGTTGGAGAGTAAGGGGCAAGATAGCTCACTAGTATAAAAGCTTATGTAAATAATCATTTTTTTCTTCACAGTTTTAAACATTTAGTTAAATTATCAGTGGGTTCAAATGTATTACCCATTTTTTAAAAATAATTTTGTTGCATTTTTGTTGCATTTATTCAGACACATTTGACGCACTTATTTTGAGTTTATACATATCTTACGTCAACTTACCAGTTGACGTTTTAATTACATTATATTATTATTATTTTATAGATATTTTTTAACTTTATATATTTTAACACATACAAGTGTACTTCAATTTGGAGATGCATATACGATTACAGTTCTGGTTGTTTTATGTTCAACTATGCAGTGTCTTGTAAATGAAGGGACAAGATAGCTCACTAATATAAAGCTTATTAAAATGTTTTTCTAAAAAATATATTTGGTACATATGCTGCATTCATTTTTGACTCATTTGACACAACTTTTATATATATATATATATATATACTATAATAATAGTATTTATATTTGCATGTTTATTTCAACACATGCACTTCATCTTGGAGATGCGAATACAATTACACTTTAAATCATATTTCTTTCATGTCTGTTCTCGATAAGAAGATAGAGAAGATGTTATTCCTTAAGTTGTTGTTTTAACGGTTATGCATAACACTTGTTAGCCAGCTGTACAGTCATTAATTTAACCATAATGAGGAATCAATGATTCAACAAAGCATAACAGGTTGCCTAATTCGTTGTTAAGCAGACTAATATTAAGTAGAGAACATGATTTCCTTCTTTTATCTCATCCATGAGTATTGATTGTCATTTTCAACAGATAGATATTGATCACTTTTGCATGCCGTGACATGCACTGCTTCCCCTGCACTTTGTGTATGTTTTTTTTCAGCCTGGAACTGATGACACCATTATCTGCATGTAGCCGTACTGTAGTTTTGTCTGTAACTCAGCGGCTGTGGTCAGGACAGGGACATCCCAGCTGCTTAAACAAAGCTCTCTGTTATGGGTGGGTCACCGCTGGCCGTGCCAGGCTGCTGCCACATGGTGTGAGAGAGGGGTGGTGTGTGTGGTGGTGGGGGATGTGCAGTCATGCATTCTTTCATTACTGCTCATTAATAAACATTTTTTCTTTGCCTTATGTAGATACAATCCCAAATAATGCAGAACGAAGTAAGTTATACCCACAATTCCTCTCATGTTAGAGAAAAGATTCAGTCAAAACTGCAAATCTAACTTTTTCTGTCTCTCATCAGTCAGCTATTTGGTCATCTTTCACATTTTCTTCGGCATGTTTATATGGTCCTACTGGAAAACTATCGGGACCAAACCAGCCGGACCCTCAAAAGCGGTAAGAAAGTAAATAAACTAGGAAAGAGTTTCTGTTTTTCAGAGCAACACACAGCAGCTTTACTAAACTGCAAATGAGGTTATGTATATTTTAGATATACTGCCCTATCAGCAGAGCAATAATGTAATGCACAGCAGACTATGGAGGCTTGATGATTTTTTTTTCTTGAGATATTGTGACTTTATTCTTGTGACATTATGATTTTATGAATATCGACTTATTTAGCAAACACATATGGATGCTGAAACACGCAAGCTATTAAAGTATACAGGATGAATTAATTAAGATTAATTTATTTATCATTGACCACATCCACATTTAAAGAGGTTACTACTACATGTGTGTTGACTCTGCATGGATAACATTAAATTAAGTTGATCAAGACGAGAATAAATATTTGAAAGCAATACAGAATGCCTGAGAGCCTTACTGCATTATATTCTATTTTTATATTTCAAATTGTCTCCTGGCATCTAAATTTTGTCTTTCTTTACACATATAAATACATAACCACCATAAATTTGTACATAAAAATGTATCGGAGTGCTGGAAATTAAGTGCTTGATGCTTACACTTAAAACCCACTCCTGTTCCATCCCAGTCCCATAAAAAATCCTTTCCCATCTCAATTTCATAGTGAAAAAATCGTTCCGTGTTATGAACCAAATGCCTTGCCCGAAGGGTGCAAACACAATACCAGCTGCTAAATGTCTGTTTTTTAACGCCTTTGGTAGACTGGCGTCTATATTTCTTTACCCCAGAACCCCTGCTTAGTATATGTCCCCACCAATGTTGAAATTACAAATATAGCCTTATTCAGAAAGAAGGATATGGTAAATATACATATACAGAAATCTGTCTATAAATGTCCATTACAAGTTTACAGGATGTTGTTTGTCGAGCTGTCTCTGACTCCACTCTCTTTTCTCCTCCTGTCAGTTCGGTCTACCCAGAGCAGAGAAGGAACTGTACGAGAGAGAGGAACGAGCCGAGACACAACAAGAAATTCTGAAGAAAGTGGCGAGAAATTTACCCGTGTATACACGCACAGCAGGCGGAGGTGAGGATTTCAACCATCAGCTTCCTATTTTAACACCAGCTGTGGCTTTAAAGCAGACAGCAGCAACATTTCTGTTAAGTCACAAGCATTGCCTCAAATAAAATTGCATAAATGTATTGCCACATGCATCTTGGCCTTGTGGATAAAGGAGCAACGCTGTTTTTTTTTTCATAAAAAGACTCAGGTGCACTCGTAGACTGTATAAATAATGGACTTTGTTGTCTGAACTCATGAGCGCTAGTTGGTGCTCCAGTATAATCGGTCCGCCTGAAACTCATCCAGTGAGAAACGTTCCACGGTGCAAAATATGTGTGATTAAAATGTGTAAATTTTTTTAACGCGTTAATTTTTGTGTAATTAATTAATCTTAATTAACGCGTTAAAGTCCCGGCCCTAATATATATATATATATATATATATATACATGTGTGTATATAAACTTTATTGACACGTTACCGTGGCTACACATTGTTCTGCTTCTCTTCTGATGATGGCTTGCCTTTTCAGTGACCTGTCAATCAAAGGTAACCACGCCCTAAATCATATGATTCTTTATCTTTTATTTTCTTCTAAATGGGGCCATTATTTACACTATTAACATCATATTGTCTTGAAGAAGATTTTTACTAGAGATTGAGACTATAGTGTTGTCCGAAAAAAAAATTCTGAGGTTAGAAATCAAGTGAGAAGTTTTCTCATTTTGTATTGAAATGGATGGACCCAAATGCTTCTGCAGCCACCCTCAGCACCCCTGTTGGAATTTTCAGTAGAATGCAGCTTAAGGCATTTCCTGGTTTGCCTCACTGCTCAGACCCGGAGGTTGCTGCCTGAGTGCACCTCGTCAACTCAACAGATTACACCTGGTTTTTCTAGGCATTAGTAATCATGATGTCAGCTGCTCGGTTACTGGGACATATAATAAGTAATTTGTATAAATATATTTATATTCAACCATTATTAATAAGTGATGGACACTGTCAATGTGTGATTGAAACATTTAAAAGAGCACTTCTAAACAAAGGAAGAGGCAGAAAAACACACTTAAAATCCTTGTTTTGTTTATACTTATTATTATTACCTCACATACACATGATGGTTTTGTCTTTCATAAAAAGTACAGTCATAGAGATACAACAGTACTTTTAATGATTCTGCTTTCATTTTTCTGAACAGCCATCCGATACTGCGACCACTGCCAGGTTATCAAACCTGACCGCTGCCATCACTGCTCAACCTGTGAAATGTGAGTGTTTTATAACTGTGCACACTGAATAATTGAGGCTCATGATTTTTAATTTTTTTGCTGTTTTGAGCAGACATGTTTCTACTGATTCTCGCTCACGATTTTATGTTTCCAAACATCTTAAGTGTTGAAATGGCTGCGAGAAAACAAAATATCTTGAAATATGTTTTTTTCTTACATCTGCATTTACTCATGTCTTATAACTGCTTTTTGATATCTGGATCAGGAGAATTAATCTTAAATGTTAAAATCTTCAAAATGGTACCAATAGCACGTTTGTTTTCTTTATTCTTCCGCTTCAAGGTGTGTGTTGAAAATGGACCATCACTGCCCCTGGTATGCTAATTTAAGCTTGTTTACATTCATTCATGCATGCATTATCAGTAAATGATCTTATTTATGGATGATCTAGAGCAACTTTGTGTGATGTTTTTTCTTGCAGGGTGAATAACTGTGTTGGATTCTCAAACTACAAGTACTTCGTGTTGTTCTTGGCCTATGCCTCACTCTACTGTGTCGTCATTTGTGCTACAGTCATCCAGTATTTCATCAAATTCTGGACAGTGAGTACAGAAACTTCCTCTTTTTAAAAATGTGCTAATTCATTTGTTTGTCTGGCATGCTCTTATGTGTAAACAATTTCTGTAGTTGCAGTTAAATAAAGGTGGCTGTAGCATGTGTAGCATGTTTCAAGGCCCATTTAGAAGTTCAAGATGTTTATTCTTATGTGTGCAGCATTACAGAGACGCAGACGTTGGAAATAAAAAAAAAAAAAAATAATAAAAAAAAATCTAAAGCATCAGGCAACCTCCAGCAATAATCATTATATATCAATAAAAAAAGGATAAAATCATGCAAGTAAGAGCAAAATTTGAATGCAAGTTAATTTCAGATTTTGATCTTGTATGATTTTATTTTTTTGTATTTCTTACAGTAGGACATACCATAGTGCTAGTTAAACTATAGGACAAAACATAAATACAATTTTAGCCAAGGGTTTCAAATCAGTTAACTTTCTTTTAATGTTGCCATTTTAACAAAAAAATCAAATAACGTACATCTTCTGAATGATAACTTAATTGATTATTGATTTGAAGTGAAACATTTAGAGCAGTCGGGCTGCGGTGAAGCATGTGATGGTTGCATTATAAGATATTGACCAATTTTGTTTCCACGTGTCACTGTGGTTTGCAAGTGTGTCATGTGATTGCTTATCAGTAGATCCTCTTCAGCAAACTGCTCTGCATGAGACAATGGCTCCTGGCTCGTAGTCCAACAGAGAAGGAGAATATTGCGTTTTAACAAAAAATTGCTAACATACTGTCCCGTGCAAAGGTCGAATGTTGTCGTGAGGCACCAAAATAACAATAAAATCTTCCACTTTCCTGCAGATGACTTGACAAGGGAACAGGAAACATTCTTGCCAACTGACAAGACTAACACTTTTGTTCTTTTTACTTCCTGTCTGAAGAAACAGCTGCCTGACACGCATGCCAAATTCCACATCTTGTTTCTGTTTTTCGTGGCTGCCCTGTTCTTCATCAGCATCGTGTCACTCCTCAGCTACCATCTGTGGCTCGTGGGGAAGAACAGGACCACTATAGGTAGCTATGAACAATATATTTAATTCAGCTTATGATTTATTTTAGAAGTCACCACTGACTGACTAACTTCATCTTTGCATGTGTTTTCAGAGGCTTTCAGGGCTCCTGTCTTCACAAACGGTCCAGACAAAAATGGGTTTTCTCTGGGCTTTAGCCGAAATGCAGCTGAGGTGTTTGGAGATCAAGCGAAGTACTGCATGTTTCCTGTTTTCTCAAGGCGAGTCTACTCTACTGACTTCTGACTTGTACTTAAATGCACAGTATAGGTGCAATTTCTGCAGCTGGAGGCCTCTCATTCCAAACAATGGTTAATGACTTAATGTATTATATTAGCAGCTTTATTAACGGCATGTCATTTCAGTCATCAAATAACTGCAACCAACTTACCATTAGATGAGTCGACTACCCATATAGCTACTGTAGCTCACATTATTCTAGCCTAGGGGTAGCCAGGCACTGTTATCTGTGATGAGAAGAATTAAAAATATCTTTATAAGCATGTTGAACATTGCTTTAACAGTAAATTGTAACCGTACGCATTCGCTTGTTGGCTTTCATGAGCCACTTGTCTTAGTTGCAGATCAGAGTAAGCTGGATCGATATTGAAATATGAGATAAATAAGTTAGATTTGTACTGGATTACTATGTTGGAAAAATAGCATGTAGTTAGTGAGAAATGATGCTGTATTACCATTACTGAGTAAAAGTGTTTGACATTGTATGCTTACAAATTAAGGGCTTAAGAGCGTTATGACACCAAATGAAAAACACTGTTATAACCGATTTTAATAAAATTACACATTTCCCTGGTTTGTTGGAAACATGTGGGACATTTTTAACGTGGAAATATTGCAAATTACACCGTTAAGACAGCTTAGCTCTGTTTTAGAAGACGTATCAGTCCATTTCTATTAATAGTGCTATTTTAATGAAATTTAATGTTTAATAATTATGGCTTTCTCTCCATTTTAACAGTCTGGGAGATGGACATTCCTATGTTACCAGATTGGTACACATCGATCCTGAACAGGCAAACAGTGTCCTTCAGCAAAATGGCAAAAGGTTAGCTTTTTTTTTTTTCAGCTATTCAATCTCATTTCAGTCGTTTTTGCTGGTTTTTATCTCTAATGTGACTTTAATTGCAGCCCTGCTGATGTGGAGGCCAAACCGTGTGTACTTGGTAACAACATTCAACATGCAGCGGACGACAGCAAAGAGAAAACCGGTTTGTTTTGATGCCTTTTCTCACAATTTTCTTTTTCTGCATTATGGCTGTTATGTTCCGTGTTTTTGCTCAATACTTTCTTGCAAAAACAGTTTTTCTCAATTTTCCTTGCAGACGGAGGCCAGATAGTGTCGGTGACAATGGAGAGTGAACCATAGCCGGTACGTAAACACAACATGAACACTGCAGAGTTTAGGTGGTTAGTCCTCCTGTGTTTATTTGTACTTTGTTGCTGTTGCAGGCCGCTGAACTGATGCTGCCAGATGGTTTGCTACAGAGAACCTTCTGAGAAGCGGTCACTGGAAGTAGACACTTTCACAAAAAAAAAAAATACCAGGCAGGTGATTGGATGAACCATCCGTCTTATCACCATCACACACTGTCCATGCTGAAACCACTCAGTAGAAGAGCAAATGCTTTCAGTGCTTTCTCTTCTTAAAAACAATCTCCAGTTCTGATATCTGATGATAACCTCTTCAGGAGTCACCACCATTGTTTTTTAGAATGAACAGTCACATCTCTGTGTTTTCAATTTAGCTGTCAGTAGCTCCTTACGGGGCGCTGATAGCTCAGAACACAATACCTGGAGCCTGACGAGATTGATTTGCGATCTTGCGATATTACCAGATAATCGTGGGAACCAGCTGCCATGCAAAGGTAAGCAGGTTGCAGGTGCATCAGATAACTATGAAGCCTTAAACCAGGAGCATCAGCACCTCTACAGGAGCTGTCCTCCTCCTTCACTTTGAGTTTGCAACCTCAAGCAATATTTTTTGTATGCACATTAAATGGACCATTCTTCATCCAGCATGCTTTAAACCAGCACCACAACACTGTTATCATGTCAACACAGACTGTACAGCAGAAGTTATTCACAGGTTTTTATCTTTTTTGAGCCAAAGATAATAATGTTTTTTATTGCATCTGAATAACTCTGGGACTGTTTTTTTTTTTTTCCATCTTGAGCCATGCCTGTCTACTTTGTCTGTGTTTTATATACATTGACTAATCACATTATACATTCCTACTGGAGAATCAACCTTCATCAGTATTAATCAAGCATTAATAACTAAGAGAGAACCACTAAAGTGAGGCGTGTATAACGTTTCAACACAGTTTTAAACTCCAAGCACAGTGCAATTATTACGACCAGTGGTCAGTTATCATAAAGTCTGATTTAGTTTACAGTTTACATGATTGAAAATATTTAAAAGGTCTTTCTGTTTACACTTTTAAGATGTTTGTTTTTTACATTTCAAATTTTATACCGCAGTCAAACATACAGGTGATATAAGCTTAAAATGTGAGGACCAAATCCACTTTCATTTCAAATAATTATTTAAGCACCACTAACCACTAGTTCAGGGTAGAAATTATCAATGAGATTGCCATTTTTTATGCACTATAGATATCTAATTTATTTGTTTTCAAGCTTTTATAAATAGTCTTTCATGTTTATTGATTTTTTGTATTTGTTTTATTTATATTTTAGTTTTTTTTATGGGCATTGTTCTCTTCAACAGAATGTTTTCACTTTCATGATCAATTATTTGCTAAAGTCTGTATTTGTTTTTAAATTAATCAATCTTGAGTGTCAATGCCAATGATTAAATGTCTTTATTGGGGTTTTTTAATGGTAAGATTTATTTGAAAGTAAGAGCACAAAATGAAACTGTTAAAATATATTGTGAGAAAGGTCAGGGACATTTGATGCACTGTGTCCTTGAGTCTGTACCAGCATAGATAAGGCAGACTTTATATTCCATATGTCATCATAAACGCTCCTCTCTGTGTAGCGTAATTCATTCATTTTAGTGGAAATGATGCTGAGCACAGTGTAGGGTTTGCCGGAGTGATCAGTAGACACAGATAATAATCAGTAGACAATAACTAGGGCTAACCCATGTGCATGTACTCAAAGAATCTCACAGAAGTTTAATAACTAACGTCCCTGACTGAAGTTAACGCACCCCAAACAGCCAGAGCTGCTTTTAGCGTAGTTAGGCCTGTAAAGAACTGCTGTTTTACTGGGACACAACTATTCATGCAGGGGGGCTTTCATGTTCTGTAACAATAAATGTAATGTAAGAAACTACAAGGTGTGATTGTTTATTTTAAACAAAAATCGGAGGAATTTAAAGAGAGGACATAAGTAGTTTAAACTATATAATATTGAAAATGATTTGATAAATTTGAGCTATAAATGTGTTTTTTTGTAGAGGCAATCATATCTGTAATACAATAAGACTACAGTAAAAAATTGTGCATTTGTAAATCAAATGCGGAGCATCTTACAATTTTATTTGTATACACCAGACATGCACAATAAACAAAATATTTGTGAAATTTCTAATCTTTGATTTTGAGCTTGCTGTCAGACAAACTTTCCCCATAGGTGTCATTAACACTGGGGACTTTTTGAAAAAATGGCCAGTTTTGCCCCCATTGTATCAGACGCCATAATGATGATGAGTGAATTTTCCACTTCTAAAATTGGCTTTGACCACAAAAATGTCATTGTGGTCGGCCTTAGAAAGAAGATTCTTAGTTTTTAAAAAGGATAGCTGTAGACAAATATGGCAGAAAAAATTTTCTATTCAAGGGGCGACTGTTTAGAGAGAATGAATGTGTATATTTATGTATGTAGGTTCATGTATATGATTGGGCTTATTATGTGTATATATGTCTGTATATTTTTAAGAACTATCAAGGTGGGGCGTCCTGGTGGCTCACACTAGTAGAGCGCTTACCACATGGCCGTGTGCTTGCTGCAGCAGACCCGGGTTTGAATCCAGCCTGAGGTCACTTTGCTGCATGTCTTCCCCTCTGTCTCCCCCTTTCTATCTGTCTCTATCAAATAAAGCAGTAAAAATGCCAAAAAAATAATCTTAAAAAAAAAAAAAAAGAACTATTTAGGTGCTGTGTGGGTGAGTGGTGAAGGCTGCCTTTTAAGTTTATTTTTTTATTATTATTGTTTTCTGGGTTGTCTATTATATGTATATAGTCATTTTTTGGTATAAGTTTTTATGTTAAAATAAATAAAAAATTAAAATTAAAAATTCACTTTTTCAAGGACGAACTGAAGAAGTTGGCCCTTTCTGACATGTTCAGGTAATCGTTTTGTTTCTGTTATCTTTTTCTCTGGCACATGAGTTATGACGAGCTGGGAACAAGGTGAATGACCCCCGTGGCGTTCACCTCTCCATAACAATGCAACTGACTGCATTGCATCATTACACCTGCTAGATATCAGCGTGTTAATATGCATTTAGCTGAAAGCACCGATGTGTCTCCATAACTATGTAACATAAATAAAATTAAGTGGTACGATGGGAGAAACTTAGCCTAATGAAAGCAGAATGCAGTGGAAAGACTAGATACCTATTGCTCTGACTGGGGTTTTTTTAACCACACATTCTGTTAATTATAAAGCGTCCCAACGTTTTGGGAATCTGGGTTGTAGTTTAGCTAACCGAAGAACAGGAACAATTAGAGCAAGCTCGACATACCTTGGGTGATATTATCAGACAGATATGAACCTATCATATATATATTGGTATCTATCAGTATCAGTTTATATATACGATGTGAATTATTTACAGATTATATCGGCAGAACACTACTCTGTGGGAAAGTGTCAGAAATATTTGATCCATTTAATCCATCCTGTGAACCACTAAGCCAACCACTCACATTTTCACAGAATTCAGTTGTCCATTCCTGAAGAGAACTAGTGGACATAACAATGACGAAGTAAACTAATGAAAATAATGTTTTGTTACCCCAATTTGACTCAGAAGTGCCCTGATGGCACTGAAACATAATTAAAAAATGTATTACGCATAGCTTGAGCTTAGAGGAAATTCCTTTGCCTTTTTATAACATTTTATAATTACCAGAAAAGAAAGCAACACACCCTGTCAAAGTTCATCTCTCCTGACAAGTCTGTGAATGAATGAAGGCGGTTATTTACGGAGGTATTGTCATAAACTGTCACCCCACCTTCACTCCTTAAAAGTCGTCTAAAGGATAAAGTACACTTGCTGTTGAATCTGATACTAGAGCTCACCGGCAGAACAGATCATATGGGCCTTCTTTTATTTACAAAAGATCAGGTTTTCTCCAAAGAGA
The DNA here is from genome assembly GCF_030273125.1 of Centropristis striata. Classification (NCBI taxonomy): domain Eukaryota; kingdom Metazoa; phylum Chordata; class Actinopteri; order Perciformes; family Serranidae; genus Centropristis; species Centropristis striata. The sequence goes on along the minus strand of NC_081531.1, from coordinate 31,874,618 downwards.
GCTCTTTTGAAGCAGTTTCTTTTTAAACTTTAGTTTATTAGAAAAGAAATATCTGCATGCCATGGAGGAAACACTCAACATCACCATTGATCCGGCTTGTTTACAAGAGCCACCGCTGGCTATTGACGTGATAAAGCGTAAGTGACCCACATCTTCCAGCTTCCTGTTAATATTTCCTTATCAACGAGCCTGAGCTGTTATTATGATGTTGTTGTGTTCTTCTTTTATCTGCCCCTGTTCCAGAATAACACAAGACTGTCTCACCATTTTTAACCCCAGCTAAATCTGCTTTGCGTGTCATTATTTGTGCCAAAAAACATATTTGTTCAATGAAATAATCTGGTCCCGTCTCTCTCTTTCCTCTGTTTTAAATCAGAGCTAGATTTGTTTCAAATGTGCCTGTACTCCATGCTCACCTTAATGTCCTGCATCTCCCTGCTGCTCTACCTGGACCTGTGCATGTATATTTATAAAACCCAACCCTACCCAAAGAAGACGACCCTCATCTGGATAAGTGGTGCAGCACCAGTAAGCATTCAGACTTATTGTGATGTTGCTACTCCTGTAATTCTAAAAGGAAAATATTAATCATTGCTTTGTGGAATAACTTTCCACAAATAAATACAACATGAAATCTAAATGTGTGCACATTATTGCATTGCTCTGTTTTAGGTCATTTCTACCATGTCTTGTTTTGGGATGTGGATCCCGAGGGCAGTCATGTTCACAGACATGACGTCTAACTGGTATGTTTCCTCTCAACTAAAAGAGTAATTAAGTCTTTCATTCTAAAAAGCTCCAAGGTATTATTGAATCTGATATGAAGCTCTATTCATGGATGCTCTCTTATCTACAATGACTTACTTTTCTTACTTTAAACATCACTGATCTGTCTGTTATCTAAAAGCCAAGACCAGTAGCTGGTTCTCACTTTGCAGTGAACTCCCCACCGCTGTTATCTTGTATGACATATCAACTCTTAGGTCACAGAAACCCATATCTACCTTTATCATGTTTCCCTCCATCAAGCCTTATTCAATTATATTTAGCTCAACAGCCTTTTTTACCAATGAGTCAGCCATGCTGTGAATACACCTGAATACACCTGAATTTAGAGCACAGTGAATACACCTGAATTTAGAGCATTTTACTGAAACAAAATCTAGTTTTTCATAGTTATTTGTTATGTTCTGTCCATGCTTTTTTAAAAAATGAATCTAGCCTCTCATATGCAACAATTTATGTATACACACATCATGTCAACTTAAGCATCGTATAAATTAAGTTGATGAACATGATATAGTTTAACCAGTCAATGAATCATTACACACACAGAAAAGCACGCCATATCTATCAGCATGTGCTCAACTTCAATAAAATACAGGAAATCTTTATAGGCTTTTGCCGCCTGCAGTGATAAATTTTACGTGCTTTCTGTTTTATGTGCAGTGCATACAGTGCAACAATTTACACAGCTCGGTCAATGTCCATTAACTGATCTTTATTTTTTAAGTTCACAAATTAACCTCGTCATTTGACCCCCTTTGTGGAAAAAGCTTAAATATAAAATCACACATGGCAAAACCAAAACTCAGTATTCCACAGTGATTTGTACACTACATATCTGCTTTCTATAATCCAGCCTTTAAACAAATATCTCTTCTTATGCTCTGTGTAGTTATTTTGCAGTTGTGGTGTATAAGGTTTTGGTTCTGCTGATCGAGGAGTTTGGGGGCACCAATCCTTTTCTGCAGCGGTTTTCCGGTAAAACCTTTAGGGTCAGCACAGGACCTTGCTGCTGCTGCTGCCCATGTTTACCCTGGGTGCCATTTTCACGGTATTTATACCAGTTTATACAGATACATTCTGGGTGTTACTGTTCTAATAACTGAAGCTTGTGTTCTTAATCCTGATTTTATTTATAGTAATTTTATACTATTTCTGTATTGACTGCACATTGCACATGATGATGTACATTTCTAATGTGGTTCTTTCAGGCGACTGTTATTCTGGCTGAAGTTGGGTGCTCTTCAGTATGCAATCTTAAAGACGGTGCTCTCTGTCCTCTCTATAATATTGTGGACAAACGGCAACTTTGATCTAAGCGATGTAAGTGTTTGAAATGCTTCTCTCCACAATGATTGTTCTGCAGCATAACATGACATTTAAATATTTCCTTTTCTACTTTTTCAGCTAGAGATCACTGGTACATCCATTTGGATTAATCCATTTATTGGCGTTCTCACTATCATCTCCCTCTGGCCTGTTGCCATCATCTTCATGAACACTAACCGCTTCCTACGCAGCACCAAAATTATACCCAAGTATGCCATGTATCAGGTGAGTCAATACAGCCACTAACATGTGTAGTGCATGGGGCACCAGCTGGATGCATTGGGGCATCAGTGCACACAAGTTTTTCTAGAATGTAGGGCAGTTTACATGGCACTGCAACATGTCTTTGCAATTTTGCTCCTAATGGGCACTAACCTGATGTTGCCAAATGGTTGGATCAGAAACACCTGATGCACTTTTAACAGCTTTTCCTATAATATGTAACTGATCAAGTATTGTTTGTTCTCCTTAGCTAGTGCTTGTACTGAGCCAGCTGCAGACATCAGTCATTAACATCCTGGCCTTGGATGGAACCATCGCCTGCTCCCCTCCCTTCTCTGGTGCAGCTCGAGGCTCCAGTAAGAAACACCTCTGAATATTAGCTGCTCAAGTATGAGGTGAAATAATCTATCTGAAGCCCTATTGTTTTCTCTTCTTTTCTTTCCTGCAGTGCTAAGTCAGCAGATGATGATCATGGAGATGTTCATCATTGGTCTGGTCAATCGATTTTTGTACCGTCGAACGTATGACCCACTTCCCCCCTGTGAGGAACATGACAATGAGCAGAACGCTAAAAAATGTGACCAAGGTAAAACTGTTCTTTTATGAATGTACCAGATCATCTAGCTCATCAAATAGCCATCTCATGTATCATTTTACTTCATTCTGTCTCTCAAATGTAGGGAGAAAACATCACTTCTTTTTGTTAACATTTTTCACACAGTACTCATTGACATTTATCAATATTTGTGTCCTTTAGGTGACAACATACCCACATTACTACTTTCTACCCCAGAAAGAGTCCCTGTGAGGATTGTCCACAGTGAGGTGTGAGTTACCCTGAGCAAAAGAGACACTGTTAGTGAAAAGAGACATGGGCTGTTGAATTGTTTAAAGGTTTTTGAATGTTGTGTGCACCAAAAATAAATTAATTCACCTTAATTGTATTAGAGTGGAGGCTAAAATGTCAAAGATGTTAAAACAAATGAGTTAATTGTATGTGATAGGGGAGTTGTTGTTTTTTTTTCCTTTTTGTGATTTCGGTGAACTGAAGCTTTAAAGAAAAATTCTGATAATTTATGACATGTGCTTGTTCTGTTTTGATTGACACCGGCATTATGTCTGTACAGTAAATATGAAGCTACTGCCTGTTAGATAGACTAGAAACGGGGAAACTGTTCCTCCTAGCATAATCAACACCACCTGAATCGAATGTTATAAGATTGAATGGCTGTTTATCAGCCCTCAAGTATGGGCGAGTAGGGGACTGCTCCACCTATTGGTAGGCTAGTAGGTCGTTAGCAGCCCATTGAATGGGAAGCTATATTAATGGGTGTTGTTTAGTGGGCGCCAGGCCATAGTAATTATGAACGATGCAGAGGCAGAAGTGATGTTATAGAGTGTGAGTGAAGGGGGGGAGGGGCAAGGAAACAGAGTATTAAACACGAAAAGTCACTCTAAGAGCAGGTGGGAGAGGCAAATCAAGCCAGGTCCTTAAAGGGATAGTTCGGGATTTTAGACATTAAGTTGTATGAGATACATTCCACTAGTGTAGTGGATGCAAAGCTATTAGCTTACTTTCCGTTCTGGAAGGCATATCAGAAACCAACTTCACTTGGCACTACTTTGTTTCTTGAGAAAGACAGCAAATACAATGACAGAGTGTGTTAGTTACATAAAACAGAACTATGTATTCCAAGATGGAAACCGGCCAGACCACCAACGCCGGAGAGCGGCCAGTAAGCTTATAGCTTTGCATCCACGACAGTACTGGCGACAGTACCCAGGAGCCCCATGTCAAAACAAAAGACAAAGCTATTTGAAGAAACATCAGCATCAAAACATCATCAACATGAACCCCAACCTTTCTATATAACAGTCATAACTATTACTTCCAGTCACGTCATCGTCATAACAACTTAACATCTGGCCTTTACGTGCATTTATTTTACTTTTTGAACTATGTTTTATAACGCCTAACCAGGATTTTTTTCCCCTTAACCTTAAAAGTAGTTTTGTAGCGTAATTTTGAGGAAACTTCAGCTTTTTAACTAAAGGTAACCGCTTTGTTTTCAGCGAGAGGGCATTGAATGGGCTGATAACAACCTTCTCAACCTGCCAGTAGGTGGCATGTGTAAACATTTTACAGCGATTGTTCGGAGCATGATGAAAACAACTTTCCAAGTGAATGGACAGAACATTTTGAACTTATTTTGTATTTCTTATATGTTGTTGTTTAATCTGCTGGTTTTTAGAGTGGCTTATGTGCAGGACTTGTTCTTTCTTGTGCACAGCAACTTCCAGTAGTCTTGCTAATGTCTCATACAGTATTAACTATACAGAGTGGTATCAGTCTTCTCATTTAAATCTCTGGCAAAAGCAACATGCATATCTGCCATAATGAAAACTATTACTAACTATTACTATTACTTTAAGCCTAATTATTAGAGTCAATAATTGTGAAACAAAACATAGTGTCAAAGCGTGAAAAAGTGTTAAAACTGAAACAGTTGCCTTTAACAATGGGATTGTGCAGGTTCGTATTTTTACATTTGCCTAGAGAACATTAAATAACAACACCTATTTATTTGTGTTAATGTGTGTGTTTGTGTGTGAGAGAGAGATGGGGGGGGGTATTGAGGAAAGGCCTACTGTGCATTGACATCTGATGTAGTTTTTTGTCGTTAATTAGGCAATTAATGATGACACAGAGTTTTTAGTTGGTTATTGATGTATGTATTTATTGCAATGACCATATTGAATGTATTATACTAAATATTATAAGCATAATAACATTTGATAAAATGATCTGTTCTCTCTATTGTTCACTGAGCACCATGTACTGTAAAGGGAAATCTTTGTAACACTGAACATTTTTTAATTAGGTTTCATGTCAATTCATCTCTACTGCAATCATTAATGTTCCCTGTAAAACAGGCCAATAGTTTTTAATAAAACATAATCTTTTTTCTTTGCTCTCTGTAACTCTGTTCTAGTGTGACTCTACCCTCAACCCAAATGTATCTTAACACAACCTGGAAAAACAGCCAGATTTGTTCAAAGATAGCTGACCCACTTACTCAGACTTATTTGGGACAGGGAATACATGCGGATGAGACAGCAGCTTTATTTTCAGACTCAGTGTGCACTTAACAGCCGTCTACAGCCAAACTGTGCCGCATGCTCTTTCTTAATCTACCACAAGAGGTCGCGCTTGTTCCACCCCAAAGCCAGTCACTCTGCCTTAATAACTCTCATTAATTAATCCATATTAGTTAACAGTTTTCATTTAAAGAAGAAACGATTTGCATTTTAAAACTATGTACGCAAGAAATTTTAGATTCAAAAGTTGTGTATTAACGTGTGTGTGTGTGAAAAGCAAGACAGGATGCACATGACTTCCTAAGGTCTTTACTAAATTTAGACTAACTTCTCAGATAAACTGCATGTGGTGGTAACTTCTACAGATTGGCAAATGAGATTCCTAAACATATTTTGTCACATCAATCACCTGAAAAAGTGTGAAACTAATAATCACATCTCAGTTTTACTGAATGCCAGAATTCTAAACAATGCTCAAATTTATGTTTAGACAAAATTATATTGGCCAAAATGTTTTAGACATTAAGATATCATATAAACATTACCATCAGTTTACAATAATGTAAATATTCTCAGTGGATTGATTGATTCCTCAGGGCTGTTGTTGGTTGTTATAAGGCCACGCCCAAAAATATTAATTAATGCATATTATTAATAAGAAAGATTTAATTTGATCTTACAATAGAAACATCAACAGTTATATTTCACAGGATGAATTAAATTTGTTTTAGAAAAAATATGTTCTCTAATTAGTGTTATAATTATGCTTTTTAAGTAATATCAAGCACACTGGATAGATATTGGCATATAGATCAATATGATAATTATCTCTCAAATGTAAATGCCATATATGATTGCACTTCACTTCAATAGCTATTTATAAAACTGCAATGTTTTTCACATTTTTAAAAAAACTTTACTGTATGCTGCTGTGATACGAGAGACTGGTTTATTTAGCATAAAAGCAGATCTGCTCCATTAAAAGATTATTAGGGCTGCACATAAAGGTAAACGTTGCATTAATCTGGATGAGAAGTTTTATATAAAGCCAGATCATTTGGAATCAAAATTTAGCCCTATTAATGGAGTATTTGTCTTTGCTGTTATGTAAACAGAGTCATCAGACAGGAGAGGAAGAGAGAGAGGAAGGGAAAGCTGTGTTCAGGGTGGGTTGATGACAGCCCCTGGCTCTGCATTGCTGACGAAAGCTGCTTAGCTCCTCAGTTGCTATGGCAACCGGGGAGAGCAGCCAGACAAAAAAAAAAAAGCGATGCAAAGGGGAGGGGCTTTCGAGGGAGAAATAGAGGAGAAAGGGCTGGATGGGAGAGATAGACAGAGGGAGGGATACAGACAAGCGATAAAGAAACGCACTGAGAGCAACAGAGGTAAAGCAAGGCGGCAGACAGAGATAGAGTCTGGATTTAAATGCTCACTCCACCGGCTGGGGAATAATAGCTGCAGCAACTGACTGGAGGATACAGAGAAAGGGGGAAACAGAGAGAAGATGGATGTACAAACGGAGAACACGGACCCCCCGCCTGGTGAATCCCAGTCCAGTGGAAAAATCAGAAAAGGATTCAAGCTGTTTGGCAAACGCAAGCCAGGTAACATCTTTTCTATTCGAAGCAAAGGGGACGGAAACAACAAGTCACCTGTTATCAGAAGCACTACTACTGATGGATTATCTGACAACACTGCACCAGATTCGGAGCAGGAGCCAGACAAGGAAAACGGACAGGAGATGAGTCAGGGAGAGAGGGAGCAGTCAGAGGAGGAGACGCTCGGTGAAGATGGCGTTCTCGCTGCTGCCCCAGCTCGCGCCTCCATTTCTTCAGCCAGCTCGGCCAAGTCCCTCAGCTTCCTGTCGCTGCTGAGGGGCGGCCGCAAAGGAACTGGAGACCGCAGAGTCCACACCTTGTCCCAGCCAGTGGGTCGGCAACGTCGCGGGCTGAAGGGTCTCTTTGGCAATGTTAAGTTCAGATCGAAAGATAAGGAGGAGAAGGAGGAAGCCCCTCCGAGCCCGCTTCTCATGTCGTCCCGCGCCAACAGCGTGGAAATCATCAAAGAGGACCTCACCCTCACCCCCAAATCCCAGCCTCGCTCTCTGGACAGCCCCGAGACTGAGAGCTGCGAGCCGGACAAGAGTGATAGTGCGACTACGTCCCCATCAAAGCCCACAAGTCCCCAGGTGACAGCAGGCAATGTGAGTAAAACTAATGAGCATGTGCTGCCTTTACCCATCTCTGAACCGCCCTTGGTACCCGGGGATAACAGCCTGAGCTGCTTGCTGGCAGACATCTCCTCTCTCCTGACCTTTGACTCGATCACAGGAGGTGGAGATATAATGGCTGATGTAGAGGCAGAGTGGGGGAAAGCCAGCAGTCCCGTCAATGCCGTGGCAAAGGAATTCCCGCCATCCTCCACATCTCCCTTCTACAAACCTGCCGTCTCATCTCCTGTGACCTCCGCCTCTGTCAGCACTGCTGCTACGGCAAAACCCTCTCCTGTAGCCATCCCCACAACAGCCTCCACCCAATCCTCTACTCCCCTGATGAAGACAACTTTAACTTCTTCTCCCATTACCAAGCCGAGCTCCATCATCACGACGCTGACCAAAACTTCCACTTTGACGACTCACTCAGTCAAAGTGAGCTCAGACTCGACTCCAGCTTCAGAGCCTCCTGCTAGCATTAAAACCAAACCAACTCCTACGGCAATCGCAACAAAGCCCTCAACTAGCCCTGCGACATTAACAAGCTTTTCAGCTCCAATAACGTCTCCTCCTGCGATGACAATTAAATCCACACTGAGCACCACCTCTACTCTTACTACAGCTCCACCGAACACCCCGGCCACTGTAGTCAAAGCCCCCTCAACTAGTCTAACTCTTACCTCTACGGCTAGCAAATTGGCTTCAGAGATTGCAGCACCTCCTCAAATACTTGCTTCAGTAAGTAAACCTATCCCTGTATATACTCCAACTCCTCCAGCAGCGAAACCCCCACCTCCTTATGTCCAACCTCCACCTCTTAAATTGGATTCAGCTCCCAGTTTGAACCAGCAAACTTCAATTTCTAGCAAAACTTCCCTAAGTTCAGGTGCAGGAGAATCTAAAGCCCCGGTGACAGTATCAGCAGCCTTGGGTGTTACAACCAAACCATCCTCTGCCGCACCAGTTATCCCCTCTAAGGCGACAACTGTTCCCACATTAACTACGACCTCAGGCTCAGTATCTGCGGCCCTTTCCAAACCTATACTGACCTCCAGCCCAATAGACTTAAGTAAGCCCCCTCCCTCCCTTGTAACAGTTCCTTCCTCTACCACTACTGCCACAACTAAAACTCAACCCAGTCCTGCACCTGTCCCAACTCCATCCTCAACTCCTTTAGACAAGATTCCTCCCACAACTAAACCTACTCCTGCACCTGTCTTTTTAGATAAGACACCCTCTGCTCCCACACTGACCCCGACCCCGACCCCTTACACCCATGCTGTTGTTTCTGCAGCATCCTCAGCACCTCTTCCAGGTCAGATCCCCGTCTCTCAATCTAAAGCCCCTCCTGCTCCTTTCCAAATCCCAATTTCTGCACCTAAAGTGCAGTCTTCTCCTGCTCCTGAAATGCAGGCTGCTCAAACTAAACCCCCTCCTGCTTCTGCTCAAATGTTTATTTCTGTGTCAAAAGATCTGCCTGCTCCAGCCCAAATTCAAGTTTCTCAATCTAAAGCCCCTCCTGCTCCTGTTCAGATCCCAATTTCTGTATCAAAAGATCTGCCTGCTCCAGCCCAAATTCAAGTTTCTCAATCTAAAGCCCCTCCTGCTCCTGTTCAGATCCCAATTTCTGTATCTAAAGATCTGTCTGCTCCAGCCCAAATTCAAGTTTCCCAATCTAAAGCCCCTCCTGCTCCTGTTCAGATCCCAATTTCTGTATCTAAGGATCTACCTGCTTCTGCTCCAATGCAGATTTCCCAACCTAAACCCCCTCCTTCCCTTGGTCAGATCCACATTTCTGTATCTAAAGATCCACCTGCTCCTGCTCTAATGCAAATTTCTCAATCTAAACCTCCTCCTGCTCCTGCTCAGATCCCAGTTTCTGTGTCTAAAGATCTGCCTGCTCCAGTGCAAATTCAAGTTTCCCAATCGAAAGCCCCCCCTGCTCCTGCTCAGACCCCAGTTTCTGTACCTAAAGATCTACCTGCTCCTGTACAAATGCAGATTTCCCAATTTAAACCCCCTCCTTCCCTTGCTCAGATCCCAGTTTCTGTATCCAAAGCACCTCCTGCTCCTGTTCAGATCCCAGTTTCTGTATCTAAAGACTTTCCTGACCTTGCTCGTGACCCAGTTTCTGCATCTACTGAATTCCCTGCCCCTGTTCGTATCCCAGTTTCTGTATCTAAAGACCCTCCGGCTCAGATCCCAGTGTCTCAATCTAAAGCTCCCACACCAGCCCCTGCCCCTTGCCCTGTCCCTTCTCTCCCTTCTATGCCTGCACCATGTCAGAGTGAGGCCCAAACCTCTGCTAAGATGAGAGGAAGTGCACAGGCATCAGTCGATGGGCAGCTGACGAGTCCAAGTAGCACAGCTGCCCAGGGGGCAAAGACCATGCCATCCAAAACAGAGGAACTGCATAATGAGTCACGAACGAGCCTGCAGGGAGCCTCTAGGATACCACAAGTAAAGGCATCAGGACTTAGCAAAATACCCATAGTTGGAGGGGGCAGAGCAGGCAAGCTACCTGTCCGGGACAGCCAACACGGTGATGATGAAGCGAGCAGGGATCCACCTACTCCTGTGCTGGATGAGAGGCCCCATTTCAACTCACATGATACGGGGAGCAGAGATAAAATCGGTGATGTTGACGCTTATGTTCCCACCTCAAAACACAGCCAGGAGGAGAGTCACCCGGTCCCTCAGCCGAAAGCCCTCACCAGTTTACCGCGTGACTCAAAGATCCCTGTGAAGCACGGTGCACAGTCTCACACTGCCTCCCAGATCCCTCAAGCTAAAGAACCCGCTCGCACCAAGATACCCGTGTCCAAGGTTCCTGTCCGCAGGGCTGGCAACAAACCTGCAGCTGGAGGTGGACAGATAAGAAAATAAAACAATGGACTGAATCAAGCAACGATACAAATTATGTATGGCCTGGACTGCAACTTTTTTTTCCAATATAACTACACGAGCATCCTTTTTTCATGTTTCTAGACTGTAACTTTTGGCTTCACTACACCGTAAACAACAGAAAATAGAGTCAAGGAGGCTGTCGGCAGTCAAGCACAAAACATCTCCACAAGGAGCCGAAGCAACAAGTCTGGCTCTTTGGTGTTGAGCCAACTGGACACGCACTCAGGAAAGGTTCGGGGTCACACCGGAACATGCAGCAGCATCGGTAACTAAGGATAAGCAAGATAAAAAGGTCTTCTGGGAACACAGTCACACACACACAACATGGGCGAGTGCCTTTTTAAAAGGTGCTTTTTCCGACAGACTCTCAGAGTTAATCTTTTTCTACAGTACTTTTAACTTTTGTTACTCCCACTTTTTGTAGGACTCGTCAAATCTTTTTTGTCTTTCTTTCCAGCAAGTCTCTTTGATAAATAACCAGTCCCTTTACGTTTTTATTTATGTCAGGAGAAGAACAGCAGGAGCGCTATAAATTAATGCAAGAACCAAATTTACATTCCACACCTATCTCTGGCTGTATGTAGCAAAAAACGTGCCATTAATTTTTGCACAAGATGTTGAACTGTACAGCGCCTGTGTGTCCGCCTGCTCATATGTAACATGATCAGATCTCACTGTGAACTATGGAACAGACTGGTTTTGAGGGAGGAATGGAAATAACTCCTTCCAGTGGACAGCAGCCATTATGAATGGCACTTTGAGCGAGACAGAGAGGATGCTGAGATGAGATCTCTTGTACACTGGCACATCCTTACCCTTATCCCACTTATACTCAGATGGGAAACAATATCTCTGTGTACAGTCTCATTTATGTTGCTCTGTTTCCTATTTAATCAATAAAATAATGAGTACTTTGCAAGATGAAATCTGTTTAAGTTGTGAATTATATTCTGCATGTTTTTAAGAAAGATAAGAAATGTAGGAAGTAGAAATACATCGTCTCTTGTAGGAAAATGACCTCAGCGTAAATAGATATGACAAACAGTTTATATGTCCACTGACAAATCCCCACAGTGGCGCACCATCTTACTACAGCTATGAATCAGAGCGTCCACATAGGAACATCATTCCATCACAATCAAAGCTTACTGACCTGAAAAGCGAGCACATGAATGTCAGTGTGTGTGACAGAGCTCAGCCAATCAGCTGCAAGGGAAAACGCTTAACATGCATACCTTATTATCAGGAAAAGGGTTAGGGAATGTGTGTCATTGCTATTCTTAGTGTGAACGCACCCAGGGGATGAGAGGCATAATGTCTGAGTGGAACATTTAATTTGGAGGTTTAGTATCAACTTAAGGTCATTGCAGAAAAGAACAAAATGCAGATTGTTACTCCAACAGAAAAGGCTGTAGTGTAAAATAAAAGGAGTGGAAAACCTCAGGTTAAAGATGGGAAGCTGATCCGAGTCATGGGGTGATGTTCGGGGGTTTGGTGTTAGGAATAAGGCTTAAAGGACAAAGGGTGGAAAAAGAAAAAGAAAAGGCAGTGTGGAGGTGATACAAAAAGACCTCTGTGTGCTACAGGAAGCTGGAGGCTACAAGCTGAGGAGAGAGGACCGTCATTTGCCTGAGAAAAACACGAGGATTTCACCACATCAGGTGCTGATAAACACTACAGAGGGTGAAAAGCCTGAGAAAAAGAACAGTATCCCCCTGAGGCTCTCACACAACACAGTTTTCCTTTTGGAAACACATTCGATTTTGTATTGAAGCATTTAAAAGCTGGCTTTAACTGCATGTAGATTTATACTAATGCCTGTTTGAGCGAGGTCAGGCTGGTTATGGGGGCTTTACGTTGTGACACGGTGTGATAAATTATATCATGCTCTTCATTACAGGAAACTGCTGGGGAGAAAATGCATCCTGTCATAAAGTTGTGGAATGTAACTAATTTACTCAAGTGCTGTACTTAAGTATGATTTGTAGGGACTTTACTTGAGTATTTCCATTTATGTAACTTTATACTTCTATTCCACTACATTTTGAGGCAAATTTAAAGCCATTTGAGAAAACCGAACAACCTCATAGCAGTATATTAAGTAGTTAAAAGTGCACAATTAAAATGCTGCTTACATAAATGCATCATTAATAATACAATAATCATATATTTAGAATATATAACAATCTGAGTGGGTGCATTCTGCATTATGGGTACTTTTTACTTACATTTTGGTTCTGATACTTGTCTTTTACTTGCAGTGGAGTAATTTCAAGTTTATTAGTACTTTTACTTATGTAAGGGATCTGAACACTTTCTCCACCCCTGCTGTCGTGCTAAAGAGTCTGAAACAATGTTGGCTTTTGTCAGGATCCATTCACATGATTTTCCAGCAATGTACCTTTCATGCTTTAAAGTGACAGTGACAGCAGCCTTGAGTGAAGTGCAACCAGGGAAATCACTTTTGAATAATATTGCATAAGCTGTCTTGGATTGCATCTGTTTATTCTGGGTTATTTGTGTGCTTTTAAGGACAGCCCCCTTGCCCCAAATATGTTTGACAAATTACAGCACCCATAATGCACCGAGGCCACCCGGGCTTTCTATGGTCTGTATGTGTTTGTGTCTGTTTCTGCCTCTGGAGAGACGATGTGCCTCTTTAGAACCTAATTTAGCATGCTTCATTCTGTGTTTCCATGCCAACCCCACTAGGTCAACCAATGAGAGGCTGCGGAATTTGGGGGGGTTGGGGGGGAGGGGCTTAGAAACATGAGTGCCTTGATGAGCACATTCACAGTAAACGTGCTAATAAGAGCATTAAATTGAATTATAGCAATTAGCATCATCATAATGCTCACATTTTGAGGCATATTTTATATAGATTATTTGTTTAACAGATGCTGTGTTGGCGTTGACCTGAGCTGGACCAGTCACACAAAATAAAAATAAAAAATGCTGAATTTTGTCTGAGACAACCCATCTGTTCACACCTACGAAAGCTAAAAGATATGTATTTATATGAATTTTTAAAAGCAGCAGCTTACAGTAGATAATATTACATTCCCAGAAAGTCTTGTTTTTGAGTTTCTGAGACGTTTATATTTTTTCTGGTATACTATAGTGGTATTATCAGGGCTATTATAAGATAAATAAAAGGCAACTCCTTTCAAAGGATCTAGTTTAGCTTCAATACAGACGCACTGTGCAGCCCTAAATAAAAGGACTTTCAATTCACATGATGATACATTATGTTGACATAATGCTATGGTGCTCAATATCCATGGGAAAACACATTTTCCTACTATTTTAGGATTTAAAAAGCTTTTTTTCCCACATATAAATCAAAACTTTCTAGAACCAAGAGTTTAACATAATCACGTTTTTACAGCCTGTGAAACCTATTTAAAACACCAAGTAACCATAACATTACCAGTTCATAATCAAAATTATTTATTCTTATTCATATTGAAACACGACATGAAATGCCAATGATATAAAACTGTATCATAATCGACTAAAATTACCATTGTTCATACACAAAATATAAATTTATTAAAAAATTGTACATATATGGGGTAATTCATTTGGTTTCGAAGCTCACACAGTGGGCGACAGTGTGCGGTTGAGATGTAAACATCAAAGATACCTCTGTTCACGGAGAAGCATCTCATCTGCAACACTGTCAGCTCTGCAGCCTCACCTGCACTCTGCAGTCTGTCAAACAACAGCCTGGTGTTAAAGTGATACAGTCAGACTGTCAAAGGATATACAGATCAAACATATAGATTTTTATAAAACATTCAAAACAAAATTATTTTAAAAAATCATTGTGTTCAAGATCCTGAACATGATTTTTGTTTTGTTTCCAAATCTCAAACATGACATGCATGTACTTATAGATGCACATATTTAATATACAAGCATGAGAAAATATGGATCACTGAAGAGTACTGCTCAGGGCATTACGTCATGTCAGTGCAATAACTCTGCACTGAGGACCTCTGCTGGTGAAAAAGCATATTGAAATGCGTATGTGGAAGTGGTGACGCAGTACATCCAGCATCACTGCTGCACAACATGGCCACATTACATCAGGCCTGCAGCCTCTACTATAGATAGAGGGAGCTAGCTGCACACTGGCTCTGGACACATCAATGTGACTGGAGCAGATTTTTCTACTTTTATGAGAAGAATATTACAATTACAAATAATTATAATAACAATAAAACCTGAAAAGTGCCTGTATTCATGTCTCCTTCATGACTGAAGTTTGCATATGTGGACAAAAGTCCAATTTAAGACTTAGAATGAAAGTGATACAAAGAGACATGCATATGGTTTGAAGGACATTCAGCTGTGCTTTAAATAAGCAGACAAGACCAGCTTATGCTTGTAGTCTGGCAGCAGCAATGAAATGCTTGAGTTAAAATGTGAAATACTACTTATACTCACTACATTTGAATATTAGTGACAATATAGATATCTGAGTTGAAACAAAAATGTGCATTTTTGCAAATACAAATACAGACGGGACGCTGGGAAAAGCTCACCAATAATTTGTGATCCACAAAGCCTAACGTCCAACCAGAAGAAGAAGGAGGAGGCAAAGAAACAGAGGTGGACCTACAACTTACACTCTGTTTTGAACATGTCAGATACAAACACTAAAAATGTAAAATTATAGAAAGCTGTCTGGCAGATATGCCTCTGTGATAGACAAGCAGCATCAGTATGTACCGCAGTTAAGAAGTGTAGCAGATGTTGCATTTCCAATCATTTAGAAGCTTCCCTGATTGAGTTTTTGAATAATTAAGAAAAACATAAAAAGGTAGAGTATGAGAGAAGCAGAGGTTTTGTTCTAAAGCTGGAGCTCTACTGATTTATCTGTTGATTTTATTGTCTGATTTTGGCCTATTACAGACATATAGTATCTATCTGTTTCAGTGTACATGTTCTCCAATATGTGCCTATATTAAAATTCCTTTATAGAATATTTAATGCAGAAAACAATGCTTGGGACGATTTAAAATGGTTTTAGCTATTTTGTTTATTTTTATTTATTCTTTCTTTTTTCAGTTTCTATACTTATATATCATGTAATATAATTCTTAATATTCTTTAATAAAGTTTTTTTTTTTAGGAAAGCAGCTCTGGGCACCTTTGCATCGTCACATAGAAGGGGGGTATTAAATTCCATCCAATACTTGTTGTGCTCTAGGAAAACGTGCAAGATTTAGTGATGCTTCAGCCTCTCATGGTACATAAACAACAACAAAAATAACTAAATAGCTTAATTATGACACTATGTATACATTTTGTTGATCTGGTATACATGATTATATTATAAAGTGTGCTTCTGAGCATGAGTTGTAGGCAACAAATAATACAATTGTAAACAGAAGTTGATTTTTTAGTTGACCTGATGAAATCTCAGCCGTACACAACGCGTGTTTGCTGTAATGTTACTATGATCAAAGTCCCACAAACCTTCTCATGTGACAAACATTTACCAATGAAATTTAGCGGTGTGGACTGTGGTCTGTTGGGATCAGCTACACCATGAAATGCATGTGTCCCTCTGCACCCGTAACCATAACATCCATCCAGATGCGCATGGCCTCAGGCGACGGAGCCACCATGTAGTACACCCGATCGTGGGTCTTCACACTGAACGTCAGCGAGGGATTGGGGCTCTTGGGTGCAGAAGTGAATGTAATGTTGAGAAAAAAGAGAATAGAGGGGACAGGGGTGAGGTGGTGCATGTGTGTGAGGGTGAAAGACAAATGAAGGGGAAAAAAACAGAAGATGTCAACGTTATTCAAAGAAAATGAGGCATGTGTAGCCACATGCCAGAAATCAGACACACAAACATGCATGTAGACTGACTTACTTTGTGTGCATTCTTTAAATGGTCATAGTACACCTCCTCTATGGCTTGGAAGTAAATGACTCCTTTCATCTTGGTCTCATGTTTGTCTGCAGCAAGAACATAAAGAGAACACTGTGATCAAAGCTCGGCCAGCATCCAAAGTATGCTAGCATACATGTTGCAGTAACTTTTGAACCCAAAGATGTTTCATGGCATTTTTTGCTCCTTTTACATTTGACCCACTATGTAATACCTTGTGGTACACTACAATAAATAAATCCTGCAGCTCTATGAAATCAGCTAAATCATGGCTAGAAGTGGGAACAACTCAATAATGTATTAAGTGCAGAATAACAGGGTTATAATGACATAAGTCATAAAAAAAGAAAAAACGCAAGTTCAATTTGTCTGATAAATTATTTTTAAAAATTGGAATAAAATGGAATTTATATATACAACAATTTTCCAAGTGCCAAGTGTCATGAATATCAGAAAAAAAAAATTGGGTCTCCACATGCTATACATGTTGAACTGTTTGCATTTTACAAACTCTCCTGTCCTCTCCTCTCTGCTCTGTGAAAACAGAAAGTGAATATTTGTCACATTGATTCAGCAGAATCAATCATGGCTTCACAGTGTCGCTGAGGAGCAGAATTTAATGTTTTAACAGGATCTAGTTATGACAAACTTTTTTTTTTCGTGATGTTTTAAATGAGACCTGTAGAATGAAGTGAGTGTACCAGGAGAAGTAATATTTCAGTTTAAAGCTTTGTTTTGGTTACCCTTCTAGCAGAAACATTGGGGCCTATGATCTGTTCAAGACTGATAGAAAGTTCAAATTCCAGCAATAATGCCTGTTTTTACAGTTTCTTGCAGTTACAGTTTCAAGATAAAGGTGTATTTTTGGCGATGTGTGAAAGAAAATGTACTCTTCAATCTGGCGACAGGTTGGTGGGGTTCAAAGCGGCAAATTTAGAGCAGAGAACTGAGGGCAAGAGTTCCTCACCTGCATAGTAAGTCAGCGTCCTGCGATTCTGGTCGAAGACAAACCAGCGTTTCTTCCAGGTCTTAATCTTGCCGCCCATTTTAACCAGGAAGCCTCGGCAGGTTTTATCAGTGATGGCCAGATGGAAGCAGGCATCTGGGTTGTGTCCAGCTGCCTCGATATGGCCGTGAAGATCAAAGTCATCTTTCCGTACAGGGAGGTAGCGAGTCAACAGCCGGGACTATTGAAAAAGCAATTAAATAAAAGATTGTTCAAGGAGTATTTAAACAAAGTTTCTGGTGGAAAAACACCACATTTCAACTTCTTCTCTCCAGTGATTCTGAATACCTGTGATCTTTGTTTCTCCCTGAGCTTCACCTCTCTCTCTACAAGTTTCTGTCTCCTGCTCGTCTCCTCCTGCAGCCGTTTCTCCAGCTCCTCTCTTCTCCTTCGCTCCTCCTCCAGAGCATGCCTGCGCATCTCCATCTCACGCTCCTGCACATGCAACATAGTGTCAATTACACATCAGACATAAACATCCCAGAAGTTTTGGTCAGGTTTGTTTGGCACATTACCCGATGCTCGAGGAGTCTTTGCTTCTCAGCTTGGGCCTCTCGGAGTAAACGCTCCATCTCCTCGATCTTCGCCATATTGGACGTACTGGCACTGATTGAAATGGAAAACAAAAACACAACAAGATCCAGATTTCTCTGATAAGTGCAAAATTACACTCATGCTTATGGAAAATAGATCATAAATTAAAAAAAACAAAACAAATCTAGATGACAGAATACATACTAACAAAAACAAAACATTTAAAAATGAAGCCATGCAAACATACTTAAGGCTTTTTTTTTTTTTTTTTACAAATACTGAAAATAAATACATAGATTTTTTTTTATTTTTTTTTACAAAATGTATAAAATATTCACAAAAAGGTAACTAAGGTAAGGTCAATAACACGATTTTGTGACTTCCCTGACAACAAATGTGTAAGTGCCCCTTTAAAAGGGATCATTTTCAGGAGCGGTGTTGTACAAGATTGCTTAGAGAGACTAACCCTTTAAAAAAAGAAAGACAAACAATAACACAAACATAAAAACATGTCCAACAGGGACAGCGGTAAACCAGCAACTACCATGTTCTGTGAGGTAAAATTGCTGTTTTTGTCAAAAGAGTCTGGTAATGGAGTCTTTGAATGAAGCATGGATAATAGCTTTAGAACCCCATCGAAAAGTGCTGATAAAGCTGTCAAAATATTCTAACTTAATCTGAAATAGTTTATTTTAAGGTGGCTAAAATATATTGTGCTGCTGACTCCAGTACTCTTGCCTGCTTCTCCAAACTTTGGGCAGGTTAACCGCTTTGATATTTACCTCATATAACCCCACCTCAAGAAATCCAAAGTATCCCTTTAAACACAACAAATTACCATGAAAATTACAGGGGCTGTGACTGGATTCGCTAATGTGCATGTGACAGTGAGAAAGAGTGAGGAGAGCTAGATAACATTGATATATTTGTCCCTGCTCTGTCACAAAGCACAGCCTCTTCAAAAACCAAAAGCTTTTCCTCTTTCTGTTCCTCATCATCTCCTGCAGCCTTTAATCTCAAACTTAATTTCTAAAAATAAAACTCCTCTTCTCTTCTGACTCACACATTTTTGCTCCGTCTAAACTTTTTTTCAAAGCATCATTTTAAGCAGCACGTCATCGTGCTCTCTCTCTCTCACCTGGAGATGTTGTCCGGGGAGCAGGCGGAGAAGCTGGTCTCCAGGCTGTCAGAGCTGTCCACACTGACGGTGTCTGAGGCCTGGCTGTTGTCTGGGTAGGAGAAGGAGTCCAAGAACATGCTGGGCTCAGAAACCATCCTGCTGCAAAAATCACTTCTTCTCTGTCTTTCTTCATTCATGTGTGCATGGCTGTTGCCTGCTGACAGAAGGAAATATTACAGTGAGAAAGTGGACATGAATGTTAAAGCTTGTGCTTGCTGGGCTGCTCAGGCTAAGTTTTAAACAGTGAATCGGTATCAACCATGTCACTCTCGCTCCAAACTTAGGCCAAATTTTGGGTAGGAAAAAATTGCATAGCCATTTTCACAAGGGTTCCTCTCAACCTCATCTGAATATCTGAAAAAAATGTTTAATAAATGTTTTTATGGGTTTTTTGGGGTACCCACAAGGCTCCCCTTAACAGACAAATATCTAACTAATCAACCTACGGGCTTATGACAAAAAACAACAAGCAATTAATCATGATTTATCACAGCTAATAGTCAAATTAATTCATAGGATTTAATTGATTAAAAGCCCTATAAAGCACAATAACAGGGTTGCAGTTTGTTAAGAAGTTTGCCTAGTGGGATCAGAACTTTATTTTTTAAAAAGCCAGCTGAAGCAACAAGGCCAAGATAGACTGACTGAGGTCTCCTGTCTTCCTTTTTTTTAAATATAAAGCAAAATATTTAGCCCACGAAACAAATACTTAATAGTACTTCTTTATTATTTGGTAGTTTATTTTTAAATATGTGCGTATTTTGTGTGTATGTATATATTTATATATTATTATTTTATTATTGATAGTATTTTATTTTTATTATTTATTTATTAATTTATATATTTTTCTCCCTTTTCCTTCTGTTGTTTAAAAACAAAAAACAATAATGTGTTGTTTAAACAATATGTGTGATGCCTGTGTCATTTCTGACTACCAATAAAAATTGAAATTACAACCTGTGTTAGGCTAAGTTGTATACATCCATGAATTACAAAAAATGATCTTATCTTCAAACAAGTTTCTCAAACCTGTTTACATGTATCTAATGAATTATACATAGCTCAAAGTGCCGATACTTTGTATGTAACTTGCTTTGAGTGAGCTGTGCAAGCAAGTAATGTGCCTGAAAATCAGAAATTCCTATCTGATATAATGTACAGTACTTCTGTGAGTACAACCATGTTGTCTTTGATGTCAGATTTGGACTAAATGTTGCTCTCTTTGTGCCGTGCCACAGATTCCTGCTGTCCTACATGTGAAACGCCTGAGGTTTCGACCCAGTCACACAGTATAGATCTGATGAAGACAAGATGCGACAGTCCAGTACTCTGACTCACTCTTGGGCAGGCGGCGGGTGTTCAGGTCCCGGGGAGAGAAGCTGAAGCCTTGAGGGATCACGCTGCCACAGCTGGAGCTCTGGGACAGCGGCAAGTGGGTCTGAGGAGGAAACAGCAGCACACACGCTGGTAAAGATCACGATCTAAAACCTTTACTACAAACTGAAAGTATTTCATGGGCTGGGTGGATGTTGTGAGACTGTGAATTCCTGTCTGGGTGGGTCATTCCCCAGGGACAAAATGCTGAAATCTGTCTGGATACAAATAATGAGGGCAGTGAAATCCCCTTTTCTGCAGTCCAGAATCAGAGTAAGGCCTCTCCCATAGCACTGTAGTATCCTTTAATTATAGTCAAGTCGTCCTTTAAGATTTGAAACCCTAATTTTGATCATGCCACCTTTAAAACTGGGTTAGGCAAGTTTCCTGCAGCTCTCCCTTCTCTGTCACAGAAACATGCACCAATTAATTTTAATTATCCTGATCGTGATTCCGAGGCTGTTAAGACGTTTAGGAGGTTTTTGCTTTGTTTTGCCAACCTGTTGGCCTGTACAGCTCTATACGATAACATATTGTGATTTGAAGCTCTAGTTGAACCTGAATTAGTTGCAGCTGTGAGTCTTTGGCTTTGAAACGCTTTGCCCATATTGCCAGATGATTTTTGTTTGTATTGTCAGACTCTCTTTTAGTTTCTCTACCTTATTTGGGTTGCTTTGCAGTGTGAGCAGTTGTTGCTAATCCTGGAAAAGCAACTTCTGGCCTGCACATTTCTCTGCATTTGGAGAACAGCCAAATAGATTGACCTTTCTCTGAAACAACCTGTGATTGAAGTCTCCCATCACAGGCGAGATTATCTATAGCCTGAAAGCAGAGCCAAGAGGAGGTGAAGAAGTCTAGTTTTCCCTCAGACTACTTCAATTCCAGTATGCTGAAAGCCCAATGATGCCCAAAAACCCTGCCTACTTCAGGTATAATGTCTGCTGAGATTACTTTTGACAGGAAGGTAATAACCTTGGGAGAAAGCGTGCGTCCCAGCGATCTGCCGTAAGAGGTGAGGAGCTGCTGGCTCCTCCTGTGAGGTAGGCTGTCCATCGGGTGGGAAGAGTTTTCTTTACTGCTTCTCCTCCTTTCCTTCAGGGAATGCTGCACAAAGGCCAGGAAAGGATTACCAGGACTTCTCATCAGCAACACCGAGAGTTTGTAAAGATAAAGGAGTGTCCGTCACTGACACCAACCTCTTTGATGGCTGCAGGGTTGGTGGTGAACTTCTGCCCCTCAGACAACTCTGCATACTTTCCTTCCAGAGATGCCAGTTTCTCTCTTTCCTGCAGACATCAGGATAACATCTTTAAGTAAATTAAATCAAATCTTCACTGCATCAGCATGCAAAAAGTGTTCTTACCTTCTGAAGCATGACAAGCAAATTGTTTTTCTCTCGTTGAAAATTCTCTCTTTCTTGCTGAGCCTGTAAGGTAATCTGTGAGGACTGTTTCTTCAGCGTCAGGAGTCTTTCCTGTGACAAAAAACAACAACAAAACAGTACAATATCACCACACAATATCCTACGACTTTATACGAGGCAAATAATGTTGTCACCTTATCAGATACTGCAGGTGTGTTTTTATTTGGAGCAGCAGCAGAGGGAACAAGAGCAAATCCTCATTTTAGGATGAATTTTTTTCTTTCCTACAACTACATATTCTCTCTGTGGTAGTGCCGTCATTTGAAAAATCTGTGAATTTTCTCTGTCTTCAACACTACATAAACAGTACTTCATGCTTACCATTGTTGGTATTGCTGTTTCTTGTAATTAGTTCATGCTTTGTTCTGCCAATCTCACAATTTTGCAGCTTTATTTTCATGCACAACCTGTAGTAAGATTAATGACAATAAACCACAAAGAAGTATTTGTAATAAACAAAAAAAAAAAAGATTAAAATGGTCACCGCAAAGGTTAGATTAAATACTGAATAAATGCACTTTATCTAGTAATATTAGAAACTTAAGACCCAAACTCTAATTATGTTGTTTTTTAAAAAAAACGTCTGACAAGAAGTCTACTCGTTAAATGAGAATCATAATATTTCTATGGGCTTGTAATTGAAACCTCAACAGAAAGAAAAAGAGAACAATAAGACAGTGTGTTGGTATGAACATGCAGTAAAAAGGCCACACTAATACTTAACATCTGCTTTTTCTAAACCAAACACAGCACATATTCCAGAGGTTATCATGCTCCATAAATCAGATATTATTGACATTTAACAGTGATGACGTGCCAGTACTACCTGCAATGTTAAACATGCAACACATGCTACGTGCACACTCAAAAAACCCTCACTCGCCTTACCTTGCGTGTGACGGTAAGACGCTGGCACTCTGCAATCTCTCGCAGCAACTCTTGGTTCTGACTTTCTTTTTCCTCGTCCTGATTAATTTCTCTTTCCAGCTTCTGAAACTCCAATTCCTCCAAACTTTTTGTCTTCTCCTCTGCCTCCTGAAAGCAGCACAGATGTACACACATGACCCCAATTAGACAATAAAGTAAAAGTATATAAATAGATAGGAGAATACAGTGCTTAATAATTGTAACTACTGTGGGCACAAGAAATTAACTATCCAGTCTGTGTGATTTTAGCAGAGCATTCAACCCCAAGCCATTTCAGGATGTTTTTTTGGTTGTTGTTTTTTACATTTTACTTACTGTGGCCTTGTATTTCACTGCAATACAGTGAAGTCCTGCAGCTCTAATAAATCAGCACAATCATGGCTAGAAGGGGGAAAAACCTTAAAATGTCTTTCATGCAGATATAATGACAAAAATCATAAAATTACATTTATCAATACAACATTTTTCCAAGTCCAACCAATCCTGTCCTCTCCTCTCTGCTCTGTGTAAACAGCCTGCAGTGAATATTGTAACGTGACCATATTGTCTCAGCAGAATCAATCATGGCTTCACAGTGTCGCTGAGGAGCAGAATTTAATGTTTTTAACATGTATCTAGTTATTCAAAAACAGTTATCCAAAACGGTTTCTTTTTGGCAACATTTTAAATGACACATTTAGAATAAAGTGATTTTGACAGAAATATCACAGCTTTTAAGCTTCCCTTTGGTTGTTTTTTCTAACGGAAAGCTAGGATCAGTTCAAGAACTGTCAGAAAGTTCAAATTTCGATGATAATGCCTCGAGTTCAGAGGGTGTAATAAGTGTTAAATCTTGTGTCCTTCAAAGTGATGTCAGGTTTCAGGAGATTATAGTTTTCCACCAAATTGGAGTCAGATGCCTTGACATTTTTTTTTTTTTTACATATGGTAACTATTTGGGGTCCTTCCCAAATATGGGTCTAAGAGATACCAGGGCAAAAACAGAAGTTGTGAATGTGAGACAGGAAAAAGAGGAAGGTGTGGAGGATTACAAAGAACAAGGTTGAGAGAGAAAATAAAGGTGCAAAATGGAACAAATTGGGAAGAAAAGAATAAAACAGATCGAACAGGTGTAAAATGAGACCTGAGGTATTTGAGTTTTCTGTGAGTCTTGGCGCTCGCTAACATGAGCTAATTTGTGAGAATAAACTGTGATGTATTATCCATTTGAGTTAGTTTAAGCAGAGTACCAGAAGAATACTGCTGCAGAGAAGGTCAACTAAGGTCTTTGTGCAGAAACACAGTATTTTATTATTATAACCCCCTTGCATCTGGTATTGTCATCATTTCCTCTTGAAAACATAATTTGTTTGTTTGGTTTTAAAGGAAATGTAATTGAACTCATGTCAGAGGAAACTGTGGTTGCACTGAACCTGATCCCTAAGAGTTCACTTGAGCTGCGGCTTTAGTGAACCCGTGTCCACATACTATAGTTAAAGTATGCAGGTATAATAAGCAAAATGTACTTAAAGTAATACAATTACTTAAAGAAAGTCTCTGTTATACTATTATATACAGTATTATATCAATGTAGTATTATTTACAATGTTTGTATTGTCCAAACAACAGTCCAGACCTCTAAATTATTAAACAAATGCATTATATATTTTCAAAGGAAAAGCAGCAAATCCCCATATTTGAGAACCGGGAAACCATAAAATGTTTTTGCATTCAAAATAATAATATTTAATTTGTTATATTTATATATTCTATTAACTTATTGATTGAATACAATTTTAAGTTGTACTTATATTATACTTATAAATATTGGGTGATTTAATTCATAACAAAACACATTTAATAAACTCTTTATGTTTGTATGCAAACAACTTAATTTGTAGAAGAATTAAAGCAGATGGGTAAATGAAGTGGGGTAAAAAGTGCAATATTTATCTCTGAAATGTAGTGCAATAGAAGTTGAAAGTTTCATGAAATGAAAAGTAAAATACTTCAAATTTGGGTAACACTTTACAATAACCATCATTTATAGATGGTAAATAGACCATTTATAAATGGTAAACAGATAGTTTATTAAAGTTTAATCATCATTTATAAACCGTATATAGGCCATTTGGTTGGTAAATAGAAAATGTATTAATGTTGAACTATAATTTATAAATGCCAAATAGATGGTATATTAATGTAAGTTGATAGTAACTTTATTATTAACAAACAATGACATTATAATTATTAGTTTATTAATAGTTTTGCACTCATTATAACATGTTAACACCAATGTTAAGTATGTAAATTACTTAAAAATGATTCAAACATCTTTAAGAAATTGTTTGAAAACATTTAAAGATTAAATATGTATAGCACTTTGTAAATGGTTAATAATTGGTTTATAAACCATCTATAAACACCACTTAGATGGTTATTGTAAAGTGTTACCCAAATTTGTACTCAATTATAGTGCCTGAGTAAATGCACTTTGCCTCTGAATAGGTCTACCAAAAACCTATCATAGTTTGATAATGTTATATATCGTTTTACCTGTGACTTCTCAGTGTGGCTCGTCTTCTCAGCACCATGAAGCTTTTCCTTCAGTTGGTCCAGAAGCTCCTTTTCCCTCTGCAGCTGCGCCACCTCCGACTCCTGCTCCCCCTCCAGCAGAGCACACTCCACCTCTGTCTGCAGAAAACAGCAGCACAGAGTAAAGCAAACTGATTTATACATTTATGAGTAGAAAACTCGCCAGAAAAAGAGCAATAAGCATAACTTTTGCAGCTTCCTCACATCCTGCAGGGAAACATAAACAACATGCAGGGCTAAAGGATGAGAAGAATAACAGCAGTAAAGTTTATGAGGGTAAAATGACATTATAATGAGCTGTCAGAACATGAAATATATGTGAGCGTATGATATTTTCACAGTAGAATAACAGTTTTAAAATATATAATGGCTTCATGGTATCACAATATACAGTAAAAGACAAAAATAATAACACATTTTTAAAATGATCATTTATCATTTCACGCATATTTTATTAATGTTTTAAAAATAATGTAATTATTATTATTTTATTATTGTATCATTTGCATACTTATTTTATAAATATTTTACTTTTTAAACAATGGCAGTGTTATTATGGTTTTATCAATCACAATGACTCTTAAAAAATTAAAACAGAGGGTTT
This sequence comes from Centropristis striata, assembly GCF_030273125.1. Lineage (NCBI taxonomy): Eukaryota > Metazoa > Chordata > Actinopteri > Perciformes > Serranidae > Centropristis > Centropristis striata. The sequence goes on along the minus strand of NC_081531.1, from coordinate 31,848,533 downwards.
TTCAGTTGAACAAAGAAATTATGATAATTTAAATAATAAGTTAATATATATACAACCAAGATTCCAAAAAAAAGTTAGGACACTGTGAAAAATATAATGTAAACAAAGAAAGCATTTATTTGCAAATCATTTGTGAATCTTTTATTTTTTGTATATACTCTGATTTGATGCATTCTTATATTTTACACAGTATCCCAACTTTTTTGGAATCAGGGTTTTAATTGTTTAAAACTTGAAACCATTTTTTAATTTTGTGTTAAAATAAATAAGGAGGCTGCTGGACTCCACTGGGATTGAGTGATGCTTGAGTGATTAACTTAAACTTAATTTATCTCACAATAGAAAATTCAGGTGTCAGTTTATACTGCACTGAGCGCTCTACCTCTCGGACAGACTCCTCCATCTGGTTGTCCAGGTCTTTGATCTTCTGCTCCAGCTCCTCGATGTTGTTCAGAACTTGGATCCTCTCTTCCTCTATGTGCGTTACTTCCTGTTTCAGCTGCACGCTCTCCAAGGCCTGTCGTGACATCAGGAATGCATAAAAATGCTTGGCTGCACAGGGCAGTTCACATGCAACTAAATACTTGTATATTAGTGTACATTTAAGTAAGCAAGCGTGATAAATAAGGTTCCAATAAATTATTGTCAGACAATGGGAAATTCATATGATTATGTATTATTCAGTGGATGAATTTAAAGCCAATAATAGGACTGAAAAAGAGAAATTTTATCAAAATTGCGATATGGAAAAGGTCAGCGAGTCAGCTGGTGGGTATTTAATTAATAGACATGTGGAAGTGCTTAACCCTCTGAACCCAATTTTAGGGATGTTTTCTTTCAGCTATCACCAAAAATAGAACGTTAATCATAGAAAGAAACTGCAAAAACAAGCATTATCAACAGATAGATCATAGGTTATGAATGTTTCGGTTGGAAAAAGTAACCAAAACAAATCTTAAACTTGTGATATTTCTGTCGAAATCACTTTATTCTACATGTCTCATTTAAAACGTTGACAAAAATATTAAATAATTAAATTCTGCGCTGCTCACTGACACTGTGAAGACACGATTGATACGTCACGTAGCAAATATTCACTGAAAATCACTGCAGGCTGTTTTCACAGAGCAGAGAGGAGAGGACAGGAGAGGAGAGGTTGGAAAAATGGAAATAGTTCAAAATGTATAGCATGTGGAGAACTAATTTTTTTTCCAATATTCATGATACTTGTGGGCACTTGGAAAAGTTTTGTATATATAAATTCAATGTTCTTCCAATTTTAAAATCCACCTTTATCAGAGAAATTCAACTTGTGTTTGTTATTTTTTCATGATTTATGTCATTATAGTGGTGTTATGCTGCACAGAAGACATTTTTGATTTGTTCACACTTCTAGCCTTGATTGCACTGATTCCAAAGAGCTGCAGGACATATATATTGCAGTGAAATACAAGCCCACAGAGAGTAAAATGTGAAAAGAGCAAAAAAACGCCTTGTTGGGGTTCTGAGGGTTAATGCTGAAAGTTTTTACTAACATTAGAAACTAATTTTTTCCACACATAAAATCTGTTGTTAAACTAATTTACCAGCCAGTGGAATCAGTTTTTTATGGATAAGATGACAGCAGCTGCTGTTTTAACTCATCCACAGCTGGATCGCTGACAACAGTGGCAGGATTCTTTTCTCCATGGTGTAATGGAAATCTCTATCAGTACGCTCCACTGCCAGTCACGCTCAAGTACTCCCACATATTTCATCGTCTACCAGCAAACATTCATTCATACTCCTACATGGGTACATTTAAAAGATCCTGTATTAGCAGGTATTCTCTCTTTAAGGAGTCGGAAGGATTGTTTTTGTGTCACAGTCTCATGTGGCCGACAGCTTTAGGATTTATAGTTTCCCAGGCGCTCTTTCTTCCTGCACTCACTGCTCTGAGCATGCAGATGGTGGAAGAGACGGCATTTGGACTCTATAAACCTGTATCACAACTGACAATGGTCTCAACTTGGAAATCTAATATAAATCTATACAAAATAACCTGGGTTACCTGTGTACATTCTCATTTTCACAAGTTCTTCTATCCATTTAGCCTCAGCAGAAAGGTTCAAAACATCTGGAAAAACACGTCTTTGCCATCCATACACACTAACATTCTTATACACACACACACACACACACACACACACACACACACACACACACACACACACACACACACACACACACACACACACAGAAACACACACACGCACAGTTGTGCATGTGCTCACACACACATGAGGCACACTAATTCTCTTTGGGATAAAGTCATTTCCTGTTCCCCTGAGTTTGAATGGCTGAGTGGTGAAACAAAAACGAGGACTTCTTCATTAAAACCAGACGCACCATTAGGTTGTTACTGCTGCAGAGTGTGGAAAAGAAAAAAAAAAGGAAAAGAAGCTGCATTTTTACAGAGACAGATACTCAGCGGCACTAGGACTGGGACAGTGGAGGAGGGCCTTAAATCACAGCGTTTGATGCCTAAAATTGCAGCGTTTGATACATTTGACATATTTATATTTGCAGATTAAACATGTTTGTTCATTTCTCAGTATGTGCAGCAAAGCTCCTCACAGAGTTGATGAGAGAAAGGTTGAGGCCAAATCGTAGAAACATGAAAGCTGTGAGGAGGTCTTGTGTAACTGTGATTTCCCTGTTTATGTGTCTGAACAACCCACACAAACAGGAAATGTACAAACTGCTGTGATTGTGAGGAATCAGCGTTAACCAAGAGATGTTTTGGGTAAAAACTGTGCAAGACACCCACTAAATCCAACCACCATGGATGAGTTGTGAGCATCTGACTCAGAGGCTACACAAGGGCTTCATGACATATGTTTGCACTTTTTATCCAGACAAATCCCGTTTGAACATAATATCTGGCAAAATTTGTCATTGGGCCACATTAACCCCTTTAACACTGCTGGTTGTAAAATGTAGGTTAAAAGCAGCTGTAAGTTTCAATATATCTTGAAAATAATTGTACAAATGGTTTGCAGAAAAATTCAGTTCTGTGGAACAGTGTGTGTGTGTGTGGGGGGGGGGGGGGGGGGGGGGGGGGTGAAAGCGTTTACGCTGATATTACAAAAGGTAAACAAACAAAGATCAACAAGCAATCAGCAGTCTGATAAACTGCATTCCACAGGAGGGGTGTGTCCCATTCCGCTTCACTACAGCTCGGTCATCTCCTCACTCACTTTAACACTCTTTCTGCAGCAGGAAGTAATTAAGAGGAGGCGAAGAAAGGATGGGAGGAAAACTCAAATTCAATAAGGAGAAGTATATGGATATATTTGAGACAGAAGCTTTTGGGTCTTTTAAATCAAAAACATTCAGTCCATTATTAGGAACTTTACCTCCTGATGGGTTTTTTCCAAAACTAATAAGGAGCTTTCTTAAAATTAAATATTATTAATAGATTTTTCTCATCAGTCATTTTCAATTTTTAATGCCTGTGCTTACTTCCCTCTGTCACAACGTTTGTGTAAAAAAGGCCCACGATGACCAGCAGTTTTATGGTGCAATAGCCTGCTGGTACAGTAAAAGACTGACATTAAAATTCTACTTTTTTACATTTAAAGTAACTCCTATAATACCAGAAATGTAAAAGGTTCTTTGTGGGCTTTTCTTTGGTGCAATTTTTCACTATTTTTGTTCATTCTCAACCTAATTTCTACCTGAAACAATGAAAAACTAGCGAGAATATTGGATTTATAATGATCAAGAGGTCAGAAAAAAAAAAAACAGATCAATGCTAATGTTGCTCCCTATCTGCTAGATAACATGTTAGTTAACAGGTCAGCACTGTGGCTTTGTTAGCTTATCTTGTTGTTGTTGTTCTGTCTCAAAGTGTACAAAAAAAACCCAATGAATGCAACTTCCATTTGGTTCCAAAATGTATGTACCATGAAAATGTAATTAGTAACTATAGCTTGCTTGTTTTTTAAAGAATATAATCCTTGTAGTATTGTTGGTCATCTGTGGCTGATATTGCTGTTTGTATAATTGCATTCAGTGTTCAAATATTAACTAATGAAAACAGCAAATATAGTGCATGAAAAAACATACAGACCACCTAAAAAGCTCTTCCTTCTGTTAAGATGGTCCCTGGATTTATTACATCTTACCATTAATTTCATTTAAATTAATCTATAAGTGCAATATTATCTGTGCAATGGTTGCTTTTTCAGCTGTTGACTCTGTCTACATTGAATATAATGTACCTACATTTTATTTTCCTCTTTGTTTGAATTGGTAATATTTTTTATATTTCTACTTGTTTCAATTGTAAATTGTTAATTATTTTTTAAATACTTTTTACTTGTTTAATTGTCAATACTTTCTTGTATTTCTAGTTTATACTGCTTGTTTACTATTTTTTTTATTGAAGCTGCAATACTGGAAATTTCCCTATTGTGGGACTAATAAAGGAAAATCTTAACTCTTATCATATCTAAAAAAAATATCAAAATGCAAGCACAAACTGTGAAAATGTGAATAAAATGTCTAATATAATTCCTAAATCTTTATGACTTGTCAGAATTCAATCTCACCCTCCTGTTTTTTATTTCTAAAAAAAACTGTCGATAAGCATTAATTTGGCAGAACTTACTTTGGCTCTGTGGTGTGTGGAGGGTGAGGGGGGCGCTGCTGTTCAGGCTGATAGCAGGCGAGTGGGACCTGGCCTCTCTGTAGCCGCTCTGCTGACGTGGGCTGACCTGCTGCTCCTCAGCGAGTTGGAAGTCTCTGGCTTTGGCTCCGAAGCAGCTCTCCGGAGCAGCGCCGTTGGGAGAGTCACTGAACACTGACTCATCGTCTGACACCTGCAGCTTCTCCAGCTCCTTATTGATCTTCTGCAGGTCAGAAACAGCTGAGCCCGCCGGCTCCTTCTCCACATGGCCCAACCCAGTGCACAGGCTTAGGATGGTCTCGAGGCGCTGACACTCCTGCAGACGATGATGAATTAAATTACAATGTTTTAGTCATTTTACTGTTAACTTGCATGCTTTTTAACAAGCTGTTAAGAAGCTGTGGATAAGGCAAGGCAAGTTTATTTGTATAGCACAATTCAACACAAGGTAATTCAAAGTGCTTTACATACACATTAAAAACAGCAAGACACAATTGAAAATAGTAAAAACAGTCAATTAAAACAGGGAAATAGAAATAAAAGTATAAATAGGATAAAATAAGATTCAGCAGGATAAAAAAAAGAGATAAAATAATAAAAAGAACAAGTCAAACATTGTGTAGTTAAAAAGTAAGGGCAGTAGAGTAGAGCAGATAAGTGTTAAAGTTAAGAGTACGCTTCAGTAAGCAATAGTGTTTTTAGTCCTGATTTAAAGGAGCTGACCGTTTGGGCAGACCTCAGATCTACAGGTAGTTTGTTACGACAGAAACTCACCAATCTCTGGACTTTCTGCTCCCTGAGTCGTTCATCTCTCTGGTGCAGGTGATAATCTCTTAGCTCCTCTTTCCCATTCAAAGAGCTGATGCTGCCCACTCGTTGCCCTGGACCCAGCCCACCCTTCCCAAAGGACAATCTCCTCTCTCCGAAGCCCAGATCTAAGCCCGTCCCGTCCATCTCTACACCCAGAGAGCTCAGAGAGGCCAGGCTGGCTCTCCTTGGAGTGCTGGGCATGCTTGCTGGTACGGTCACATCAGGCGGCTGCTCCAGCGAGGAGAGACTGCGGCGCTGCCCTGCTGAGCCTCTGTGGGAACCCACTGAGTGTCGTGACGGCAGCGACAGAGCAGGGGGCTCTGCTGCGTTGTGAAGCCGCGGCAGAGAACGACTGTGCATCCCCAGGCTGTTGAGGGAGCCGGTGGAGTACTTCCTCTGCCGAGAGTCTCCTCCAGCTTTGCCCTGAGAGTAGAGCCTGCGACCCATGCGAGGGCTCGACGGCACGCTGGCTGCTCCACTTTTGACCCTGGGAGAACGAGGTAGGTGCTGCCCATAGGAGGAGAGCAGAGAGCTTCCTTCTGCTGCGTTGGAGAGCAACAGACTGTCTTGTGACTGGTGGCGAGGGTGGGAATGACGGAGCAAATCGTTAGAGCTCAGTTGGCGTTCACCTTGGCGTGGCGATGGAGGCACGCTGCTGCTGGTCATGTAGGAAAAAGTTCTGGAGGCAGACGGAGGGCGGTCGGTATTGCTGAGGATTGACAGCGGCCTGGTGGACTGCGAAGGTACACTGAGGTACTTGCGGCTGCACTCGGCTGCCCTCAAGCTGGCCTCCAGGGCGCTCTTCCTGCGCTGCAGCGTCTCCATCAGGTCCTGCAGCTCTGCTTTAGAGCGGGAGCCCCTCAGCAACGTCCCACCCACTGAGCCACTACTGCTGTGCTCCATCTTCACACAGTCTGGGAAAAAGAGAGAGTTGGCAGGGCATGAAATCTGCCCCTTTTTGGAGTATGTAATAGAGACAGGTTTAATGTAACCTACTTAATAAGCACCAACTCAGCTAAGAGAAGTGCTATCACTCATGTGCTGAGTAAGGGGGGGGAAACCAGTGAAGAATGTACGCTCATACAGTTCTGAGCCCAATACAAACACTGGCTCAATCAGTGGTTAAGCCTCTTCTAAAAATGGAAGAATGCTGGTAGACCAAGACAAGAATGCATCATAGTCTCGACTGCAGGGGAAATCACGTCCACCCCGGCCCAGATATCTGAGAGTGAGGACGGTGCCCTGAGTCATGGGTGGCTGGACGCTAAATCATTACAGAGTTGTGATAGTAAAGAATGTCCATGTCCTTTGTCACAAAAACTCCATCATCAATTTGGGTTTTACAAATGAATTCTGGTTTGATGGGTCAAATAAGACGTGTATCATTAACTTAACCCTCAAGCTGTGTCAGGGTATTTTGTCTGTACTTTTTACATTTGACTCACTGTGGCCTTGTATTTTACTGCAGTATATGAGTCCTGCAGCTCTATGGAATCAGCACAATCATGGCGGGAAGTGGGAACAACTCAAAAAGAATGATGTTATAGTGAATTTCACCAATATATTTTTATATATAAAAATAAAATGGAATTTATATATACACAACACTTTTACAAGTGTCCACAAGTGTCATGAATAAAGGGGGGAAAAGTGACTCTCCACATGCTATACATATTGAACTATTTGCATTTTGACATCCTCTACATGCAGCCTCTCTTGTCCTCTCCTCTCTGCTCTGTGTAAACAGATTTCCAGTGAATATTTGTCGCGTGACCGTTCGTCTGTGCAGAATCAAGAGTGTCACTAAGGACACAGGAAAGAAGAATTTAATGTTTTTAACAGGATCGAGTTATTCCAAGCGGTTTATTTGTGGCAATGTTTTGGCACATGTGGCAAAATAAAGTGATTATGACAGAAATATCACTATTTTAAGCTTAATTTTGGTTACTTTTTCGAACAGAAACTTTCATAACTTTTGATCAGTTCAAGGACTGTCGGACTGGTCAAATTCCAATGATAATGGCTGTTTTTACAGTTTCTTTGTATGAAAAATAGTGATTTAACCTAACTTATTTTGTTGTTGTGTTGTATGAGGTATTTATCCATAGTCAGTGAATTACCAACATTTGCAATCAGCATGTGCCCAGTCTGGAGAAGTGCTGCTGAGGACAGGGGTTGCAGAAAAATGTATTTAAGCTTTATATTTATATTTGTATTTTTTGACTTTACAACCATCTATCAATCACTGTCTACACTGCCATCATTGTTTTGAACGTTGCCTCGTGTTGCCTCACACACCTAAATCACGCCTGTAGCTGCCATCAGCGGCTCACAGCACGCTTATTGTTCGAACAACTGGCTATTCAGACACAAACATATTACTTGAGGCCTGACAAGATGGACTTGAGATCTCGTGATCCCACGATTCTCATGTGATCTTGCGAGAATCTAGCTGCAGTGCAAGATATTTTTTAGTCAATCTTGACTGAAAAAAAAGCCTCTGTTTAAAGTTATCCAGATAAACGTGCTTGATTGAGAACTTAACGGATGTTAACTTAACATCCGTTAAGTTCTCAATCAAGCACATTATGTTAACTCACTAAAATGATCTTGTTTATAGTCATTTTGTTGTTTCAGAGGTGGGAGGATACATTTATTTGCAATCTAAAAATGCAGATTACTGTGAGATTTGCTGCACAATGACCCAATACAGTGATCAAAATCAAGAGATATCTTACCTGGGCTGTAGCTCAGTGTGGCCACAGCACTCCTCTGAGGAAGCATGCTGTTCATCACACTGACTTCCTTGCTCTGATTCAGTCTGGGGTGGCAGGATTCAGCTGGGCCCGACGTGCTTTCTTCCCTGAGAAGAGGAAGAAAAGGGAGGGAATCAATATGAAACTCACACAACATGAAAATACCAAATCAACTTCTTGTGTTCATTGTATCATTTCAACTTTCTTTAAAATAGTTTTCTTGCAACGCCACACAGCAGCATCTTTCAATGTAGCAACAAAAGATTTAAAGAACTTCACAGGAAGTTGAATCCATGCCTTGCGGTCTCTCAATGTATCCTCCACAACAATACCTCAATTCAAGCAGATATTTCAGATGTGCATATTTAAACGGAAAGAAAAAAAAACGTTCCTAAAAGACTGAGTAGGAAAACAGATCCGGAGGAAAGTTTTTATGTCTGGCTCAGTGTCTGTCACTAATAAAAACCAAGTCTGAATAGCAGCGCTCTGCACCTTAATCTATCTTTTAGCCCCAAGCCAGTGACCAGTTCTCAAAAGTATTCCCTCTCTTTGAGACAGCAGCCAAAGTCAGGGGGTCACACTGGGTCATTCAGGACTGATTTTTAAACTTCTCTTTATTTCATTTAAACAACATTTATCGCATTAATTGAGTAAAAATACCAAATAATATGCATTTCTTCTGGGCCTTGGTGACTCTACATCTGTTTTTTTTTTTTTTTTTTAACATTTTATGAAGTAAACAATTAATCAGCCCAAGATAAATATATAATAAATAGATTGTATGATGATGAAAACAATACTTATACTGCCTCAAAACTTCAGGTTTTCTGGTGAAGATGTTAAGCAGCCAACAGCACAAAAGAAAGCCAGTCTCTCTCCTCTAAGAAAAAGAAATAAGCCCAATAAAACTACATCGTCGGGTCCCCACACTCCAGGTCATAACTCACAATCTAAGAACAATCACACTGACTGAGGATATTATTGGTTAAAGTGGGATTTTAAAAGTCAGACGTTACTGTTTCCTGAATCTACAGACTCTCTCTCTCATACACACACACACACACACACACACAGCGGAGAAAGACAGAGATGGCTGATCCAAGACTTTCTGCTCCTGCTGTCTGGAGAGAAGGCCTACAGGAAGTAGGGTATCCTTTTACACAGTCACACAATCAATCAGCATGAGTTCATTCTCCAGACCTTCTGAAAAAAGGGGGAAAAAAACCCCAGCCTCAAGTCAGGAGATTTTACTGCATCTCCCAGACCACAGCCGGCAGGATTCTGCACATCATAAACACAGAGAGATGTAAACAGTTTGAGGAATGGCCATGGATAAGAGGTTTTTAACCCTTTGCAGATAAATACTGTCATGTTGGCTCGAGCCATTGTTACCTTACAAGTCTCGCCCACTCTTTTTATTTCCATGGAAAGTATATTTAAAAGAAACAGATGGGAGATTTATTTTAAACAAAATAAGCTCAAAAATTAGTAAGCTCAATATTGTCAGTTTCCATTAATCACTAGGTCTATAAAATGGCAAAATAATGATGATAAATACCTATTTTAATTTACAAAGTGACATCTTCAAATGTCTCTTTTTGTCTGACCAACTGAATATCTTTGTGCAGTGATACACATACAGAAAATGAAAAGCAGCCAACGTTCAAATTAGAAGTGTCTGTTTTGGATCAATTTATCATGAATCATTTATTCATTTCAGCCCTGAAGTCAATACATTCTGATTCAACACCAGGCATCAAACAAAAACTGAGGAATGCAGCTTCAACTGCACTTACTGATATTTTTTAATTTCTTGTGTCATTTTCCAGCAATGTTAAGTCATAAACCTCTAGAGTGAACCACCACCTTTTAGCCTCCTAAAGCCAGACAACTGTGACAGCTCAAAATCAATTTTTGCACATTTCTTTTTGCAGCAGCTTCACATTTTCTACACAAACTCTTAGGTCATTTGACTTTTTCTGCTTACATTTAGCTCTAAATTTGGCAACAACTGTAAAGTATGAATAATCAAGTGTCAATGCATTCGTGCGATTCTCCCAGAGCATCACTGTTTGCAGGATAATTAGGAGCAGACAGAGAAGAAAAAGCGACTAACCTTTAATTTCTCTCCCATTCACATAGTTGCGCCTGAGTTTTCTAGCGTGTGCTGCTGCTGAAGCTCAAGTCCTCTCTCTCTTTCTCTCTCTCCCTCTGTCTGAAACAGCAGAGTAAAGTCTTCCCATGACAAAGGATCAGACAGAAGACCCCTTTCCCTCCCTTCCAGTCCCACCTCAACTTTTAGCCAAAGCTCAGGATCAGCAGAGGGAGGGGGTGTGTTTACTTTCAGCATCAGGCGCTGCTGCTGCTGCCCCCCTCTGGTCAGGGAGAGAATTGCACCTATGGAGAAGCAAAAAGGGATAATTTAAGCAAGTATTATCACCTTTTTAGTCGTTATTGAGTGTCTTCAAATTAAATATGTTTATTCTCCTGTAGCACTGTTTTGTAGCTGATTCTGATCTCAAAATGATCAATTAACTTCCATTATCATAGTCCAGCATGGAGACTCTTGGTTTGAGTTACTGACTAATCTGTACTTTTCATGTGATAGTGTCTAATATCTTTTTTTTTTTTTTTTTTTTTACTCCTTCTTACCTTCATAGACTGTACTCCTCAGTCAGAAAACTTTCCCCAGTTCTCACACAGAGGACTCTTTCCACAATGTGTTTTTTCTAAAGTAGAAAAAGCACACAAAAAAAACGTATTAGTGCTCAAAGTTGACTGTTAGATTGTTGTTTCAGCAGTATGTGGAGGCGGGAGGAGGCCCCATCGCTGTGTTTGAAACCCAGCCAACCTCACTCCCCCTCCTGACAGTGCAGGCAAAGAGTCAAAAGCCCTCAAAACAGTCAGACTTTACCCACTCTGCAACATCTCATAGTCTGGTTATTCTTCGAGGTCATAGATTTTTTTTAATATCAAAACTGATTAAACAAACATTATGTGGGCGTAAATTAAATAATAGAATAAATTAATAACAGGTAAAGAATAAAGTAGCAAGTTTGGAGAGTAGTATGAATGAAAAGTTACTTCAGAAAATCCCCCAGAATCCCACTGAAAATGTAAAACCATCATGCAAAAAAAACTCCAATTACATCATAGGGAGGGGGCTGCGGAGTGCTGCCTGGACGAGATGATTACTTCCAGACACAGAGCCGGGGTCTTTGTCATAAAAACACACACATGTGCACACACACACACACACACACGCACACACACGAGTCTGTCTGACTCTCTTTCATTCTTTACAGTTTCAGGGAAATAAAATGACACATATACATCTCAGGAGGGTCTCATTTGGAAAGTGGGACAGTTTACATTTATTGCCAACGCAAAGATTTAATTGTCATGGAGCGCTGGAATGTTACTACACTTCCTGTCCAAAGAGGGTTTGGAAAAAAAAGGTACGACTTTAATGCAACCACACCACTGCTTGCTGCAAACTGTTGCATGTGTTTGCATTTTTTAAAACTATAGACTGGAACCATATGTAGAGAGGATGATTCTGAGTGAAGGCGGTGGAAAAACTAGAAGAGAGGAGAAAGGGGGAAAGATGGAAGAAAAATTAGTGTCAGATTGTGGGAGTGAGAGTACGATCAACTCTAGTAATTGTTGGAAGGTCTGAGTCACAGCGTGAAAAGTCTCAAGTGTCTCACCCAATCACAAGAGGCCAAAGTCAATAGGCAATTTTGGAGTTTGTTTTCTTCAAACATTGATTTGGCCTTGTCGACTCATTTTTGTCCTGTCTAATCTAACCTTGTTTCTCACCTGCCCCTGGATACTAAGTTTAACCCCCATCAACCTTCACACACCTGAACACAGTTTCTTGACTTTTGACAGAATGAACCAGCCCCAAAGCCTTTCTGCAGGGTGACCCCACAGTCCATTTCCATGAATAAAATTAGTAGGATATAGGCAGTAAAATGACCACATCACACCTACTTGCAGGGATCTCGAGATAAACAGATTCGGGGTGTGTTCCAATCCGACCATACTATTTACCATAGCCTAAAAAGTTGAAGTATGTCCCAATACATAGTATGTGAAGTAAAGTAGGTGTAAAATACCAGGTTGTCCTCAGTGGTGGAATGTAACAAAGTACATTTACTCAAGTACTGTACTTTAAAAAATAGATATATTTTAAGGTATAAGTGCTTTTACTGAAGTAAAGGATCTGAATACTTTCCTGGTTATTCTGACAAACAATCCAATACACAACATATATATGAGCATGAGGGTTAAAGTGCAATGTTAAGCTGAATTCCTGATTGTACTCTATGCATACTGCATAGGGTAGCTGCGGTAGGTACTAAAAGTACAAAGAACATGTATGCAATTAAGAACACAGCATCAGTTTAAACTGAAAACTGGTTGCAAACCACAAAACAAGATGTTTGAGTGTTTGTTACGCCACTGAGCCTGTAATCACACTGCTGTGGTGTAGTGTGGGCCGTGGTACTGACATCTCTGGGCAGTGTCATGCTTGCAAAGACAATTTAATCATGTCCCTATCTGTAGTAGTAATTTGTTCATTATCAAATTCAAACTCTGGTTCGTCCTCCTCACAGAGCTCATAATAAATGCCTAAACAGAGCTGGACGTCTCCTCACCGGAGCCTCCTCACTCCTCCTCATCCTCCAGGAGAAGATAACAACAGCTGATGTTAGTGGGAGGGGAACTCCTGAGAGAAATATTTATGCACTCTGAAATAAACTAAAATGCTCAGTTGCTTCTGCATTTGCTCTGTGTCTATATGAAACCCTATTGTTGATTATGCATCTGTGCATTGCGTTATTTATTTGCGAAAAACGAATACAAATGTAAACACAGTACAGAAAATGTTGCAAAATGTTTTTTTTATTTTAAAGGCAGAAAAACAAGCTTAGACTCATGTTAACAACAGTTTTTCACAGTATATGATTCAGGTACTGTACACTGATGATGAAGACGTGGCGAGGCAGATGCTCTTAATGAATATTACAGAATCCATCTGTTTTTATGTCGATGTGTTTGTTGGTTGGAGGTAGTTTATCAGTCTCCATGCATTATTTATGCTCATTTATGGAAGCTGAAGTTCATGGGGCTCAGTGTTTCCAAATCCATCCCTCTCCAGACTATTGGATTGCAGCCCATCATTTGCCTCCACAGGTGGTCCTGCTGGTTTTTCCTCTTGTTCTATTTTAGTACCTGGTGGTAAATCCACAGTGCGGTCCTGCGCTGTGTTTGGCGTGCTGCCTGCCACTTCATCCTGTGCTTCAAACTGCGGTTGTGGTCTGTTGCATTCGACTCCTTGTTGTGCAATAACGTATGAAGCTGTGGTGTTTAGATTTAGATGCTTGTGAAGCCCACCTTCAACAAAACTGGCTCCATTGTATCTATGAGAGGCACTTCTGGTCTCCATTGCTAAGAGCAAATCAAACATTGGCATTAGTATAATATGTCCAAAAATATATATAGAAAAACACTATATTATGGAATGCCAAAAATAAAAACTAAATGCCAAAAAAAAGTAAAAAAACAGTCATAGTATAGTTTGTCCAAAACTTCCTATACCGCTCTAGAATAATACTTTAATCATGTTTATTGTACAGTATGGCCAAAAAACAAAACAAAACAAAAAAAAAACGGTTGTATTGTACTTTGTCCTGAAATACTTTATAATACAGAGATCCTGTGTGATATTGTGCTAATGAGTTATTCCACCAATTACTTTAGGTTGTGCATGACCTCATTTGTTTGTTTTTTAATTAGCAAGATATTTCAAAACTGCTTTAGTTTACATCGAAATTTGTTGAAAACAAAAAAATATATATAAAAAGATATTATTTTACCAAAAGATTCTGCTGCTTAAAGGATCCAATCAAATGATCATGAGTCACTTCACTTTGTGTTCATGCAATTTTACTTGCTTGAAAACAACTTTTCATCCATTCATTTTAAATGCTACTTCATTAAAGTTTTGTCAGTGGTGGTTTCCGAAAGATTTGTATTTTATAATACTTCCATGAATATTATCTTACATACCTCTGTGCCTTGCACATTGAAGGAGGGTTACAGTGACGGTGAACAAGAAAAAAGCTGCAGAGGCTGCAGTGCTCCACCAGGATCTCTGCACACTCTGCTCGTCCACACCTGCAAAGCAATCGTACGTGACATTTCTTGGTGTGATTTCTTTTTCTATTTTCCAACCTGGTTTTATAGAATTTATGTAAAAAACAAAACAGTCTAATACTCACTTATTGATGCAACAGTTATGTTTACTTTGGTTTGAACGATGTGTCTGCTCTGCAGGCCTGACAGTGTGCACGTATATGTCCCAGAGTGCTCCTCAATGTCTGGCTTGTAAAGCAGAAGTGATCCGTCTCCCAGAAGAAGCAGGTCCTGGTCCAGTTCAGCTTGACCCTCCCACAGGTTAAAGGTGAGTCTGGTTTTTGTGTCATATCTCATGATAACTGTGGGCTCAGTGGACGAGGCAAAGGTCCAAGTGAGGGAGAAATTCTGGAGGCTGTGTGGGGCGATGCATGGGATGGACAATGCATGCCCTTCTTCTTGTGTTATACCCTCTGAAAGATATTAAACATGCATATTTGGTTTTATCTGTCATCTTCTTTATGAAAACTATCTCACTGTGTAACCAAAACACACCTTGATTTTTCCGAGACGCAGTCCACACCTGGGTCTTGTCAGCTGATATGAAAGAGCAGAAGTAGGTATAGCTGGAGAGATTACCCAGAATCCTCAGCGTGCTCTCCACACTGAGCAGACCCTTGTGGTCGGTGGTTTTGATGGTTGAATTTTCAAGAGCTTCCCGGGCAGAGGGGGGGTCTGTGGCCCACGTCACCTGAGGGACGGGGTAGATGTTGTAAGAGGAGCAGGTGACCAGCTCCTCAGTCATCTCCATGATCACTGACTGGATGAGAGCTTGAAAAAAGACAGAGAAAATAACAGTGTGACAACAGTTTGATGGGAATGTGATTACATCAGTGGCACTGGCATCCAGAATTACACATACTTGTGTTCTCATGTGTTTCAACGATGGTTTTAAAGTGAACAGAGCACCAAAAATGGTCAGCAGATTGTGCTTTTCTGTTGCACTTTAAAGCCCTCATTCACCCGATATACTTTAGGCTGGCAAGCTGACACGACATAAGCTAGTGCAGACTGTATCCAGACATTTAGTCAAAAGCTTTTATAATAAAAACCTGACTGTTAGATGTGCCATTGCAGTTAGAAATTGAACTAATCTTTTTATACACCCTTTATGAGGATATTTTTGGCATTAGTCGCCTGAAATCCTGCAGAAACGATTGTATAAATCTCCTCTTTAAACAACAACAATAGGCAAATATTCAAAAAAAAAAAAAAAATCCTGCTCTTTTCTGCTCACCTTCTCTTGGCTCTGCTTTCAACTTTAGAAAATCTAGCTCATGACGGGACAGTTTTCCCAATCAAATCACAAGAGAAAGGGTGTTCCTACTGGCTGTTCTACAAATGCTGATGCATGTGCATGTGCATCCCTGAGATGGTGAGAGCCTGATTCAATGATTCACAGTGAAAAATCCTGCAGAAAAAGTTTCTACTGCAGCACTGGCAACAACTTCCCTCACTGCAAAGCAACCCAGAAAAAGAAAATGGACTTATCAAAAAATGTTTCAGAGATGGAGAGAAAATGTTGAAAATAGTTTAGCCTTCTGCAAACCTTAACCAAAGGTTCACAGCCAATTCCTGTTCATGTTTATGTAGCTGGCTAGAGCTTTGAGTAGCATTATGTCATCTCACAGGGCTTTACCGGCCCCCAGGTTTGCAAAGAAAACAGCACGGTAGTTCTTTATAGAATTGCTGCTGTGTAATGGCATCGAGATCACAATCACGATCAGGATAACTAAAATAAGTGACTAATACTCTGACAGGTTTCTGAATGAAGCATGTGCATATGTCTGTGCTAGTCTTGTGGGAGGAACGTAGGACAGAAAGAGGAGAGCTGCAGGAGAAAGGATGTATTTTTAATTCTTAGCACCATGTTTTTTAATGCCTTTTGCAATAAAAACTGCAATCTCCAGCTGTAACACATATTTTCTCTTCCTCATGCCAGTACAGCTAATCATGTGCAAAATGTCCTTTCTGTCCTGAGTTGCAAAGCAATTCAACAGCACCACAGAGTACATCCTCTGAAATAACCATAAAGTTGAACAGTCACCTCTTTAAAACTGTTCCAACAGCTAAAACTCACATTTCTCTATATGATAACATGACAATCAACCATTGATAGCTGTTGTCTGCTTTACAACAACTGCTATGCCATTGAGACACAACCAAGAGCCTTTCTGCTGGGCAGTAGTGGAAAAAAAGAGAGCAAAAAAAATGTTCCACCTTGTTGTCACGTCCTTGAGGGTAATTTATGAATGGAGACGCTTCACCACCCACAGCTTCATCGGTGCTTAATTCAACAGATTAAACCTCCAAAACAACATGGAAGAGAACTGGAATTTAAGATACCATCAACTTGTACTGACCTTTCACCTCCAGGTTGACAAACATCTCCTGGTTGCCCTTCCGTGTGCTTGTGTAACACTTGTACCTGCCCTTGTCTTGAACTTTGACCCTTCTGAGGAGCAGGGAGGCATTGCCGTGTGGGATGTGCGGGTTAAACAGGCAAGTCCTTCCACTGAAGTGCTTGTTCTGGAGTCCAAACTGATCCTTGTTGTAGTAGTAGCTGTGAACAGGGATTTGCTGCTTGTACCAGTGAATCACCACAGTGCCGGTGGGTCTGAAGCTGCAGGGCAGGATGCAGTCATCGGGGATGATGCAGGTGACGTTTGCATCTGGTAACAAGACTATGAGATAGATGAAGCCTCAAGAGGAATATATTGTTTACATATTTGTCATCTCCGCTTGTGTGTTTTGTTGTAGTTTTCTAATTCTATACTTTTCTTTGTACATTTGAACTAATATACTCAATAAGTACATTTTTGACACATTTCATTTTAAGAATGTTAAGACTACATTTTCAGGAACAGACTATTTTGTTTATTGTTTGAAAACTGCGTAGACCTACTATCACTTTAAAAAAACTCACATTGCAATTTGTTTTGTAATTTTTTAAAACTTTAACGGAGAAGTCAGTGGACGAGCCATGCAATCAGACTGTTTTCACACCATTTCCTGTCCTGTTTAGTTTATAATATCCAGCAAAAGGGTTCTGTGGATTAACCTGCTTGTGAAATATGAGGAATAAACGTTGTTCGCTTTTCTAACTCGCCACTCAATTTTAGAGTTGTACTGATCAAAATGAAGTATCTTTCTTGTTTCTTTCCTGTGAAATAATTGTTTAGAGTAATATTTGCATCATTTTAAATTGTTAAGTCAAATAATTAACTGCCAGATTAAAAGGGTTAAGCATCTATGTTCTCATTATGTAATTAAGCGAATATTGACAGAATTTAATCAATCTGATTTATATTTTAAGACATGTGCATGTTGTAAGCTCTGCAGTATGACAATAACAACTAAAGTAACCACTTCTCCCATTTTCCTTCATAATTACACATTCTTTCAGGCATTTAAGTAACGATTTCCAATCACAGCTGTGGTGTTTTCAACAGCCTGTAGCCAACATACTACACAAACAATTTAGAGCGATTTGAATAACTGTCCATCTCTAAAATCTGAAACTATTTAGTGTAACACCCTTGTGATGGCACAAACACTTGTTTACACACAACTCTAAATGTCAGTAACCCTCCTTCACACGTTAGTTCTATTGTTTAAACATTTAATTTTATCCTCAGTGAGTTTTGTTGACCTCATGTAAACACACAGATAAACGATGACACGTATATGTTTGTTCCATACATTTTACTCTTAAGTTTATTTGGTATGGCAGTACATGTCTGTTTGTACTGTAATGCATGCATTTAGTTAACATCTGTACAGTAAACTTTAGTTTGTGTTCAGATTATGTTTGCTTTAAATCGTTCTAATCTCTATTTTTTTATGAGTTACCTGTGATGCACTGACGACAAATACAAAATCGGTACAAAAATGCCTCTGTCCTTTGTGTATTATTATCTAATACACATCTGAGGTGTTTGTTTTTATGAAAATGGAGTTTTTGTTGTTTTTTATTGTTTAGTCCCACAGATGTGTGCAGCTGTCACAGCTGGGTAACACTCAGCGTGTTGAGGACACAGTGCAGCTGTGTTAACTGCTGCTGTGGAAGTATTAACGCAAACTAATGTATTTTGTTACAGCTGTAATTTTTTGAAGCTCTATGAAATTCTTCAACACATACTTAACTGACATTACATTGCATGAACAACTGAGCTTTAAAATTATGGCTGACCTATTAATTAACCCTCTGAACCCCAACAACCAGCTGGTAAAATGTATGTTTTCTTTAAAAGGTTGCTAAAGTCCTGTGGCTTGCCTGGCATTTACATCTAGAACAAATAAACTAATACCATCAGTGTGGATGGTGTCATAGATTTGTGCTTTCTATGGTGAAAAAATATTTTAAATGTGTAAAATGTACCCAGTCTGCAAAAATAAGCAACATTATTAATCAAAATTGATTGATTTTTCAATGGAACAAAGCCTTATACACCATCTGCATGTTGCAAACACTTATAATATATGACAGAACTGTGAAGAAACATTTTCTCGTTTGAGACTTTTCATTATCTCACCTATCTTTTGGCATTGAATCCTTTTGATTTTGCATTTTTATACCAAAATAAATTCCAAAACAAATCACAACTCACTTCACCCAAAAGGTTAGAATAACAAACTGCAGAATTATAAGCATCAGTAAAGCATCTTATCTTTTTAACATCATTTTTATGAGAATAATCTGTGTGCTGAAGAAACAGATGCTGACTATTACAATACCTTTAGAGTTGGTCAGAAACAATTTCTCCAAGAAAATCAGCAGCATGATCATAAATCCATGTGTCTCTGCCATGTCAGACGGCCTGCGATGAGTAGCTGGTCCTGTAGCAGTATTTTGCATGCGTGTGTGTGAAAGCAAATCAGTGTGCAGTGAACTGTGTGTGTGAGTTCCAGTTTACATCCTTCCTAACACCAAAGAAACACTGACTAATTAACCAGGCAGGTAAAAGTTTAACCAGCCGCCTTGTGAACGCTTCACTACACCCAACACCTCGACTGAAATAGTCCACAAAGACACATTAACACCCGCTGTAATTTGTTTAACTTTAAAAGGACATGTGATGCTGGCAAAAATTATGTTCAGTTATTATATTTTGATAGGAGAAGCAACTACAAATTACACATTATCATTAAACAGTGACACACCCAGCAGAGAAAAAGCAGAGGGAAACATTAAAGTAGATGAAGGAGGGTTAACAAGACAACACTGTATCTAAAAAAAGAGGTTGTTTCTTTTATCTCCTATATGACAAACCTGTATCCTGAAAAAAAGACACTTTGTATTATACTTTTTCCTGATATGGCCACTTTATCAAAACCTACAGATATCTGTCTAAATAAAATCACATTGTCACAAAAAGATGACATGTAACCAAGGACGTTTTCTAATTTTGGTACTTTAATATATCCTGCATACTTCTTCACTATCTCAGAGGTAAGTGTTATATTTTTCTTACTCCAGTACATTTGTTAACCTCAAATCTCCAGATGTGTTTATTTTGAATGTTTCTGATAAATGAAGGATGTAGTGTCCCTTTATGTGTTGATCTTTTTCGTACTTCTTAACAAAAATAAACCATTTTAAAAAACTCTTGGAACAGCTGAAAAATGCATTATCGTTGTGCTGATAGCAGGATTGTTTTCTGAGATCTTGGACAGTTGAGAGTTTATTGTAGAAAGAAAATGTAAAAAAAATAGGCGAAATGTGAACTTGAATAGGAATCCTTGAACAGACCATTGGTTACAATTGTTCCGTTAGCAAAAAAGTAATCAAAACGAAGCTTAAAACGGATCTTTCTGTCAAAATCACTTTATTCTACATGTCTCATTAAAACATTGCCAAAAATAAATAACAGATAATAGATAAAATATGTAATAACTAGATCCTGTTTATAATATTAAATCCTGCTCCTCAGAGACGCTGTGAAGTCATGATTGATTCTGATAAGGCGAACAGTCACGTGACAAATATTCACTGAAAGTCTGTTTACACAGAGCAGAGAGGAGAGGACAGGAGAGGTTGTGAAATGCAAATTGGTCAATATATAAAGCAGGGGAGACCCCCAACATTTGTGACACTTGTGGAAAAAAGTGTTTATAAAAAAACATGCTTTTTATTCCAATTTTTTAAAAAAATGTATCAGAGAAATTCAACTTTGTCTTGCCATTGAAGATGCAACTTTTGTTTGATTGTTTTTAAAGCATAACGTACTTCAAAAATGAACACCCAATTCTGTTACATCCTCTTAGCAAATGGAATTCAAACTTATTAACACAAACTTTGACTTATTTTTGGAATTTATCAATGTTATTTTGTGGCAACTAGATGAAATACACCCAAATATCTAATATAAAACATCAGAAACCAAGTCAAATTTGAGTTAAATTACCAAACAGTGTATAAGGGAGTTACAATTAACACACTAAACACGTACAGAAGCAAATTGCAACATAGGTTAATGCAGCAGTAATATTAATCCAAAAACATCAAATACAATGGTGAAACACTGATGTGGAACATTTTACTGCACAAAGAGTACTTTTACTTAAAAAGGGTTTATGAATGCAGGATTTTAACTTGTAGTGGAGTATTTCCACTGTGTGGTATTAGTACTTTTACAGACAGATGATGACCTCTAGAGGGCACAGATGAGATGTCATGTCCACATGTGAACGGCCTCCTGCTGTCCAGCAGCTGCAGGGTCACATGGACAAGAGAGCCAAGGTCCACGTGCATGATTCTTTAAGATGGCATTGCTCATGTCTGCCCTCAATCAACTTTAATCCCAGATTAAAGGGACCACGTCACTACAGGAGAGTCGCGCTGTCCATGTTTTGATTTCAGTGTTGATTCTGATTCAGATTGATTCTGATACAGATCCAGATAAAAGCCTGTTAAACATGCTTGTTTCAATGAGCGACTGTAAATCCTCATCATTTTTATTAAGACTGGAATAATTTTCATGAACACTGTATTCTTCTTTGTCATTAATAATAATGATTTACTGTATGTCTATTGTGCATAATATCACATATTGCATTAGCACATCAAGAATCTGTCATGTTGAATATATATTAATATCTATATGCTGCAGATCTATATGAGGACAGCTGGCTGGTTTAATGCAGTTAAATGCTTTTGTTTCTAAGGATTTAGAACAATTTAATCAACATTAAAACATTTAAACATTTTTTTTAAATTATTCTCATACTTTTCAAAATTTCTCAATTATGGACACATTGCTGGTTTAATTGCAGTTAAATGCTTCTTTTAATTAATTAATATTAGAAATTTAAACAATTAAAAGAAAACTTAAGGGAAAAAAAGAAATTGAATCTCATACTTTTACAAATTATCAATTTTGTAAAATTCTCATTATTTAGCTTGTGTGCTATCAATCACTATAAATGTTGAGTAAAAACTGTGAAAAACAGGAAAACAAAAACATTTAGAAAGTCACGTGAAGGTACAAAAAAAAAAAAACCTCCAACATGGGTTGCCACAAAGATTACTTGACTAGACTGAGGCACAAAGACTATTTAGTTAGGTTTAGGAAAATATTGTGGTTTTGATTTTAAAAAGGATTATATTTTTTTATTATAATGCATTGCTTTTATTTCGATATTTGTCCATAATGCAAAAGTCCTGTGTTCTTTTAACAAGATTCAAACCACAAAAGGTTGCAATTTTCAAGGATACGTTTATGAGCTGACTCCATGTTGTGAATGGTGTTCTGCATGCGATCACGGTGACATTTGTCTTAACACTGACTGCATTCGTAATCCCTTTTGCTGAGATGAGGGAAAACGGTTCAAAGCCTCAGTTTAGGAATCATATCCTCTGCCATGAATGATATCTGCTCAGAAGTCATAAGTGCAACGTTTGCAGATGTGTCCCAGACATATGCTTGCATCTGTCCCCTCTGGATGGGATCCGTCCTCCCACCACCACAGTGTGTGCAACTCCAGGGAAAATCCCGCAATGTATAAAAAAGTAGGCTACAGGCTTTTTATTTTTATCTGGTCAGAATGATGATGAAACTGCTGGTTGTATTATCCCTCTCCCCGCCCTCTGCTGCCTCCAGTTTGTAGGTTACCGAAAGATTTCACCAACCACAGATAAGAAGATTAGAGAGGAATTAATGGTATTCCTTTGTCATTATAGGAATAAATTGATATTTGGTTTTAAATCAGAGGGTGGGGACAGCGGGGAGTCGGAGCAACATGTTGTATCAGGAGACGTAAGCAAAGAGATGACACAGTGCAAGCAAACTCACCCGGGGGGGGATGCCTGAGCGCTGGAGATAAGCACTGGATATCTGACTGATGTTCACCATGTTAGAGGAGATGAAGCAGCAGGATAATGTAGCAGGGTGTGTGTGTGGTGGAGCAGAATGAGTGCTGCTGGGACATGGACATGCCAGTAGAGGACAGGGACAGCTGTGGCATTCCCTGGGCGAGACACTGACGCAGTGGGAGGAACGTTTGGGTTCCTCTCGTCTTTCCAGCCCCAGCTTAACCATGAGAGTGGCCCTCCTGGCCTTAAGACTGATGTGCTTGGCCTGGTTGTGGCCCGTCACCTTCAACAGCAGCCACTTCCCGAACAAGAGGAGACACAAGGAGCAGTACGGGGAGAACACCAAACAGAAGCATGGAGGGTGAGCCAAAGTGGGATTTCCCATTTATCTTCTTGCTTTGTTGCAATTGTGGAGCTGCTTCTGCTGTTAAAATGTACTTTTTGACATCTAGCATCTGTGTTTCTCTGTTTACTTCTTTAAAATTTCATCACAAATATGGTAAAGAATACAAGAATACAGATACGGAAAGGTTAGAGCGGGTGATTCATCGTTAGGTAAAAAGATAATCTGTGTATTTCATAAGGCCGACTTCCTCTTTTTAAAAAAAATATTACTTCAATATTCAGCGTACTAACTGGAAAATGAAAGTTGGCTAACATTAATCTACTCATGAGGATTTCCAGGAAGACGCTGAAGACAGATGGACCTCAAACAAAACAATTTAGGTGTAAGGTTAATTCATGAGACTGACACAAGAGAAGCCCCACATTACGTGTGACCCAGTTACAACAGTGTTAGATCACTAAAAGTACTTTCATTTCCTCCAGACCGAGGCCTTTGGTTGTAATCAGAGTGCTAAAGTCCAATTAACCATCACTAACTCCTTCAACCAGATGTCAGTTGTGCTCCAAGTGTGTGTCTGAGTTGGAAAGAGAGGGATGATAGAGACAGAGAAAGAGATTCTACGTTAAGCTGCTATTTGTTCTCTTTGGTTCTCAGACGGGTGGATCTTAAGCTGAAAAAGCTGGACAGCACCAAGTCTCTGCTAATTAAATCGGAGCAGCTGCTTCGGATTGAAGACCATGATTTTGCAATGCGGCCAGGCTTTGGAGGTAAGACACAAACCGAATGTATTCGTCATAATATACAGTATAAACTAAAACAATTTTTCCCCTCATAATAATACTTATTATTGAAGAAATACCAGACAATACCTTACAAAAATTCAGATCACTAATAATAGTCATCATTATTAGTATTATCATGATAATTATTATTTTTAATTATCATTACTGACTGTTGCACCTTTCATATAAGGAATGCAGAGTGTAAAGTGCTTTGCAATGAAAAAATTACATGATATAAATTGGCAGAAAATAAACATAAAAACAGGGATAGAAAGCCATAATTAATAGGATAGAAACACTTGATAATAACAATACAAAATACCACAAAATGGTGAAACTAAGGAACACACAGAATTTATACCAGAAGATCGAAAAAAAAACAACCCAAAACAATAAATATTACAAAAAAATAAAAATAAAAATGTACCCATATTTATGAAACGTATATATACACATTAATAAATACTCATCCGTTCTTTTCTTTTCTACATCAGGGGTGGAGATTTGAATTTGTAAGACAAAATTTGAGCCCAATCTCTTCCAATCAGCGCCAGTAACCATGTAACTTAATAACCATGTGCTTTCCTGGCACCTCAGTAAGGTTAATGTGGGTTACTGTGCTGTCTTTGGTATTACGCCCTCCAAAAAAAAACCCTGAGTGACCTAGATTGTCTGCTGTGAGAGACAATGACTGCACACAATAGTACAGCTAAAATAGTCTGAACTGCGCACCTAATTCTGTGCAGCGGGGGGGAGGAAAAGCCGGATGTTAAGAGGATATTCAAAAACAAAAACTAGAATACTTAATTTTTATTTTCATATCTGACACAGAATATGTATAAAAAAATCTGTATATGGCAAGCTTTGTATTCTTTCCGTGCATCGGAGCCCAGGTGTAGATTTAATCTGAATTCTTTGTTCTTGCTATTAATTCGAGGAAACGGTTCATTTCACCTTGAATTAAACGCAAAAGGCGGTTAAGTGACGCTCTCATTCCTCTTAGATGATGTTTTAGGTATCAAATTATTTAAAATCTTAATTACATCTGCCTTTTAGTTACTGTAGGAGCAGTTGTATCATATTAGTTTTCTTTTTTTTTTCAAACACAGCAAATATGCATTGTACAAAATATGCATTGTACAAAAACATAAAGCATCCAGTTGACCGTAACACTTCCTGTTTGGCAGTTTTACAGTGTCAACTCTCATGTCATCATGTTTTCTTTGCAAACAATAAGGTCTTTCAAAATCAGCAAAGTGTGGGTGGTTGAACAGTTGAATATTTCTTCCTGGTGTGTGTACAGTATGTTTCTTTCCACTGGTCTGAAAGAAGACATGTTATGGAATCAAAATGCCTGTTGTGTCAGGCCATAAATGTTTTACCTCTACTTCCAAATATTTTAAAGACTCTCAGCCACTGAGATTTGAATTAACGGACTCTCTTCGAGTTGACTCAATCCACCATCAGTTACTGAAACATGAATTTAATTTCAAGTTTCGTTTGTAGTGCCAAGCTCTTGTAGCCCCTCAGGTTTGTATGGTATTGTACCTCAAGTTGCTCTTTTGATGGTATTGTAGAGTTTAATGCCCAACAAGAACCTCAGTGAGCTAACATTGTAAATTGGAGGAACTTTGGTTCCTATTAAGTGAATCACCACCACATAGCCAAAAGTAAGTACTTTTTGGTGTACGATCAAAAAACAACAACTCTTAATTGGAACCATGGATGGATGACTGAATGAGCCCAAATCAGTCTCTCCCCTGGCACCTACAAAATATCACTGAGACAAACTCCGGATGACCACAAACAAACTTATAAGAACTACAAAGAGATACAAAAAGACCCAATGCCCCAAAAACTACAAAGAGATGCAAAACAGCTGCAAAGAGACCACGGAGACTCGCAACAACTAGGAAAAGGGCTAAAACAACCACAAAGACACACTAACAGACCATAAAGAGACTTGCAAAGACTCTGGGAGAGTGCAAAAAAACCCCACAAACTCCCTTTTACATATTTGGTAAACTGAATAGTATAGTATTAGAATAGTAACTACAAAGAAATGGCTTTAGCCAGACACCCCATATATACAGGATGGGTAATACTGTCTTCTGTGAAAAACTTGAAATGGAAAGAAACACATTCTCCATTAGGCTTTAAGTAATCAATTTCTGATAAATCTGGGAGAAGTGGAAAATGTAAATTTCCAGAAACGTCCTTCATTTGTTTACATTAATGTATTTGTTTTTACTATCTGAAAAAAAGGCATGTTCTATTTTTGTGCTGTAAAGTGAAACAGGACTTTCCCTCCAGGACTCTACCTGCCTGATATAATCCCTCCCACTTCACTTCTCTACCGTAATCGGAGCCTGATGGTTTTGAGTGCTTACCTTCATTAGATAATAGCACAGAGAGAACGGGATGTTAAGCACACATCATACTTTTAACCTACTCTGCCGCTGGATGATGACATAAGGACCAACTATGCACTATATAGGATATTTATCAACAGTATAACATGAAGGTATTTAACATTTCAGTTGTTTGAAGCATAAGTGCTTGCAGCGTATCAATAATGGACTGATAACACAGGCAAGTAAAAAGCCTTGGTGTGTTTCTTGGCCCTGGCCTCTTGTTTGTGTGGGTTCACTCCGGGTCATGTGAACTTGAATGCCCACTGATAGGATTGTTTGTGATTGTTTGCAGTGCATGCTGGGATAGAGTCCAGTCGCTCTGAAATCAGCAGTTATGGAAGATGAGTGATTTGTTAATCTACGTACTCAGCTATTTTTTTAGCCCTTAAGGTTGTTGTAGGGAGCTGAAATTATGTAAATGAAATCTAGAATGGGCCTCATACAGCAAGTGATATATGGACAAATGTCCTTTTAATTTTGTTTGATTGTTGATTCCTGCACATCACAATGTTTTCTTACTTCTTTTTAAAAAAAAAATTTTAATTACATTTTCCATTTTTTTATTTAACTAAAACACAATACAAATGGTAACAACAGCACAGGCTAAATAACAATAATAACAATAATAACAATAATAATAATTCTGTCAGGCACTGCACATCATCCTGTGCAATTAATGACATTATCACAACAACAGGCATCATAGGCTGGCCCAAGCCCTGTTTTTTTTTTTTTCTTGAATTTTTTTTTTCTTTACTAAATAAGTAAAAAACAAAAATTTAGTTTTGACATTATACAAATTTTGTCCAAAACGAGGAAAAGGCAAGTTTTAAATTTAAGGAACATAATATTAAACATCATATATTTTTTATTAGTATATTTATATATGAGATTATTATTAGTTTTATATGTGTATGTTTCTTTAATATATACGTTTTTGATTACCAACGCACTGAAAAATCATGTTTACTTTAAGTTTATTCAGCAGTACGTTGTTTTTACTAATTTTCTTCTGATTGCAATCTATTTTGGGTGCCATCTCTCCAATTCTTGGGCGTGTGCGAGAGTGCCCTCAGCACAACAAATGCCCTTATATACTGTAGAAGGTCATTACATATGCAAATAAACAGATTTGGATATTTCCTCTGATATAGTCTCATAGTGCCCAGCCAAATATTTCATAATACTGTTTGGTTACATTAAGGCTAATCCAGAATATGAAAAGCTGATTACATGTTTGAGATATCTATAAACCCTTTGAGTATTTTGTAGCATCTTATGTTGTGCTTCCTGTCCAGCAGACTTGTGTAACTGATGTTGCAGCTTTACAGCCTGTATGAATCATGCTTAAGAACCAGCAGGACATCAGGGGCATCACTTCCATTTAACCTTTTGTCTCTGTAGCCTATAAGATGTAGTTTATCTCGTGTAGCTGTGCAGTGGGATTTATAGTAAATAATCTCTGCCACATGTGCAGACAGATGATTCGTGAAGGATGTTATCCAACAGCGCTGATCCATTACAACATTTGACCTTTTGCAGGTTCGGCTATTCCTGTCGGCATCGATGTCCAGGTGGAGAGCGTTGACAGCATATCTGAAGTAAACATGGTACGTGCCATGAGGATTTCTGCAGTTACCTTTTTTTTCTGCTGGGCTTGAGCACCAGTGCAGTTTATTTTTTTTGTTTTGTTTGTTTTCAGGACTTCACCATGACTCTGTACCTGAGGCATTACTGGCAGGACGATCGCCTTGCCTTCCCCTCCAGCAGCAACAAGAGTCGTACATTTGATGCACGTCTTGTGAAGAAAATTTGGGTTCCTGACGTGTTCTTTGTCCACTCAAAGCGCTCTTTTATCCATGACACAACCATGGAGAACATCATGCTGAGGGTTTTTCCTGACGGTAATATCCTCTACAGTGTCAGGTAAACAAAATAGAATTTCATAATTTTTCTTTAGTCAGTTTTCAGTTGTGAATCTGTGATGCGTTATTGTTGCATAAGAAGAACAAATGCATCGACTGTATAAAGAAGTGGACAAAGCCTCTGGGTCTGAAAAATTAAGCCAATGCAGTGGTGCCTTAAGCCTGCATTCTTTCTTATGGCCAGTAGGGGGTGACTCCGCTGGCTGCAAAAAGAAGTGAGACTGTACAAAAGTGTTACCGCAGTACCACAGTAAACATTTTCCTAATGACTTTCTTGTCTCAGCTGCTAATTTTAGTCTTCTTCAATTCAACATGATGTTCATTTTTTAAATTACGGTCCAATTTTGTGTAAAAAAGACAACAACATACAACATGCTTTAGAGCTTGGCTACCTTGTGATTTATAAGTCAATAGACTCACTATCACAGCAACCAGTCAGTCAGGATAGAGGCTACATTTTAATAGGTGTGAACTTGTCTTCAGTTTACCTAAAATTATAGAAGCAACCTCAGGAACAAGGGTCAGGTTGCCAGTTGAGGTAAGTAAGGCTATTGGTCCTCGAGTTCTCAGTCAGATCCACTTTTCTGTACAAATATGGTCACCTCTAGCTCCAAAAAAGTCAAATGGTGATAGAAAAAAGTCCACAAGGCAATGGGCGACGTCACTGTGGACATGTCCACTTCTTTTGTACAGTCCATGAGCAAAAGCAGAGAAGATCAGTAAATGATATTGCATCTTCATTTAACTGTATATGAAGAGTGTCATTTTTTTAAAGTTTCAAAGGATACATAGACAAGCTTTAATCCTACCTGTGCATAGTAATTCAATGAGACATATTTAAGTATGAATGAAAGCTTTTGAAAAGCATATCGACCAAGATATAAAACAATCCACTGGATTATTAATGCACGCATTTGCGAGCAGAGCCTGAAAGGAATATGAGAAGCTTTCAGACAGCGTTCATCAGATCCATTTCAGCCACAGATGTCGACAATATGGCGCCATCCATAACAGCTTGCTGTGGCCACAGAGCATGTCAGACACAGACAGTTAGTGATTGAAACAAACCATCTGACATCCTAACTGCTGAACATCAGTCCAGTAATATTGTTTAATATCATTTTTGACATCTTACTAGCTGGTTCACTGAAATGAATGCACACAGTTTGAGTCAAATACAAAAACATTTCTGTGAACACAGTTGCTGATGCTTAATTGCTTGATTTATGTTGGTGTTTCTTTAACTGTAAGCTGTGTTTTAGGATCACCGTGACTGCACTTTGCTCAATGGACTTCAGTAGCTTCCCCCTGGACACACAGAATTGCTCTCTGGAGCTGGAGAGCTGTGAGTATCATACTACAGTTGGCACACTGATTATATTTTTCAAATGCCTGTGTGGATAACCAAAGCTGCATTTCAGAGGATTCATGTTTATTTTGTTGCATTAAAATTGCACAAAATCTACTTTACATAATGTGCTTGCTTGACATTTACCAGAAAATGTATTACACAACCTTTGAGCCGCAGATTTGTAATTAAACGGCACTCACTGGTGACACTGCTAGGCTCACTACATTATTAAACATTATTGATGCTGCTTTTTGAAAACACTTTTGGATATCTGTGAACATTATACTATTAGAACAGAAACACAGTGGAAAGCTCACAGTGCACTACCATACTTCACAAACACACAGTAACCACCGCCATCTTCCGTTTGAAAACTAAATAAGTCATAATCCTCAATGAGGTCAATCTCCGTCCATTATACATGTCTGCTTTTCTGATGCAGGATTTACTGGGGATTCTGTTTTTCATTCTGCTCTGCTCTGAACTTGACTTTGGTCATAACTAACGAAAGAGTTGGGATTACTTTCTATATGTGGGAAATCTTTTGTCTTTCTGGCCTGTTTCTCCTTCTCTGTCTCTCTCTATCTGTCCTAAAATAGTCCATGGATAAAGCATGGATCCTGATCTCAGAGGAGAGTCGGGAGTCCCATTTCTGTGTGCTCTCTCCTCTCCTCTGAGAACAACATCCATGACTCTTCTCTCTCCTCTTTTAAAGATGCTTACAATGAGAACGACCTAATGCTCTACTGGAAGAATGGGAACGATTCATTAAGGACTGACGAGATCGTGCTCTCGCAGTTTTTTATTGAAGACTTCCAGCCTTCCTTTGGGCTTGCCTTCTACAGCAGTACTGGTATGTGAGGTCAGAGTCTTGAGGGCCCCTCTGAGTTG
This sequence comes from Centropristis striata, assembly GCF_030273125.1. Classification (NCBI taxonomy): domain Eukaryota; kingdom Metazoa; phylum Chordata; class Actinopteri; order Perciformes; family Serranidae; genus Centropristis; species Centropristis striata. The sequence continues at coordinate 31,818,068 of NC_081531.1, read as the reverse complement.
TATCCGGTTTGGAAACAACCAGAGAGCTCCTTATTTTAACTAAATACAATGTGTGCCACAACACACCTCTAAGAGAAAGTTCCAGATGTTAACACCTGTATACAGTATTAGATTTTCTTCAACTTCACACCTGCTTGTAGCTCCAGCGAACAGTGAGAACAGTGTGATGAAGATTAGTTCATAGCTTCAGATTTCAACGCACGACATTCCCATAAAATGGAACTGCATTCTTCTTATTACATTTGTAAGAAAACATACTTTCTCCTGGATTTTCGTGGCAGTTTCAAATGTGTAGATATTAGTGTGAAACATATCTACATTTGGGTTTGCATTAAAATAAGTTTGTTACGTAACTTACATTATGAGACTGTCCTACCCCAAAATAGAACTCCATGTGTAGTTTGTATATCATCTTTTTATGACCCATATTTATGTTTGAAGCGCCCTGTAGTGGCTGTAATAATTTTCAATGACAAAAAGGGGGAAGTAAAAAAGAAAGTGCTTTAAGGGGGGGCAGGCGGGTGGTCTTGTGCATGGGTTAGACAAACAAAGGTGTTTCACCCAGGAGACCGCTGTCTGGTCCAGTGTGACAACAAAGTAAACTGTAATGTCATTTAACTTTCATGTGTCAGGTTTTTACATCACCAAAGTTATTACTTCTCTTCTGGTAATTATGTCAGCTACATGACTTCCTTACTTTTGGCATTTATGTGCATCTATTTTTTCAAACTATCTTTTATAACACCTAACCATGTTGTTTTCCCCCAACATACTACAAGTAGTTTTATTGGCTAAATCCAATGAAACAGGGACCATTTCACAACGGCCACCGTTATGTTTACGCATAAGGACGTTTATCACCTGCAACTAGTGATGGCGCCATTTTTGGAAACATTCCCATAGGGCACCAATAATTTGTACATTAGGTACGTAAGTTAAGTACGTTATGCAAGTTATTAACTGTAAGTCAACGTTGACTTTTTGTTTCACACTGGGGTGCAGCCGTCTCCTGGATGAATGTCTCATGTTTTCTTCCGACCTAACTTCCACCCTTCATGCATTTAGATTAGAAACATATTTGTGACACTAAAAAAAACAAAGGTAATGTCCTTTCTAACATGCTACTCTCATATCTCTCAATACGAAGCTAAAGCCAACAGCTGGTTAGCTAAGCTTAGCATCACAAGTAGAAGCAGGGAGGAATAGCTAGCCTGCATCAGTCTTAAGGTAACACTCACTAAGCTCAAAAAGTTTTACAGCTGCGTGACTGACTACCAAGCCTTCTGAAACCCTGCTTGATTCTACCGTCACGTCGGAAGAGAGACAGAATGGGGGCCAGGGAGATTTTCTTCTCAGTGTGAAATAATCTTGTGGGGAACTATCCGCTCTCAGAGGTTGTTATATAACATCAGCTCTAGACAGATCTGCCCCGGAAAATAATCACTTTCTCGTCAGAGTTCTAGGTTCTCCCTGCTGGTCCATCTTGTACTTTCTTAGATTCAGAATTGAAACAATCCTGTGCTTGTTTTATGCAATATTTTCCAGAGTTTTTCATATTAGTTATTTTCTGCTGCTGCTCACTGTTACAATGCCCTACTCCCCACGTCGCCTGCCCCACCTCCACCTTCTGTCCATTTATTTCTGTTTCAGGTTGGTACAATCGACTCTACATAAACTTCATTCTCAGGAGGCACATCTTCTTCTTCATGCTTCAGACGTACTTTCCCACCATGCTCATGGTGATGCTGTCCTGGGTGTCTTTCTGGATAGACAGGAGGGCTGTACCTGCCCGTGTCTCTCTGGGTACTGAGACCAAATGTCACTATGGCCTTTTATACTTGTTGACAGATTTATAAAACAATAAAAATACTACGTATCTTGTATTTTCAAGCCGAATCGGTACAGACAAATCACTCCTTTTTAAAAAAAAAAAATTATTAAAAGGAAACATTTGGGGAAAAACCCTTATCACTTTCTTATGGAGAGTTAGTAGAAGATTATTATGACTATGTTATAATGACTATGTTTATACACTAAAATGAAAAAGCAGCAAAAAATGAAATCAGTTGAAACACATATCCGGTTTCTGTCTACCAGTTGTTCTCAGAGTAGTAGTGTTCTCATAGCTATCTTTGCGAAAAGTAATGCTCTTAAGTCTGTATATTACCAACATAATCATGATGAGCCATGAGAGGCATCTCATTACGCCCCATGTTGACATTTTTGTTCGGTTGCGACCTCTAGTGGCCGTAGATATTATGACGGAAGCAAAAGAGGAAGTTAAGATACGTAGTATAAAGAGCGACAAAGTCCGTGTAGAGAGGAGGTCTGGGTGGATGGATGTGTCTAAAATACAGGACTGTCAAACAGTGTTTGTGTCCCATTTGAAACCAAAAGTCAATGTTGTAATTTTAAGTTATGTTGTATGTCACGTTGAATGTCTTCGAAGTTAACATCTTTAGACAAACTTAACAAACTTGACATAACTAAGAAGTTTTGGGGCCTAAACCTAACCAAGTAGTTTAAATAGAAATACATCTGTAGTGTAACTGTTATTTGTGTTTTACGGAGGGTTATGTACAAGACTATTTCTTGGCCAGCTGCAGTAAGCTTCTTAGCTTCACATTTATCGAAAAGTCTTTTTACATATGAAAGTTTCAGCAAGAGCAAAGTGAATAAGCATTTTTATTCCAATATGTCAATCTATTCTTTTAAGTGTTTTAGTGTTTACGTTAAGGTTGAATTACTGTAGCTACAAAACTATTCTAAAACTAAAGTGCTTCATATTTAGATGAAGAATTTTGACCAACTATTTTATTATGCCTATTGTTCACTAATGTTGTGGTATTTCTGATCTGGATACTTACATTCACCAGCATAGTATATGTTTGTACACTGTAAAAAGTGTTTGTAGAAATTACAGTAAAATGCTGTCAAATTGCATGAGAAATACGGCCTAGAATAAAAAATTGCATATCACCATAATAGACACTTTTAATTACTGTCACAGAATAGAACAAAACTTTTGAAAAACACACAGTTTTACTGTAAAAATATTTTTAAAAATCATGTAAAATGAATGGAGAAATACCATATTGTCTCAAGGACACAATTACCTTTAAATAAATGGACTACTCAGTCTAAATTACAGTTTTTGCTGATATTTACATTTAAATTTACAGTAGAAAACCCACTCACTGTCATTTTTACGGTAAAATTCTGGCAACCACAGCTGACGGTATTTTACCGTAAATTTAACAGATTATTTTTGACAGTGTAGTATAATCCATCCAAACAATGGCTGTAAGATCACAATACTCATAATGTGTTTTACTGGTGCTTTCTGTATCCAGGTATCACCACGGTTCTGACGATGTCCACCATCATCACTGGTGTCTCAGCCTCTATGCCACAGGTGTCTTACGTCAAAGCCGTAGACATCTACTTGTGGGCAAGCTTCCTGTTTGTCTTTCTGTCTGTCATCGAGTACGCTGCTGTCAACTATTTCACCACGGTGGAGGAGATGAAGAAGCTGAAAAGGGCAAAGGTCATTCATAATCGTTTTTGTGTGGCCTAGAATAACTTCCTAAATCACCCTGTGACATGTTTGATCTACAGAAAATAATTTCCTACCATCTGGACAGCCTAACTCTACTCTTCTGCCTCTGTCACTGCAGATACCAAACACCTACGACGCAAGCCAGGCGATGGCGTTCGATGGCTGTTTTCATGACAATGAGATTGACCTGGCTTCTTTTCCAGAGGTTTCCAGCACCCCAAATACAGAGAGGAACACCCAGTCCCGAAACTCTACTGTCTCCGGACCCACAGAAGGCACCAGGCTGCGCCGCAAACATCCTTTAAAACACAACCTCCGCTTCATTATGAGCAACAGCTACATGATCGACTCCTACTCCAGGGTCATATTTCCCATGGCTTACCTACTCTTCAACATCATTTACTGGAGTATGTATGCATAGTGCATTAACTATGCAGCTTCTTCATTTTTGACTATTCTCACCATTATACAGTAAAACACCAGGCTGCAATAAGCAGTCTTACACTTCTCTGCAATGGGATATGACCTCAAGTTTGCACAGTTTGCTGATGAGAACATAGATACCTTTCATAATGTTTTCTACTCAAGGAGTGTTCAGTTGCAACTTGGACAAAATCCGAGATCAGCTGTTGGATTGAATGGCTGTTATTTTTTCTGGGTGTTTGGTATTTTTTGGCATGCCTGTTTTATAAGAGAAAAAGTTTTATTCTAACAGATATATTATATTTTACTTCTTGATTAGAAACAAAAAATCAAATTGTATAATTACTGTAAATTGTCTTCAAAAATAAATGGTTACTCTTAAAGATGTGTGTCAAGTTAAACATGTTCTGACAAAGCCTAACTTTACGTCACTTTAGTTTACCTTTTATTTATCTCTGGCAGCACACAATAATTAATAACACTGAACCAAAACTGTTAAGGTGCAGCCTTAAAATTGAAACAATGAGTTGAAAAATGCTATAATGTACGATTCCTTTCACACACATGCAGTCACGCGATCCAGTAATGACATATCGTCCATGTTGGCTTAAAAGCTGAGGATTTAAAGTTTATCATTGCCCTTTAATACCTAAAGCATCAAAGCCTTACCTCCATCTGCTCAGGATGATCATGTCATACGATCAATAGCTCTAGAACAACTATTAAACAGACCTGAAAAGGTGTGGTATGCGATTTTAGAGAAAGCTAGTTGATTGCTAAATCTCATTCCCAGGTCATCAAATATTTTGGATTTTGGATTTGGACCCACATAATTAGTATTTGACAACCTGGAAATAAGACTCAATCATCAACTACCTTTTTCCAGAATTGCATACTGCATCTTTAAGGTGAGATTGCTTTCTATCCTTAATAATGCTATGTATATCATAAGTGTATGGCAGGTGGACAAAGTATAACAAAAGGCTACAAAAATATAGCCTTAAAGGTCCCATGTTGTAAAAAGTGAGATTTCCTGGTCTTATCATAAAGCAGGATTTCTATGCTATTTACCCAAAAAAGCATTACAATTCTCAACCCACATAGAAAACACACATGTAAATCATGACAAGGGGGATTTGAACCCCACATTTTGGGAAAGTGGTATAGTAATGTTTGAAATTAATTAATGTTTGGTTTTGGGATTGCTTATTCTATAAATATCACAACAACAAAATATTAATTACCATAAAAAGCAAAATGTATCACATAGTTTTATGAATATTCATAAATACTGTGTACATAATAAAAAAGAGAGCACATTTTATACTAATTCATGTAAAAACAGGAATCAACAGATGAGGATTGGAGAGAAGGAGAAAATATGTAGGGAGGGGATTACGTGCCATTAAAACAGCTATACTACTGTGGTTGCATAACACCGTACTATGGTACATGAAGCCAGCGTAATTTTAATTTGATCAAAGGTAATTGATGGATAATGTGATGAAATGTGACCACAGCCCTGTTCAAAAATCTAAATGGGAGGGGCATCACATTAGTTACTCAAACTCATTCACATTCAGGCCTGAACTTTGATCTGTTCCAGGCACAACCGCCACATATGTTTTATGCACTCCTGTGGTTTTTTCTTCTAACTTTAAAGGCATTTAATAGGAATATCTAAATATTTTTAAAAATCTATATTTTTTTTGCTCCCTTGTCAAGGGTTACAAAGACTGAAACCACTCATATCTATGCACTAACACTATCTGTACGTCTCCCAAACTGCACAAAGCACGAATAAAAACCTACTGTTAGAAGTTACAAGCAACCTCCACCATGTGGTGCAAGAGCATCAATACTATCTTTTTGCACATGTCATTGTTATGCAAGTCTTTGATCTCAAGTCCAAAGTAAAAACCGGCATATTCCAAGCCTTAAATTTGGTCATAATGTGCTCCCCACCAAATGTAATGCCATTTTTTTTAGAGTCGTTCAAACAAAGTGGATCCCGGGAACTAATCATCAACTTGCTGGGAATGAATAACGTTAAGGAAGTGAATTAAGAATGAACTGATTTGTGGCATGCTTTTTTAGTAACTTTTTTAAGATACTGTTTTTATATTTAGGCTGGAGGGAAGGTATCAACTGTTCCAGGTCATATGACCTATAAGTCCAAGTTGACTACCTCCTTATGTGTTTGGTACCATAGAAGTCTACATGCAAGTTCTACAAACATTGGATCATTTTCTAGATCGGCGCAACTAATGATGTATAGAGTGTGACTGACGACACCTGGTTTCTTCAGATGAAGCTGTTGTAAAGGTTTCATTATGTGAACAAAAACAATCGTGCACAATAATCACATAAAGCCTTTTACATACCCTTCAAAAGTAGCACAGGAGCCACAAAGAAAGAAACTATTTGGATCCTCTGTAGCAGACATGAAAAACTGGCTTGTGGTTTTCTCTATCCTCATGACTCCCCCTGGTGTACAGATAGAGAACTACACCTATTATTATAACTTATTTACAGGGAACTGTTGACAAGTGTCAAATCTGTAAACAAGATGATGTGCCACCAATGATTGTTTTAGTGTCAATAGACACTATTTAATGTTTTAGAGATCAAAAAGCTGGAATAATGCATGAATAACAAATGTCTTGGATACGAAGGATCAAATTCATTACCATTGTTTATATCTTCTGACAACATAGTTTGTCAGTTATTTATAATCAGTTAGTGTTTGACTCATAACATCCAAAATATGTTATTCAAAATTGTTGGTGCGTGACTTCTCCTGACGTCACAATAAATATCTCAATGCCGGCAGTCTTTGAGCTTTGTAGTGTTTCCCTGGGAACACTTGTTTGTAGTCATTTGTGTCACGAAAAACATTCACTCATTCAGGTTAGGACACACCCTGAGGCGCACCTTTACAGCCAAGCAGAAATAGAAAAACATAAAACACCTCCTTCCAAAAACCTGCAGGGACATTAGTTGTGTAATATAATCATCTTGGATGAGAGTGCAGCACAGTGGACCCTTTTCTGATCTGTGTAAAATCTAAATGTCCTGTTCAGGAGCTGGATAACTATTGAGCAAGAGTAAGGTAAAGTGAATGCATGCGACATCCACCTGTTCAGGTTTGAAAGGCGTGCCCCATGTGTCAGCTATTGAGATGCATGACAAAGTCACAGTGAACTCACACAGCAGACTACAAGAAGCAACACGGCTCAGAGAAGAAAATGTACATCTAAAGTTTGTGGTTTGGCTTTGTTTTCAAGGTTGGAATTTGCTTACAGGACGTTATGTTCCATCAAAATGAAGACAAAATGATGAAAGCTCCAAGCATTTGTTCTCATGGATCCTCATGTTGGCACATGTTGGCTTCCTTCGTCAGGTAAAGTGGTGGTGGTGGTGGTGGTGGTGGTGCGTCTCAATTAAGTTATTATGTATTAGTCTGGATCTTTTACCAAGCTATTCTCAGATACTGTTTATCTACATAAATGTCTTCTTTATTAGTTAAACTACTCTCAACTGTTTAAGTGTTGTTTTATAAGTGTTTTTCTAGTCATACTGACTGTCTTGCTTTATGTTTTTTACTCTGTGACTTTCTGGCTGCGTTTGTGAATGTTTGATCTTTGAGTAAAGTGACATGTCAACTTACTGATTAACATTTTAAAAGCATAAGAAAACCTGATATGCACCAGTAATACACTGGTGGTACAATGATGCTCAGGTTATAATGAATTAAGGGACTAAAGAAAACTTTCTGAGGAAGGATGGGTCTGTGGATTTGTCCTGTTGATGCAAAATTTGGACTTTATCTTCTACGAAATGAAAAGGCAAGAAAACATCTTCTCCTTAAACACTATCAGCTATATTTTGGATATCACTCCTAACAGTCACTTCGTCTGGGTCTTTCCTGTCAGGGGTTGATTTCAGCTGTTGTTTAAATGTTTGCGGTGATTTTACCCTCACTGAGCAATGATTTTTATTCTCATTGTGGCTCCATATTTAAGAAGCACTGCGTGAAACTCACAACAGAGGGGATTTAAGTTTTTTTCTGATATACCACAATGTCTTTAAAATTACTGAGGTAGTATAGCAATACCTGGACCTTACTTATTCCACAATATAACATCCTTTTATATTTTTTTAAATACGTCAATATATAAAAGCAGAAGTATAGTGAATTACATGTCTTTTGTTACCACAGAAGCCCCTCTAAAAAGCTGTGGCCCAAGCAAACATTCACCATGTGTGTCTAAACAGTGCAATATGTACTCGCTATACTTTACTGTTGGCACTTTCCCTAAACTGTGATAAAGCTAATGTGTTTACTCTGTTGTACTGTGCTGTGATTATACTCAAAGGTGTGTCTGAGGAGGAATGTGCAAGATACGGTTAATTGACTGAATGTTCTAAAGTAAAGAGAAAAATCTTTACGACAGAATAACGTGACAGACCTTCATTTATTGGCTTGGGTGTGATGGGAAAAGGGTGCTCATGATAAGCCTGAGAAGTTATTTGTATGACTCACTCTTTTGTTGTCTGCTTGCTGTTAAACAATAGGTATTATAATGACAGTTTGCATTAATTGAAATGACGTTGTATGAGGTACTTATCCATAATCAGTGCATTAGCTAGACTAGATGCTTGTCGGCACAACCCCCGTATCGGCAAGAAAGGTACCTGGCACCTGTTAGGTGCCAGGTAGCAAAAGGTAGGCACCTAAAAAAAATCTTTCGATGTTCACTATATTTACAATATTTCCACTGTTACTTTGCTGTCAGACAGCCCTGGTTAATGAAATGCAGGGGGATCTGAATCCATTCTACATGCTCTTGTCTAAGCCACCATACTTCATTGACAAAAAGAGTAAATCCACTCTATCTGCTGCCCCCATTGGTTAGTTTAATTGTATTATTGTATGACTTTGGTCAATCTTAACTAACCCTTTAAAACACCAACAAACTAACCAATAAAGGCAACGGAAGACCAGCAACTCCTGCATTCTGCAAGGTAAAATGACCTTGCATGGTTTGGAGCGTTGGTTGTGCACGTCTTTAGCAATTAAAGTCACGCACCTGTGAGATGCAATATGCATATAACCGCTAGGAGCAGTGTAGTGTAGGTATTTGTTGCATAGGCAAAACGAGAGACACTTGCTCGCCACTCGCCATTTACCTGGCGCGTTTGGTTTAGGAGTCAATGAGGCAGGTTTCAACTTTTATGCCAACGCGATCTGAGAACTACAATTGGATCTTCTCGAGTGTCGCCATGTTTGTTTGTCATTTCATCATGTAAATTCAGAAGCTTCAGTGCTTTTATTTGAGCCCTTACGTGATTAGGTTTAAGGGTATGTGGTGTTCCCCTCAAGAGGAATCCTTCAGCAACACGCTTTGTACATAGGCAAGCAAGTGAACATTTACGTTCACAACACATTTATATGTGGTTCAACACTCTACACTGATATTTTAGGTGGCTAACATTAGTTTAGTTGCTACCTCTGACTCCAGCAGTACATAGCTTAGCATCCATGTCAGTATTCCTGCCTGCCTCTCCAAACATAGAGCATGCCGACCGCATCTCTTGTAGGTGATGACCCTTTAAAAGAGCTAAATATTGAATTAATGTTTTATTTTCATATAAACATTTTAAATGGTTGTTTTTTTTATTATATTACAGAGTGAAGAATTCAGGCTCACGTGTCAAACAGCTACACTGGTTGCACAAACTTGTGCTTGTCATCCTATTGGCAGGTATGCTCTGACATCAGCTGTGACACGTTAGAGTTGTTTGCAGACAATGGAGTGTCAGCGTCTGTCATCTGGTTTCCTTATCTGGACGGACAACTCTGCACCTCTATTTATAAACTCCACGGTGTCTAACACGCCTGGAATCCAGTCATTCATGGTTTCGTCATGACACACACACACACACACACACACACGAAAATGTTAAATTTACCTCCTATTCTGTAACCTGTAATTCTAGTCTGATGGCTGTTTCCTAATCACACAAAACCCAACAATGCTGTAACTTCTTTGTTGGAGGAAAAATATGACCAAAAGGAAAAACAACAAAAAGAAGAAAGCTGAATGTAACTAAACAACCTTGACCAGCTGCCATATATACCTGAGCTTCCTAATTTGCTTTTGTTTTTAAGGAACAAGAAAAAAATCATGTAGAAGATATCCTATATTTAATGATTGTTTGTTCATTCTTATATATATGTTGATACATTTATATTTGATGTATGTATTTGCCTGTTATTAATTATTAATGTCCAGTCTCAGTCTTTAAAATCTATAACAAACCTGTATACATATCAGTCAACCCCATGAATTGAAATACAAGAATGTCTACAATGATGTCCAGTGTCACAATAATTACAGGCAAACTGAAATGAAGTCCTTTCCTTTTGACATTCAATCTGTGCAAACAAAAATAATTAATCTTTCTTTCAGGCCAAGCTTTCTCTCAGACCTTTCCTGCTCCTTCCCCTCTTTCCAGAACTACAACAGACACACAGAATCCAGGTAAACCCACAAAATCAACAGATTTTCACGAAGGAGGCCAGTGTTTGGGAGTGAAACCAAATGAATTGCTCTTATTTTAAGTTCACCATGAATGTATAAAGACGAACTGGATTAAGGATTGGAGACAGGGTCCAGTTCATTACAATAAAAAAGTTTTCCCATGAAGCCAGTAAAGTTCAAAGTTCTTCAATGGCTCTTCTGGGACTTCTGTCGGCTGAGCCGGCTTACCTCCAGCTTCGCTAACTTGAATGGGGATAAAATAATTCAACTGTGCAACTCTTCTAGACTTTCCAGATGTTACCCGACCGAATGGATCAAATTATGAACATAAGTTTATGTGAGGTTTGAATAGAATAAAAATAGAATAGAATAGATAAAATATCTTTATTGTCATGGTCGCATGTACAACAAAATGAAGTGCATTCTTATCAGTATAAGATTAAAAATAAATAAATAAAAGCAATATTAATTTAAAAAAAAAAAGTGAAGTTGTCCTTTAAGACCAGTTTACTAATTATGGAAAGTACAACTCATCCTGCGAAAACAGTTGTATAATATAATCTAGGTTACCCCTGGTTAACTCCATCTGTGCTGCATTGATTTTGACCATTTTTTAAATCTGTCACCTCAACTACATTCTGCCTTTCATTCTGATGACAGTATCCTACTTTGTTGATGTCACTGTGGATGTCAAAGAACAGAAAACTGAAGATGAAATCACTGAATGGGTATGTTAGGAGACTGGTTATATACTACTCGTTAAATAAAATACCAGATATATGATGTTTCTAGCCTTTGATTAAACATAATGAGAATTGTACTTTTTCTCAGCTCGAGGTTGCGTTCCAATCCCAGATGCAGAGCTGCGTGTCTTCAAACACTGAAGACACAACTGCCACCCCTACCTCTCCACAAACTACATCTGCAAGCACTTCATATAAGACCACACTCACAACATCAACAACAACCCTGCAAAGCTACAGTACAGCTACAGATGCAACAACAGCATTAAAAAACACCACCGCAATTACAACTGCAACATCAACACTGTTAAAAAGCACCGTCACAACTACAACTTCAACAACAGCATTAACAAGCACCGCCATAACTACACCTACAACATCAACAGCATCAAAAAGCACCACTGCAACTACACCTACAACGACAGCATCAAAAAGTACCACAACTACACCTGAAACAACAACATTGAAAAGTACCACTGCAACTACACTTACAACAACAGCATCAAAAAGTACCACAACTACACCTGAAACAACAACAGCATCAAAAAGTACCACAACTACACCTGAAACAACAACAGCATCAAAAGGCACCACAACTACACCCGAAACAACAACAGCATCGAAAAGTACCAAAACTACATCTGCAACAACAACAGCATCAAAAACCACCAAAACTACACCTGAAACAACAACAGCATCGAAAAGCACCAAAACTACACCTAAAACAACAACAGCATCGAAAAGCACCAAAATTACATCTGCAACAACAACAGCATCAAAAACCACCAAAACTACACCTAAAACAACAACAGCATCGAAAAGCACCAAAACTACATCTGCAACAACAAAAAGCATCAGGGAAACTACTTTACCTGACGCCGTTCCTGGAAGGACAAATAAAAAACCTCCCGGTCAGTCAAGACAGGAGCGCAAAGCTCGAGAAATTGGTGACAGTGCGACACAAACCAGGTATTACTGCAGCCAAATCTAATATGAATGAATGCCAATGAATGAACAAAAGGGAGACGAAAATTCTCACAGTTTTGACCACAAAGGGTATCCAGAGAAAGTATTTGTGTTTAGGTTACTTGTGATTTGGTACAAAAATGCTTCTTTTTCTACACCTTGGATGAAAGAACAAGCAAAAAATGAATTGCAGCATATTCTGGTGTATGCCAACCCTGTCCCTAAAAAAATGTGACATTGAAATATGTAGAGTAGCAGTAGCACAAGAAGCGATGAGTCATAAGAATGACCTGTCCGCAGAAACGATAAGGCCCTTATCGAAATTTACTCCACTACTAATACTTCAGATCAGTAAATTTATCATTTTTCATTATGAAATATGATACATTTTCCTAAAGCAACAATGAATGTATGTTTATTGCTGTTGATTAGATAAGAATTAGTGAACATTTTGGTCCAAGTTTAATTTTCATCATTGTTGCTTATATTTAGGATGAACAAGATAATGCTGGCCTCAATTGGGTTGCAAAAAGAGTTCTATTCATATTGTTGGCTCTGGTCATAATGTGATATGTCTTCTTTTAGAAGTGATATAGACGTGCTTTAAACCAATCTGGTTTTTCATTAGTGTTGTCTCAATGTATTTTTCAGTGTCGTCAGGAAGGGCCGTTCAAGTGGGCTATTTCAAGTAAGTTAACTTTTAAGTGTATCTGTGGATTACAGTGTGTGAAAAGGATCATGTGAATCAAGATTCATTTATATTTTAACAGGATATTGACGTTGAATGCACCACAAACCCTGTAATAAGGTGAGTGAAATAAACTATTTTCAAATGACTAGTATAAGTATAAAAAATCTGTTTGTTGTTCACACTGATCATGTACTTCAGAGGATCCAAGTGTTTCATGACGCTGCAGCTGAAGCAGCGCGTGCCTACATGTTGTATCCTCCGTGCGCTCTGTGCCGCCAGTAAAACATCCTCTGACATCCAAGTGGTGGGAAAGACTGCAAATAGAATAGGTGAGTGTTGCACTCTAATATACTCTGAAATGCATAATAACCTACCTAACAAGTTATCATAATGCAATCAACCCCATGTCATTAAACAGGTGCAATAGGAAGTGGGTGCGATAGCAACATACAAGAGCAAAACAGTTGCACTTATAATGGCCCAACTGGTGCATCATGGTAAGATGTTTGTAATTTACAATGTTTGTTTTTCCTAATTGTAACACACATAACATGTTACAATCCTTAAAAACAACCATAATTAACAGAACAGGATATCCCTTCATATGTTGTATTTTGCAAAGTTTTCTAAAAGATTAAGGGTAAATACAGTATTATTGAATATATTGCATTTTTTTATGACGTTGTTGGCTGCTAGACACATTTTTTAATCAAATGTGGCTTTCTTTTGACAGTGAAGACTCTGGGCCTGCATATGAGGTTTCTCAAAGCAACTCAACTAACTGTGGTGGAGGTGAGCTCTGAACATTTGCCTTAAACACCTTCAAACCACAGAAAGTCAGAAAGGAAGTATTCAGCCCCTTATCACTAACTGACGAACACTGTCAACAAAGACATTGCACATTATTAATATGTAAAAGAAAGTCCAAGGAATTGATTACTCATTGGGAAATATCCCTTTTTGCTAAGAGTTTCAGGAGGAGATCGATAATTATTCAAGTTAACGAGAGTTAAATGTAAATATACAGTATTAAAATTCAGTTTCTGGGGACACATTTCTGTCCAAAGACTATTTGAACTATTTGCTAGACCAAGACTAATCTAAATGTTATCAAGCCATTTCTTCTATATTATCTTAAAACAAGGGATTATTTATATATATATTCATACTTGTTGTAGCTTCTAATTTACTTCATTAATTACACAACATGTCACAGTCTGAAAGCAAGCTAATTACAAAATAAATCAAATTGAAATATGTAGTGAAATATTTCGTTTCATCATAAAATGTATTGAGGAAATTAGACGTTACCGGTCATTTTTGACATTAAATCCCTTGAAAGAAAGTGGTTAAAAAAGTTTTTTTTTCATTAACAAAAACCGTTGCAGTCTGCTTACACCTTGCACATTTTACTGAAATGTTTCATTTCAGGGCAAGTAATAACAAGCTTTCTAAATAAACGACAGAGTAAATTGAAGCTCTGAAGTTATAGTATGAGTATAACTAGCTACTTAGTTAGCTAAATTAAATAAAAAAACACACACACATTCACGAAAATTACCTTTCTTTGTGGGTTTTGTAGTTATGGATGACGCCGGGTGTTGTGTAGGTCACATTTTTTTAAGCTGAATACCTTGTATACAGCTGTTTTCTTCTTAATATTGTAACATAATTCTTCATAAAACTACTATTTGACTAGCTGCATCCATGATAGCTGCCTCTGCTGCCTCCTGGGTTGCCAGGTTTGTGAGTGTGCATATTTTAAAGAAAGTCTGCCAATTGTGTTCCAAAGATAAAAAAATAAAAAAAAACATATTCAATCAATATCTAGAAAAATGCAGATAAAGTCCCTTTTAAATAAATTTGTCTCAAGCCCAAGTACATTCTTAAGTAGGAATGCCAAGTCAAAGAGAAATTCTTGGGTCTCAAGTCCTTGAATGTGCCAAGTCTGACTCCAGTCAAGTCTTGTGACCACTGGTATGCCAGTTAGCATAGCTTAGCATAAACACTAGAAACGGGGAAACAACTAGCGTGATGCTGCCTGAAGGTGACACATTTCCTTGCCAATACTGCTAAAAGTAACTAGTTTACATGCTCTATCTTGTTTTGTTTTGGTCTGGATGCAGTGAGTTTCTAACAATATATCCCCCCATAAATCAGAGCTCTTGTGATAAACCAATGGCCATAGCACTGGTGGTAAAAAGCATCTTTCTCAATAGAGCACAAGCAAAGTGAGCTTCACAGATAAATTAGGAATTAACTGAATAACAAAAGCTGGATACACCCTTGGTTGACCCACTACACAACATCTTAACAGTATTTTACCCTTTCTCGTCTAATGTGACAGCCAGTTAATACTTATAGATAGCCAGTAGACCTTGTCGTTTACACTAGCATTTAAATCCAATAAACCAGTTTGCTTTAACTTTGTTTCAGATAAGGAAAACAACACCTGCAGCTGCTCTGCTTACTGCAGTGCAACTGGTAAGTAATTTATCACCTAACAAAACCGCCAGATTGCTATCTGAATAAATACAGTCAGAAAGTGTATTACAAGTGAATATTGTTTCTTTGTTTTCAGATGCATACTACACATTTAAAATTTCAATACAAGATTCTACGATAAACGGTTTATATGTCTCAACCGTGGTAAGTTTACACACTTACCTCAAACATTCGGGCATCTGTAGGTGTATATTTTATTATATTTCTGCTATCTTGCATATCCTAATACTCGTCTATCTTTACAGCTTTCGAATCTAAAATCACAAACAACCTGCCCTTCAAGTGCTGAGTGAGTTTGCTGTTTTTCCAAACATAAACAAATTGTAAATTAATAAATACCCTTTAATCAATTTAAAAATAAATCACCACCTTTGTAATGTTCCTTTGCAGTGCATCATGTCCATTGTCCAACATTGCATCTGAATACAAGGTAATGCACAACCACAAGTGTAATAATTTGCATAAACTTTCAATTTTAACACATTTTAGTTAGTTTTTCAATTAAATTTAAACAATACAAATTCAAATTAGCCACTCCAAAGGCAGTTGTTAAGAAAAGGATTCAAGTTAAGTAACATATTTCTGCCTATTGACTATTTTGACTATTGAGCACAACGTATCGAAATGTTATCAATCCATTTCTGCTGCATTATCTAAAAGCAAGGGATTAATAAATATTGTTTTTTGATACATCGACCAGCTAATTGAAATGTTAACTGAAATATTGACACCTCACACCACACAAAAATGCATTCACTGCAATTTTATGACACTTTTTGACATTTTTTTGTGTTACACTGCTTGAATGTTCAGGAAATAAAACATTTGGCACTTAATTGACACTTGAAGCACAAACAACATGTTTTAGGGACATTTTCTTATCTTTCAATGCACAAAAATGCATCTTGTATACAAAGCATATTTTAACATGATACTAACATAATCACTTGACTAAAATGAACATTTCTCCTCAGGCTTCCAATGTTGAATGTGTAGAGACAGCATCAAAGTGAGTCTAATCATATTTTTATCTTTGCAGCAATATTAATGTGTATTGACACGTTTGAACAGTGACTGACATCTGTGCAATTTAATCCTAGTCGTCAAAGCTGCAAAGTGATTTTACGCTTTGGCCATGTGGTTCCTGTCTGTAACGTGTCAAAGGCCGTGATGAATGTGTTTCAATCCGAGACAAAAATCACTTACAATGGAGCAGTGACCAGAGCAGGTGTGTGTATATTACGTTCAGGGAAACAAGTCAATTAAACATCAGGTCATGCAGCCAAGAAAATAGTTGCAGGTATGAACTGTAAAACGCCACATTTGTGTTTTCTCTGTTATGTCACACAGCAATTTGTGGAGATTTTGAAGTCAGCGATGATCCACTAATATCCACTTTAATTTGGCCTGACATTAACCCAAAGCCTGCTGACTCTTGTCCAGAAATAGACACATTCCCCTTCAGCTGGTTTGTATGATTTTCTCATAACTCTATCTGGTGCACTGACTTTACTTAATCTTTTAAGAGCTGTTTGTATTGTGGTTGATCAAAATGTATTATCTGATGTAAAATTTCCTAATTTGTCCCTTTTCTTTATAGCCCAAATGATAAAAAATTGGTTGTGCAGCTGGATGAGCACTGTGTTCATATGGCATCTACCACCCCAAGCCCAAATGTGACAGTCACACAACCTAACACCACCACCTCGACTGTAAATGTTACTTCATCCCCACTGAACACAACAACCCAAGCTCCAAACACCACCACCTCGTCTGTAAATGTTACTTCATCCCCATTGAACACAACAGCTCAAGCTCCTAACGCCACCACCCCTGCGTCTAACCTCACAGGTTTGTTACCAGCATTGTGTGGAACCTGGTCTCACAGAAATCTGTGAAATAGCCACGGATTTCGCTTAACTCAAAATCCATGGAATAGCCACGGAATTGCTCAAATTTCCGTGAAACTGACACGGATTTCGCTACAATGCAAGTTAATGAAAGTCATATCCCGTGGCTATTGGTTTGTTCCAAGTCACGTGACTTTCAAGGTCCCGGCGGTCAGAACAAAAAACATGGCGGACAGTTCTCTCATTTTTAGTGAAAAATCAATATTTTGACTTATATATGTTTTATTTTCTAAATATTAACTCAGTGAATGTACATAATCACTTTGTGTGTTGGAATAGCCACGGGATATGACTGTCATTAACTTGCATTGTAGCGAAATCCGTGTCAGTTTCACGGAAATTTGAGCAATTCCATGGCTATTCCACGGATTTTGAGTTAAGCAAAATCCGTGGCTATTTCACGGATTTCTGTGAGACCATGTTGTTGTGTGCAACATTTACAAGATTTGAACATCATTAAAATGTCCCCTTTAAATTGTGTTGATTACAGTTGACGGCCAAGCCAATGCACTGCTTGAGCTGACCAGAGACGTGTCCAAGCTGAACTCCAGCCAGGTGGCTCAGCTGGTGTCTCAGCTGGAGAGACTATTGTCCGGCCCGACTGTCAGCCTGGCGCTGGGGAACACCTCGGTCCACATCGTTAGCAATCTGCTGGGTGCCCCCCCTGAGGTGCTGTCTGACTCCTCCAACAGGTCATACATTAATTTATTTGATATTCTTCAAAATATTGTGTAATGTTAAACTTTAAACTGTTTTTTAGTTAAGTTTTTTAGTTAGTTTATATATAATTATTAATTATTAAAAATTATATTAACTCCTATGGGTCGTATTTGAGGGTAAGAACAAGTTTCAGTTTAATGTAATTACCACATAATTCTTCATATTTCTTTAACAAATCATATCACTTCCTCACACCAGCAAATGTTCTCGTTCTAGTCCACGACAAAGGGGTTGGCAACCACTGAATTGCACTAATTGCTCAGATTTTGCACATTACCAATTCTTTTCTTTTTTCCCTCAGAATCATAGGGATTGTTGATACAGTGGGGTTGAAGCTGGTCATCGATAGAGAACCTCAGACCCTCTTGTCCCCGGCTGTGGCTCTGTCTGTGAAACCAGCAGATGGCTCCAACTTTCAGGAAACATTCTTCACCATCAAAGACCCCAGTGATGTAGAGGTATGACATAAACAGTCTAGTTTGTTACAGCTGGCGGAAGTATTGTGTCAGTCATACATCAAAGCATTTATGATGCTTTAACAGCTTATTTTACAGCAGATATTGATGTCTTAGAACAACAGGAAGGGGGGGGGGGGGGGGGGGGGGGGGGGGGGGGACTTTAAGGTTAAAATCAAATGTGAAATACTGAATAGGAATCTTTTTAATTACAATTTAAAACTAGTTGTACTTCAGTATTTTCATTTTAGGCTATTTAACACTTCAACTACACTACATTTTTTAACACATATACAGTACTGTGCAAGTTTTAGGCAAGTGTGAAAACATACTGTAAAATAAGAACGCTTTCAAAAATAGAAATGCAAATGTGTTTATTTTTACCAATTAACAAAATGCAAAGTCAGTGAACAGAATAATCATGAATCATGAATCATCAGGTTGAATGCAATTATTGTAAGTCGCTTTGGACAAAAGCGTCTGCTAAATGACATGTAATGTAATGTAATGTAATAAAAAAAAACAAATCAATATTTGATATTTGATGTGATCACCCTTTTGCCTTCAAACCAGCATCAATTCTTCTAGGATTTTTTTCACACCTGCCTAAGACTTTTGTACAGTGCTATACATTTGTTAAATCAGTGGTTTCTATCTTGTAACCCATTTAAAAAACAAACAAACAAACACTGGACTGAAGTGGCTCCTACTCAAATAAGAAATGCAGGCTTACACATCAAAGCATCAGTTTTAATTCATTAATTCAATTAATTTAATTTGAAAGAAGTCTCCAAATGTGAAAAGGCTGTTTCTGTTTCTGCATGAAAACATTTAAGGTCAGCCTCCTCCCTTTCATCACACTGACTGTCATTTTTTAATATGATTTCTAAGGGTTCATCCCTGGATTACACTTGTTTTTGTGAACGTGGCATGGAGCAAGAAATTGGTTGCAGCTCAGCTATTGCAAATAATGATTGCTGACAGATTGTTGTCAGTTGCCCCACATAAAAAAAGAGTGGAATGAAAGTCTCTGATGGTGAAATCTAGTTGTAAGCCTGTGTGTTCATGTCCCATGTGTGTTGCAGGTCAAAGGGGATACACGGCCCAGAAGGAGTGTGAGAGCAGACTCCTCCATCCCTCAGGGCTCCATCAGGCTGCCCCCCTCTCTCACACAGGACCTGACCAGTGAGCAACAGCAGCAGGTCTCCAGAGTGCAGTTTAATTTTTACCAGGAGAGCACAGTGTACCAGGTCAATACATTCAACAAACGTCCCATTCAAAGTGAAATATGGTTTGAATTTTATGCCCCTGATTAAGTTAAGTTCTAAAGGAAACAGATGAGCCATATTTTAAATTGCATGCTATACCATTGTTCCTGCAAACTGACAACTTGTGTTTCTTGTGTTGTCTCCGAATGTCCATGCAGGACAGATCTTTGAGAGAACGCAAACTCAATAGCGGGATCCTTGGAGCAAGTGTGGCCAATTTCTCAATATCAAGACTGGAGGATGATGTGGTAATTCATCTGAGAAACATAGAGCCTGTTCCAGTAAGTCTGTTTTTATTTTATTTATATATATATATATATATTATTATATACTATTATATATATATATATATATATATATATATATATATATATATAATTTGTAAAAAAAACTGTTTTATTAACATTTTAACATTTTAGCAGCTGCCTTTAAATAGAGGTAGCCCACAACATGTCAGAGTTTTAGCGATCATTCTGAACAGAGAAAAAAAAAGATGTTAAATTAGAGTTTGTAAATTGATAGCAGCTCTTGTACCTTTTCCTAAACTACAGGCTAATTTTGTGGCTACATGTGTTTTCTGGGACTTTACAAGAAATGGTAAGTTTTCCAACCATGTCTATACACATTAAGTGAATGTAAGCAAAGAAAAAAAATATACGGTTAATCTATCATTTTCAAACGGCAGATGGATCAGGTGGCTGGAATCCAAGAGGCTGTTCTGTCCGAAACAGCACGGACAATGAGACCATTTGTGGCTGCAACCATTTGACCAGTTTTGCAATACTGCTGGTGAGGATATAAGGATTTTTCTAAATGTTTTCATGTATTCTTTTACTCTGTAAACACTTTTCCACTCTGCTGTTACTTTCTTGTTGTTGTTGTACAGGATCTCGCCAGAGAGCCTCTAACTAGTCGTCTCCAGGCCACCATCCTGACCTTCATCACATATATCGGCTGTGGAATCTCTGCCATCTTCCTGTCGATCACCCTCCTCACCTACTTGTCCTTTGGGTGAGTATCGAGAGCTACAAGATAAATGAAACATTTTATAGTTACCACTTATATGTAGGGCTACTACTACTATAGGTCACAAATCTTTTTTAACATTGCTTATTGAAAACACTCCACACTATCACATATTCTGGTGTTGCCCTGTTGTGGCCCCATTTTGGTTGAGCGTACATCAAATTCTAGAGACTGTGTTTTCAACAAAAATAACTTTTTGTTTCAATTTATTATATTTAGTGGATCTAGAGGAACTGGAGTGGAGGAATAAAGATAAATATTTACTTAGAATATTATTGGTGGCCTGTAAGAAATCGATAACAAAGAAATGGCTGAGGAGGGAGGCACCTAGTGCAGATGAATGGATCAATATTGTGTACAGTATCTTTGTAATGGAAAGAATTACTTTCAATTTAAGAACACAAAAAGAGGTATTTATTGAAAATTGGCAAAAATTGATTACATATGTCTCTACCATAAAACCGGATTTCAGGTAATCTCAGATTGGACGATCAGAATACTTTAATTTCTTTGTACCTTTCCCCTTTTTATTTTATTTTATTTATTCATTTAATTTTGGGTGTTTTCCAATCCCCTTTTGTACACTTTTACTTTTTTCTTTGATATTTTCTGTATTTGTCTATAGGTCTTCATGTTGATTGTTTGTTTGTTCATTTCAAAAACCAATAAAAAGTAAATTACAAAAAAAAGAAAACACTCCACTGAGATGCTTTGTTTTGTCTCAACTATCCAAACACTGCAGGAAGCTACGAAAGGACATTCCATCCAAAATCCTGATCCAACTGTGCATGGCTCTGCTGCTGCTGAACCTCGTCTTCCTGGTGGATGCGTGGCTGGCCCTCTACCCACAAGCCGTGGGCCTCTGCATCTCCACCGCCTGGTTCCTGCACTACTTCCTGCTGGTTAGCTTCACCTGGATGGGACTCGAGGCCGTCCACATGTACCTGGCCCTCGTCAAAGTCTTCAATAGCCACATATCTCGCTACATGCTGAAGTTCTCACTGGTCGGCTGGGGTGTCCCCATGATTGTGGTCATTATTGTCATTGCCATTGACAAGGATAACTATGGTCTTGTCTCCTATGGAAAGTTTTCTGATGGTTCGAGTGATGACTTGTGAGTATTATGCTGTTATACAGTTCAAATACCTACATGAAACCTGCAATAACAAACGTCTAATCCCGTAATTCTCGGCCATCCTCTTCAACAGTTGTTGGCTGAAAAATGACATTGCCTTCTACGTGGCAGTGGTGGCCTATTTTTGCATCATTTTTCTCTTCAACCTTGCCATGTTTGTTGTGGTATTGGTCCAGCTGTGTCGGATAAAGAGGCAGAACCCTCAGAATGTGCAGCACCGCACCACGCTGCAGGACGTGCGCAGTGTGGCGGGGATAACCCTACTCCTGGGCCTCACCTGGGGCTTTGCATTTTTCGCCTGGGGGCCTGTTAACCTGGCATTTATGTACCTCTTTGCCATCTTTAACTCCTTACAAGGTGAGTTGAAGACCATTATTGGGGATATCTTATTTGGGATTAGATCAATCCAGATTATTGTGGGATGGATTTAATTTTAGCACATCCGTCAGCCAAACGTTCATTCTATGAACTCTTCCTCAGCACAAGATAACAAAAGTAGGTTTCATGATTAGTAATGTGCTTTACGTAATAATATTCCTACTCTGCCTGTGCTATGCAACTTAAAAATGGGAAAATCTGACAATTTTGGGTGGCTGGAGTAAACCTTAAAGTTTGTTGCGTGATGAAGACAGTTGGAGAACAATAAAACATAAAATATGTTGCACAACATGAAAATAAGTAAAGTCAGAAATTTTCCCAAGTCCTAAGCAGCCACAGAGGCTAAAACTGAATGTATACCAAATTTAATTTTTTACATTTTCTTATAGCTAGAAAAAAGTGAATCTTCAATTACCTCAGGGTGAGCTAAGGCCAACAAAACAAACTAAGAGTTCCCTAACTTCAAAACATTATATTGCACAATCACTAACTTCCCTTACTTAAAATAAACAAAATGAAGAGTTTACAAAAAATTGCCTGCCCACCGCTACTTACGACCTTCAGATGATTCAATTCTTGATTTTAAAACTGACCTTTGAGTGCCATGTGCTGTCTGCTGTGGGTGGTTGGAAGAGCCATCTTGTCTCTTAATGTAGGCTGTGGTCTGTAGCTGAATCATGAGTCATCACAGAACACACATATTTGCATGAAAGCATCACATTTGTGCACCAGACAGTCACACACTCACAACAGAACCTTTACTCAGACTTATTTACCACTACAGTGGTAACAAGGCTCCACAGAATATTTCTTTTCCTTGTCGGCTAACATGTTTTTACCAAATGACGTACATTGGGCATTTTGTGATCAAATGGCTTAAAAAATAGTGGACAAAGCTGCTCTAAGTGGGAGAAGATGTATGCATGGAAAATTCATATAAATGCCATTTCTGTTTTTTAGGTTTCTTTATATTTGTGTTCTACTGCGCGGTGAAAGAAGTTGTGAGGAAGCAGTGGAGGACCTACCTGTGCTGCGGCAGATTGAGGATAGCAGAAAACTCAGGTTAGAGATCAGTCTGGATGGAAACCTTCAAAAACCTACATGTCATGCATCACTGATTATGCTACAATTCCCTTATTATCTTTTCTTTTTACAGAATGGAGCCGCACGGCAACACAGAAGACTGTAAAGAAGTCTTCGATGACCAGACTGACATCTCTTGAATCCTCCAAGTCCTCCAAGTCCAACAAGTCCTCCAAATCCAACAACTCATCCAGCTCCACTACTTTCCTCGTCAATGACTCTTCAGAGCAGAGTAATGGCATTGGTGAGTTACAGCAACCTGACTGATGGATTTAGTGTATGATTTAGTCACTATTTAGTCAAATTTGATTATGATTTTTTACAATTAACATAAGCTTTAGGTAGGGCTGAGTAGCGGGACTCAAAAACAAGCTTCTGCTTTTACCTTGATTTGACATGCATTAGTTTCCTCGTGTGATGAGTGCTAACCGGATTAAAACTGCAAACAAGGCAGCCAGTAGACTGCAATGTTATCATTTAATATTTATATATTGATATACTAGTATTGGAGGGGGGATAAAAAGGATATTGTGACTCACAAAAATAAGTTAAATGTGTGTTTAAACACATTTTGTTTTGAGAGTAGCCAGGAGCTCACTGTCACATAAAATATAGAAGATAGAAGAAAAAAAGATACATCAGAAGCAAAAGAAAATATGTCAAATTCACACAATGACTAGGCAATTAATCAATGCTTTGACAAAAATAGAAATAATACAGTAGTGCTGTGTTACAGGGAGCCCATTTGATGACAGAGCAATCACAGCGGATGAAGACCCCAGTATGGACGTGGTGCTCAACGAGATCAACAGGCAATACAGACACCGATCTACCTAATCCAGAAAGAACAACTCTTTAAAAAAATGTATATAATGTTAATAGAAAGTAATTTATATACTGCCCAATTACATGTCCTACATTATTCATTGCACTTGATTTTTACACACTTTTCTATATTCATACTTTTCTTGCACAAGGAACCTGAACCTTTTGTACAGTGATGCAATCAATAAAATAAGTCATATTCCAGCAGTGTGTTGCACTCATCGTCAATAAGTCATTATCAGGACAAGCTAACTGACTAATACAGCATCATACAGCCGGGGCACCATGGCAATTTTAATCCAAAAAGTCCTGTGTGCCACAAATAAACCTTACATCTTAATTTCTAATAACATGTTCAAGTTGATTTAGCTGCAAAAGCACTTTGTTGAAATTCCTTAATGTTTGGATAGCATACTGTTTTATTCTGATATAATAAAAAGAATAACATCCTGAAAGTTTCATAACTTATTAGAGCAACAGACTGGCACACTAACAACTGTCGAACCTTTAATAAATGGCTGTATCTACATCGTATTGCTGCTCACTGTTCATACTTGATGCTTAAAATACTCCAAAGGTGATTATAATTTATCAATTCTATTTCTTTTGGAGAGAAAACAAAAAGTCAAGATTTTTCCCCCCAAAACACTTTTAATTGTAGAGGTCACAGAATATCTCAAGTGGGACAGAACAGCATTTGGTGAAATTATATTGAATAAATAAATGCAACTGAGTCCCACAGGGCTGTTCACGTGTAAACGTGCTGTGTACTGTATATGCAAGCTACATTCACCGTCCTTTACATGCACCTAATACAGTCTTTTTAAAAAAAAACTTAAAACATATCAGGAGAAACCAAAAGGTGCTAATAAAACATGACATAAAAACAGCACAAGCACAGAGGTGGCATTAAAGTGGTGGAATCGTTTCCCTTTTAAAACACATTTGGACTTAAACACTTCAGTCTCACTGGGCATGATCACATTGCGTTGATACAATCTGAAAGATTCAAATCACATTTGAGAGGCAGTAACAAAAACAGCTTAAAGCAACTCAGTTCAGCTGTGCTGAGTCTATACAAACCTTAGACCTAAGGAAAATGAGAACTCACGCCTGTTGTGAGATGAGCTACACCACGTCATCAGTGTATCAAATCACTGTTTAAACATCAAACAGTTCCTTTTAGAATATACATGCAAATGGACATTCCAAATCAAGTAACAACAAAGGAAATACAACTGAAAAGTTGTAGCAAACAATGGTAACACGCAACTAAAACAGGAAGAAAGAAACGGAGGGTCAGGGTAGAATGTGGTTGATGAGAGGGGATAATAAAACCACCATTGTACCCCTTAAGATGTGCTCATACTGAATGCAAGGTCAATTTTTTATCTGGATTTATTCACACTAACTTCACCACTGGAGTGTTTTGCAATCCATTCTTATTAACTAAAAACAGCCACTTTTTGTACAGATGTTAGCTGCTCACTAACAATAAACTGTGGAACTGTAGCTATTTCTTTTTTCATAGATCAATTTCTTTTTTTATATATTTTAAAGCTCACATATAATAATGTATCTTTCCAGACTTTGTGTTGCCTCTTATTTTCATGTCACGTTCAGTCTGAACACACCTTTAAGGCTACAGCAGAAATGGGACGAGCATTCACATTCCAGCTGCTGGGGATTCAAGCAGACAAGTCTCCGTCTTCACTTCTTCCATACGGAGTAGAAAACCCATCTGACACAACAGAGTTAAGGATTGTACACACAAAGTACTACTATATTTTAGTATATAGTAGTCGCAGTCCATGGCCTAGAGGTTAGGAATCGGGCTTGTAACTGGAGAGTCGGAGGTTCGAATCCCAGTACTGACAGGCCTAGGACTGAAGTGCCCTTGAGCAAGGCACCTAACCCCCCTGCACAGCTTCCCGGGGGTTAAATGCAGAGGTTGAATTTCCCCGTTGTGGGATTAAAAAAAGTAATCTTCTTCATCTTATCCATTTAGTGAACTTGATAGCATCACAACAAGCAGCTAGCCCAGATCACTTAAGGTGGACTGACCTTTAAGGTGGACAAGTAATTCTCATTTCAGTTTAATTTTTGTGTTCACATTTTTTGTTCATTATAACTTGGGTCTAACTTTTCTAGTTTTGTCCATCATTTCTACTGGTTGTGATAACACTGTCTTCAGAGGATTATAAAGCAGCAATTAACTTTTTGAGAACAGTTATTTCCCATAGAAATAATGGCAAATCTACAAAAATAATTATCAAAATTGCAGATTCCAGAAAAGTTGGAACATTGTCTAAAACGTAGACAAAACAGAATGTGATAACTTACTAATCCTTTGTGACATATATTTAATTTAATTGAAACTGTACTTAGAGAGTACATTTTATGTTTATTGTGTCGCAGCAGACCCAGGTTCGAATCCGGCTCGGATCCCTCTCCTGCATGTTTACCACTATCGAATAAAGCTAAAAAGGGCCAAAAAAATTACTTGAAAAAAACTTGTGTATTTTTACAACACTTCTTTCTGGGTTGTAATAAGAAAAATGTTATAATATAAAACCATTTGGGATGTGCAAAAAATCATAAATTTAAATACATTTAATAATAAATAATGTAATGAAAATTGTGTTATTTGTTGTATATTAATTCACTCACAACATTAGCATATGAAAAACTTTAGAAGTGATAAAAGGATACTGTTCCAAGTAGGAGGGCACACACACCACCTCTTTGGAGAACTCCACGGGACACGAGAGCTTCCCCAGCTGTTCCTCGTACAGACTCAGTGCCTCTGTCAGGGTCTCAGCATTACCCTGAGGGACAGCAGCAGAAAAGAAAGATTTCACAACAGACACATACTGTAGATAGGTAATCTTTCAACAGAAACTTGAGGCTTAAAAGTGGAAGTGGTGTGTTCTAGTGGTGAGCAACAATAAAAATAAAAATTTCCCTATTCCATCAAATATTCCGAGAAAAATATTGAGAACAAAGTTTATATCTGCGAACAATTTCATCAATCCCATCAGATAACAGACCGATACAACTGGTTCAACTGTGCTGCGGTTCCCTCCCCTGCAATATTTCCTGTCCAGATAACCTAGTTCAACAGGAAATACATCAAATAAAGGAAGCAAGACTCTGTAAAGGCTTTTAAAGATTGCTCTCAGGGATGCAGAAGGTTTCAGTAGAAAAAGGTAAAGAGCAAACTTTTTCTGCAGAATCTGTAGGCCACAGAACCATATTTTGGTATCAGCAAGCATTGTGGTTACACACGTTAATTTTTATCTTTGCCTTTATCTAAATATTCATCCTATATGTTATTGATATCCAAGTTGTCACCAATAGAGTGGACTTTTATGTATTCTGCATTACCTTCATTTGCTGCTTCTAGCCCTTCCTTGCTGAACATTTATTTCAATGTATGCATCTCTTTATCTTATCTCATTTTCTTTGCATTTATCTACTTAGTTTGTTGGGGGCGGGGCCGGCAAATGTTCTGTATGTCTTTGTATCTTCATTGCAAAAAAAAAGGAAAAAAAAGAAGAGGCAGCAGCATTGTGCTTTGCATTTGTAGTCCACATAGTATTGACAGATCGCAGACTTTGATCAACTGCAGGTAAACAGTCAGTGTGGAGAAGGACCACATTGGGCAAAATTAAATCCTGGAACCCATCATCTCTTGTCTGACAAAAATCAACCTTTTATTATCTTAGCTAAACTGAAACAATCTGGTTATAGATGGCATCCCTCAATTTCAACCCCATTCTTACATCTTATGTTGATAATCTGACTAACAGCACAAACTTCCCGTTACATCAGAAACCCCAGAAAGACACCCCACACCTCCAGGGGCTAATTTAAGAGCATACCTGGTTTAGTGACAGTTGGCACTAAATATACTCAGCTGTTGCCAAACAGGACAAGACTCACTTGTGTTATGTATTTGCCCGAAGGATGCAGAACTTTTATTGACAGATCTAGGATGAGACGCAGGAACTCCCATGTAGAGTCTAAAACAGACAGTTAGACAGGCTCACACACAAGCTGAGCTGCATGTATGCAGCACCAGTAAAGTGGAGTAAACTGAATATGTATATAAAACATAAATAGAAAACGTATAGAAACCTTCTTCTGGTTCCGTGGAAATTGGGATTGCTGTCAGGTCATTGATTATGTAATCAAACATCTTTCCTTCCTGGACATACTTCTTCAGCACGGGGACACAGTCCTCAACTAGTATCTGTGATGCAGGAGACGAAGAGAATCCACTCAAGTGTCTTTCATTAGGAAAATATGCTTTACCCATTATGACTAAGTCTGCCTCATAAAACCCCCTCTAAAACCCAAGCATTGTTTCAAAACAACCTCCCAAAACCTGAGGCTTTTCTGAAAAACTGCACAGAATGTCGTTTCCGGAATAATTCATTTCTCAGCCTGTAGCAGATAGAGACATGAAATAGAAAAACATTTAAAAGCTTAAACCTTTGGCTTTAACTGTTGAGAATTACTTTTGTCCAAAACTTAATTAGGATTTAAAATATATAAGTAATATAAATCAACATCATAAATAACCGAATAAATGAATAAATAAGAAAAAGTATCAAATGCCTCAGCCTCTGTAGCACATAGAAATATGAAAAAACATCTGAAAGAAAGCTTTAACCCTTTAAACATCAATGAACAACAACAAACATTTAAAAAATGTATTACAATATGTGGCACATTAAGAATAA
Organism: Centropristis striata; assembly: GCF_030273125.1. Taxonomy (NCBI): domain Eukaryota; kingdom Metazoa; phylum Chordata; class Actinopteri; order Perciformes; family Serranidae; genus Centropristis; species Centropristis striata. The sequence goes on along the minus strand of NC_081531.1, from coordinate 31,789,085 downwards.
CATGCAGACATCCAGATGTTGCATCCAGTCTAAAACATAACTTGCTCTTCTCTCAAATTGAGTAAAATACTGAATCTGTTTTGTAAAGTGTTTCATGAGGAAGGTAATGCAGCTTTGTGAAACCGGTTATTCAGGTGCACTAATGTGAAGATGTACAGAATGTACCGGAGTGACATAAAAAAAATCATTCTGTACTCACTTGGTAACAATCTCCGTTCAAGTTGTCGAGGACATTGCCACAAGTTCCTCTCATGTGCTTTTTGCACGCGTCTATCACCTTCTGGTCAATGTGCACACTCCGTTAAGGAATGATCCATCAGGTGCAGATGTGCAATATTATGTACAGTACAGGCCAAAAGTTTGGACACACCTTCTCATTCAATGTTTTTCCTTTATTTTCATGACTATTTACATTGTAGATTCATCAAAACTATTAATGAACACATATGGAATTATGTACTTAACAAAAAAGTGTGAAATAACTGAAAACATGTCTTATATTCTAGTAAGCAAAGGGTGGCTACTTTGAGGAATCTAAAATACAAGACATGTTTTCAGTTATTTCACATTTTTTTTGTTAAGTACATAATTCCATATGTGTTTATTCATAGTTTTGATGCCTTCAGTGAGAATCTACAATGTAAATAGTCATGAAAATAAAGAAAAACGCATTGAATGAGATGGGTGTGTCCAAACTTTTGGCCTGTACTGTATTAGTGGGAAAAACAAAAAGACACAACACAGGAATAAAAAAGTTCAGCAGAACAGAACCCAGAAAGGATATATCCAACATGGTGACCATCTTTGGCTTTTGTTTGATCATCTCATACAGGACGCCTCCGTCACCTCCTCCTAATATCAGCACCTCTTTTCCAGCATAATTCACTCTTCCACCACCCATGATGGCTTGGGTGTAGGCCAAATCGCTCTCTGCCAGGTCTGCAAGGTAAATAAAATAAACCATTTACACACCTGAATAAAAACATTTTTCATTAACCAGCCAAACTGCATTTTGTCATCATGCCATGTATTTAATTGTTGTATACACTTACTTAAATCATTATCCAGTATTAGGACATTTCCATACTGCTGTGAGTGCAATATCTTTATGTTTTGGTATGCAGAATCTTCTTCATACACCATCTGGTCCATGTCATACTCAACCAGTCTGCCATCAGTTGTGGGCCAGTATCGGTCCACTTCTGCTCCTCGTACGAGGGCGGGAAGCCTTGGGGGCGAGTAGTGAACAACACAATTAATCAGTATTACTGCAACATGCAAACTGCATGAAATATCTGCAACAAATTGTTATTGCACTTCCAGATACTTACCTTTTCACCCTTGTAATATTGCCTTTTAAGATCTCCTTGAGCTTTGTTTCCAGTGCATTTAAAAGCTGTGGAGACACAAACTGAGTCTGAAACAAATGCACAACAATGCAACAGCCATATAATTCCACTGTGCTCTGCATGTATCTACTGGTGCTCTGCCGCAATTACAGGCACAGCTGTATTTCTACAGAATTGGCAAATGTGCATGTTTGCATACCTGAGGCAAATAGACAACATGTGCTGGCAATAATGCTAGACACTGGTGCTTATGTAAAGCTATTCAAAAAGGAAATGATCCATGCTGTTCCTACTTTCACTATTTCACTTTTAGGTCTACAGTAAATACTGAAAAATGTTGTTTACATCACAGTCAGTTTTCTGTATGGCTAACAAGTTGTAAAACCAGGGATGCTCCATTCCAATCTCAACAAGTACAAGTCCAGTACAACTCAACTCTGTACTGGGCCAAATGACAGCAATTTTGCTCGTGGGGCTGTACTGCTCTGTTTCTCCATTCCTGTGGTAAAACACCACCCACAAAAACAACAGCAAAACAGACAGTGAGAGATAGTTTATCTATGTTACTTACTAAATTTGGATGCACTCGCTTCATTTTATTGTCTGCTGTCATCTATAATGCATGGTGTTTTACCACAGGACTGGAGAAACAGACAGTGGGACAGCCAAGCGAGTAAAAAGCCAATCAGACTAATGCTTAATATGCGTTAATATTTATAGATGCTGAAAAATAATCCTTGAATGAAATACAGTTTATTCAGGAAACTTTACTGAAGCAACGACTACTGGATGGCAGGAGAGAGAGAAATTCCATTCTAGTAAATGGACAAAGTATTGAATAATTTTCTTAAATCACCTACATTGTCTACTTGTGCAATGTTATCATCTTCATAACACTGCAGATCAACGGTGATCAACCCATGGGCCTTCACACGCAGAATTGCAAGCCTGAGAAATAAAGGGTCAAGACAAAGAGATTAGCACAAAGAGAATTTTACAACACTTTTTTGACTGAAGTTTTCAAGAACACACAACCTGCTCCTTTGAAAGATGGATGTGGAAATGTTTCCTCTTTTGCAAAGGAAGTTGAATGATTAGAGCTTTTCCACAGTGGAAAGCATCATCTTTTTTTAATCATTTTGTTGATTGGAAAATTACTGTGAATTCAGACTGACTGCATACTTGAACTGGGCCATAAATCAAATTATATTTTTAATTACTATTTTGGCTTCCAACGATTATAAAAACAAGATTAAAAAAAGTTGCATTTCTCAGCTTTATTAGACAGTGAGAGAGAGAGAGGAAGGGGGAGACAGAGGGGAAGACACTGCAGCAGAGGGACCTGCGGCCGGATTCATACCCGCCACAAGGACTCAGCCTTAGTGGTATGTGCTCTACCAGATGCCCCAGATAAAATGATTTTTGACTCAAAGCCTGTTCCACAATGACACTCTTGTTTTGCCTGGTGCTACACCTCCAGTGCAGCACACATTTCCTTCACAGCAGCACGCTTTTACCAGTTTTTCACTGAGTAACTTACTGAAAAATGTCACCGAGTACAGTAGGCTGGGGCATAAAATAATATTTTATCTATTATATATCTATAAATATATACACTTTTTTTTATTTCAAGAAGTGCATGACGTTTCCAAATGAACTAATTGACTGTGTTAATGAATAATGATTGAATGGGCCTACGCTTACTGCAAGAGAGGTGTGACAAGTTTCTTTGCGAAAACTTGTCAGCATCAAAATCCTTATAATCCAAACAAACATCTGTTTTTTAATGATAGTTGGAACTACTACTAGACTTTTGGTAACATCTGGATCTGTATTTACAAAACATTCTGAGGCTGAAAATATCTCAGACTCCATTAAAAAATAAGCAGCATGCCAGTCTAAACCTCGGTTGACCCCAAATTCTACCCCACCCATTTTTCATCTTAAAACTGTAGGTTGCCTAAGGCTTGCCTAAACTTGTCAAACAAGACGCTGACAGCAAACTGTCACCATTTGCAACAAGCCACAAACCAATAAAAGAGAAACACTACAGGGTAGTACATGGGAAACCAAAGACAGTCTATTTGTAGTCTCACTTAACATACGCACATAGCATTAAACAAACAAACAAAAAACAACGGCTAATACGTTAATTTCCAGAGGGTATACTAATGAGAAGCACATCTGTGCTCAGATGTTTACAATAAAATTCAAGGTTCCATGTGGCAGCAATATTAAAATCTATATTATGTAATACTCTTTACAACTTCCTGCTTCTGTACCACAGATCAAAGAAAATACAAAAGTTTTGTCTGTCAAAAACATGTTGTTCTTACCGGCCATTCTTGCCTACAAAAGTACCGAGGTATCCCTGCCCATTTGTTTCATGGACAGTCTCTGTCATTTCCTGCTCATGAAATATGGACAGTAGATCAGGAATTGTCGTAGCAGAGTCAACTGGGAAAAGATGGAGAGTGGGACAATAATTCATTCTCTGCATTGGCATTGAAAGAAGTACTCAGATCCTTTAGTTTTATAATAATAGCAATGTGACGATTAGGTCTGTCACAATAGGCACATTTTGTTGGATGACATATTGTCTCCGACATAAATGCATATTATTGCTATTTTAAGACAATTTAATACCACTAGTATAATGACAATATAATAGCAAAATAATGAAAACACACTTCTTCAAAAGAGCAATCAACTTTTTTAAATAAATCTGATCTGGTCTAATTACAGTTTAAGACCTTGTTTTTTTTTTTTATTATTACAGTGTTATAGAAAAACATACAGAAAACATAAGTGATATCAATCAAACACAATAAAACAAATTAGAATTTAAGGGCCAACATGTAAGTATAAAAGGACTTTATTCATTTATACAAATATATTTTAAAAGGTGTATATATTAATTGACTTATTAGCTGTCACACTTGAACAAGTCTCCGGATCAGACAGCTCTTCTGTTTTAATTCTCAGCACATACAACTACAAAAATGGCTGAAAATGCGCTACTTCCTGTGCGACACCACTCGGTCCAACATACTTTATCCACATTGTTAATGAGACTGAATAGTCGTGAACTTAAAAAAAAAATGTAACGCCTAACTAACGACCAGGCAAATTACATTAAAATTAGATATTTTACCTACAATAATTTCAAGCTTTAAACCATTACTTGTCCAAATATATGTGTGTATTTGACATTACCAGCCATGTCTCTTCTAAATCGATATAGCGTTACTGTTTTGAAGGGCAGTGACAGACTAGCGGCATGCTAGCCAGCTAGCTAGCATGCAGTTGGCTGTAACCTGAATGCACTGGCTGTTATTCGTCGCGGTTATTTTACCTGCCGTAGAGAGCTTGAAGTCGAGAGTATAATGTCGCAGTGCCATGTCTGAGTGCAACCGTCATCCATGCCTGGGAATAGGCAGGCTGCGAGTATTTATCTGCAGAGACAGACAGAGGGTGGGCCCTGCTACCACTGCTGCTACACTGCCCACTACACCAACGGAGCGAGGCGTGGCTATGGCTACCGTTGCTGCGGCGATGCGGTGACAGAGCAAAGAGTGAAAGTTGAGCCGAGAGAGAAATCCTCCTGCGCTGACTTTGAGCTGGCGCAAGACGTGAAATCACCAAAGTCTCCATAATCACCAAAGTAGATATTTCAATCATATTTCACAAGCTATATCTCCCCTTATACCTCACTTATAACATAGTGACTGACAAATTAAGAGAAAATGATCTTGGTTTCTAGACACTCTCGCGAGACCTTGCATACGAAACTGTAAAAGTTGACCAAACTCTCGCGATAACCATGAGCAAAAAAAACCATACCAGCACTGAACCATACCCCTAACAGTTATACCATACCATACCAAACCATACCAAACCATACCCCTAACAGTTTCTTGTTTAGTTTTTCCCCATTAATCATAGTTTCATTTCGTCACACTGTTAAAATAATCGCCTAGGTCATTTTTTGTCAATTTTTTTTAGTGCCTTAATCATCTCCTCATGATGCCGGCCACCTATGGTAAAATCGCCTACATCCTCAGTTGATCAGATCATGTGATTTGACCCCTAATGGCCTATGTCAAGTGTGTGACTTAAGCAGATTTATTATGCCTAAGTCAAAATAAAATGTAAACTTAGGCAATTTTTTGAACATACCCTTGTGACTTAAGCAACATATGGTAACACTTTATTTTGAAGGTGTCTACATAAGAGTGACATGAGTGTGTCATAAACATGACATGGGATGTGTCATGAACATTAATGACACTTTGAAGTAACATTAATGCTCATGATACTTGTTACATGTTTCTGACAGGCTTGTGTGACTCTTATGTAGATGCAGTGATTTATGTGTGCATAAATATATTAAAAATAAAAACAATGCAAGTACATTTGACGAATTTCCACATCAGTTTTATTCATATGAGTGAAATTGGCTCAAATAGACATAACATTGATCTTCTTTTAACCTAACATAGATATAAAGCACAGTAACAACTGGGTATTTCACAGAAACACAGTGTATGCACAAAGAGGATGATGCTGATGTTCAGAAGAGCCTTCATTGGTTAATTAGTCCACAGACGGTTACAGAATGTGTTATGTTGCAAATCTCCCATTAGTATTCATGGAATAGATAACATGGTTTAATTATGATTTGTATCAGTACAGAACATGTACATAGACAATAATGTGTTCTCACAACTTTTTTTCACATTAAATATCAATGAGAGTGTTAATAAAGTAATTATCATGCCGAATAGATCACATACAGTATGGGCCGTATGTACAATATGTATTTTGCAATAATTATCATATGCCCATATCCGAATGTAGGTGTTACAGTACACATTAAATCATCGCTCATTTAATCATCAGTGCTGCATTTAAAAAGGTGCATATTGGTCATTAATGAACAAACATCCAGGAAATACAGTACAGCTGGTCAAACAGATGTACACCGAAAACACACCAAACAGTGCCATCCAAGTCCAAGGAAAGCTGCAGTGGCTGCTTCAGGATAGTATAACTTTTTTGCAAATTGTGGTCTGAAAATACCTGCAGCCAATCAGTAAACAGAGTCCTGTGGCTCATGTGACGTGTTCACCTGTGCTGCAAAGAATTTCTTCTTTCCCAAAATGCATTTACACGCCTCCACAGATGCACAGATGCACTTCCCTGCTTCATGGTGTGTTTTTGGCATAATGCGTTCAAAGGCTTATTAGACACCAAAACACTGTACAATGGTTTGTAATAATCAAAGACAGGATTTTACAACTGTGGAAAGTTATCAATGCGACAACTATTTTTTCTTTCATTACAAGAATCACAAGGTAGAAGTACTTTGTTCATGTCACATTTGCAATCTTGCATGTTTGTGATTTGCCAACACAACATTGTGCTGGATGACGCTGCATTGCAGAAAAAGCTCTAAAACCCAATTGCACACCACCTGCTCAGCTGTTGAACTTAGTGCAACATTTTGCTGTTAAAGACCCAGATATTTTCTTTTGGTGTTGATAGAGACAACCTTTGGGTCTGAGAAGTGAAGTCAATGAGGTCATGTCAAGTGCATTAAACCTGCATTCTTTCTAATGGCCAGCAGGGGGCAACTCGACTGGCTGCAAAAAGAAACCATATTTTACAGAAGTCCATGTGAAAATGACTTCACTTCTCGCTTGTTACCTCAGCAAACATTTTGCTAATAAATGTATGGCCTCAATTGCCACCTTCAAGTCTTCTTCCATACAACAGGATGTTCATTTTGTATTTGTATTGTAATTATGTTCCCATTTAGAGTAAAATAGATGATAAAGCAGGTATGCTTTACAGCATAGCTGTCTTGTGATTGAAAAGTTGCAACTACTGGACACTGAGGTTCGAGGCTGAAAGTGGCTATCCCCTTCTTTTAGTCAGTCCAAGAGACCAAAAACAGCTAAAAGAAAGAAAATACTGGACTTATAATCGCCAGGTGGACTGAGAAAAAACACAAAACAGCTAAATGTTGCTCTTTTGCAAATAAAAAATAAACTGTAAGTTCACTATTGAAAAATCAGTTATTACAGGTTTAAAGTATTGACTGAACTAATTTTTCCTATAAAAAAAAAAAGCATCATGATTTGGAAGCCAAGTCATTTTGAAAAATCATAATGAAACATCAAATACATTTTCAGTTTCATTAAAGCTATCCATATCCAAAGCCTCCATGCAGCATCAGAAAGTAAATCCACCACAATCAAATGCATCAAAATCAGAGTCTGCTACTTCAAAGTCAAAGCTGCTATAGTGAGGGGAGTCGAGTGCAGGGCTGCCGGTGTGGTACGCTCCTGCTGGTCCAACGCCAGAGAAATCTGCGTTGAGTGGCAGGTCGGGAGCTTTGGATTCCAGATTAGGGAGCGAGCACGCGCCGAGGTAGCCCATGGCAGAGGAAGCAGCAGCTCCTCCCATCAGAAGATAAACCGCCCTCACTGCTTGGGCATTACTGATAGTGCCATGGCGCAAACACGATGCTGAATGTGCACCTCCTTTGTAATACTTTGAGCGGGGAGAATTTCTGCCTGTTGGGATTAAGTGATTTGTAAACAACTGAAAAACAGTTTGATTAAACTATTAAATTTAATACTGATTAGCCACAAGAAACTCTAACAGGCACACGCCCTGAACTCACCTTTCTCCCTCGGGGAAGCACAAGTCATGGGCCCTGGGGAGGCTGCCTCTGTGTCGCTGATTGGTGGAGTTGGTGGATCTTTGTCCAGGATTTGCTCAGGCACCAGATCCTGGAGATTAATGCGTGGTGGTAGCACCTGATGTCGCTGACAAGGACTAAGAGGTGATGAGAGACTCTGTAGGAGGTTAAATGAAAAATACAGGTCATTTTATACAGTGAGGTAAAGTTTCAAGAATTGCTTCCAGAACAACACAATAAATATGTATTATTGCTCACCTTTTTGACCTTTTTTAGCGTATTCACCCATTGACTAAAAAGTGATGAAAGATATTCTGTTATTACCTCCATACAAGTTATACATCCATCAATATATCAGTTCAAGGGCATACCAGTGACGTAACTACAGGGTAGGAACAGGATGGAATGTGCAGTGCACTCAGGTGAGAACACCTCCTACACAGAACAGGTTAATGTTGTAAGATGCCCTACTGAGGCCAAAGGTAAGCACGGAAGAAAAATGTGTAGTCAGTTAAGACTGATAGAAATAGAGGAGAGGGCAAGTAGGTGGTTATAAGCAACATGAGAAAAAATTTGGTAAAAATATTTTGGAAAATATACCTTTTAGCTTTGGTGCGAGAAGTAAGATGAGGCACCACACACTATAAAAACAAACCTGTTGTTTTTACGGTAAAAAATTTCCCGTTTAAGATGCCATTTTAGTCCATATTTTAGCGTGAAAATAAAACGTTTTTCCATCAAAAGAAACGCTGCTCTGCCATATAATTGACAAGAAACACTTTATAAATGCCAGATTTTACCATTAAATATAAAAGTATATTTCTGTTGGAGATATGGTGTTTAGTACATTTAACAGTGAAAAAAAAAAATGCTAAAATGACGGCTTGTATATATATTACAGTATATTTTTGCACGACAAACATGGTGCCAGTGTATTTTACAATGGAGTACTGTATTTAAAAAAAAAATGTAATACTAAATACTGTTTTGGCTGATATATACATTTACGATGTTTCATTGTTACTGAAACTGAATTAACCCATTTATCATTTTACGGTCTGTTACTGTCATGGTTTAGCAGTTTTTCACCGTAAAATCTACAGACATTTTTTACAGTGCACTTAAAGCTAAGACAAGTTAGTTAGCTTAGCATGAAGACTCCAAACAAACTATAAATCCCTTTTGTTTCCTTGGCACCCTGACAAAGCAAGTATTCGGATTGACCACACAGCTATGCTTGTGTGAAGTACCTGATTTTGGCTTAACCACTAAAGGTCAAAGCTGCTGTCTGGCTCTGCCAAAGCAACAAATGATACATGTTGTTTATTCCATACAGAAAAAAAGAGTAAAGGTTGTGGTTTTAGGGGGGTTATGTGTCAGACTAATTTTTGGGATGCGACCAGTGACTTTGTGGACTCTTCTCTTGTTGTTTTTACACTTCAGTGTAGCCAGACCAGCTGTTTAAATCATGCATAAATGGCAAACATGACAGTGTTATCAATCTTCTCCTCCACCCAAAGCTTACTTCATAAAACACTGGAACTAACTGATTGCACCACAAAACTTTAGCTGAAATGGAATGTATATAGTTTCACCGTAACAAGATGCAACAGCAAAGTAAATTAGTAGAGAAAGCAAACCTGCAGTCTGCTGGAGTTTCAGTGAGCAGCAGCAGGTATTTATTCTGGGGGAGGATCAGTGCAAAGCAGCAATCCCTGCATCCACCGGAGGGGAGTTTCGGCAGGTCCAGGATTTCCTTGCCTTTTTGGAGAAGAAAGTAGTTCATTTTTCTTTTAACAGATCATTTTTATATCCTGATTTACAACCCTGATACCAAAAGTTGGGATATTATCTTAAAAAAAACAACAACCCCAAAACAGAATGCGATAATTAGCTAATTCTTTTATAATCGACACTCAATTGAAAACTGTACAAATATGATATAATTAACCTCTTAGAACCCATTTGGATTGGACAAAAAACTGGTGTTATATCAGTTTTTTTGTCAGTATTTAAGCCACGTGCTAAATAATACAGCAGAAACTATTCTTCGTGCAATGGTTGCATCTTCAACAGGTGACTCTGTCTACAATGTGTATAATGTTCCTGAATTTGAATTTTCCTTTTGTTTAAACTGTTAATACTTTTTTATATTCTACACGTCTAAATTGTTAATACTTTCTATATTTCTACTTGTTTAAATTGTAAATTGTTATTACTTTTTAAAATATTTTTTACCTCTTCATTTGTAAATACCTTTCTTGTAATTCTAGTTTGTACTGCTCATTTACTATTTATAGTTATTTTTATTGGAGCTCCTCTTGATCTTGCTATCCACTTTGCTGCAGTAATACTGGAAATTTCCCTGTTGTGGGACTAATAAAGGAAAATCTTATCTTATTTTAACTACAAGATGTTACCTTTCAAATGAAGCCTCATACATGTATTTTGGCCTGAGAATTATTCTGCTCTAAGAAGAACTCACTCCTTCCCATCCCCTAAACCTACCTGGGCAGGTGGGTTTTAATAGGTTCATTTTCAATCTGATAAACTTTTGCGCTGTAAATATAAACTCTGAAATTAGAATTTGGTGCATTCTTTTTTAAATGTATGTTTTACAAAGCATCCCAACTTCTTACAAATTAGGGAGGTTATTATATGTCTTTCTAGCTCTGTGTTGAACTCTTATCTGTGTGTATCCTGATGTGTTAGCCTTTCCAGCTTTGTGTTGAAGAAAACTTTGACATGTTCTAACAGATCTATTTCTGTGAAATCTTTGCTCGGCTGAGCGAGAAGTCACACCTTAACTAATCAAATAATATTTCGCTCTACTGAATCCTTTCCCCTCAGATAATTATCTGAGCCCAGGCCTGTTTAACCTGTTATTTTCCTGTGTGTCTACAGCTTTTTTTTTTTAAAAGAAAAAAAAACTTCTGTGGGCTGTGAATAAAACTCATGTAAAAGAAAGAATTATTTTCACACCTTCCACAATCGCCTCACAATTGTTTGGCAGCAGCACCAGCTGATCCGGGGGAGATGATGCATCGTGGCACACAAGGAGACTGCCCTCAGCTGTCAGGAGCAGAAACCTCTTCTTCCATTGTTTGAAAATAAATCCACCTGGAAAACACAGAACACGTACTGAATAGTTCCTACACTGTAATAAATTATTCTGTAGTCATTTCATTTTACTTAAAATATTTGATAAAGTGTATTAAATATAAATGCATCCTTGATTTTGAGGCAGGTGTTTAAGTAACTTTAACATAAAAATGTTTGAGATAGAATCTACTTATTTTGATCACGTTAAATATAATGTTTATGTGTATGTAATTCTAAATCAAGAGAATTTTGGATGAATCCAACACAATAGAATTAGCCTGTTTTTAATTGACAGGCACTTCCTGTTAAGTTGTTATTAACTCAACTTGTAACGTAGTGTAGTGGCAAAAATCGTTATAAGGAGGAAAGATCACTGAGTCGTTGGAGTATAAGCAAAAAAGCTTTATTCCAATTGCAATTAGGAGAGCACAAGGTACAGTCAAAAAGGTCTGCACAGAGGGAATCTGCAGACAAAGGGAGCTAACAGTTTTTATAGTTACAATGAGTGTGTGTGTATTGGTTAAGGAGGCACAGTCTTACGACCTTGAGGACTTGAGATAGCAGGCATCCTACGCAAGAACAAGAAGCAGCTGTGACCTGTTACCTTACAGGATGAAAAGGGCGGATTGTGTTCGCATGAAAATAAATAAAATTAAATTATATATAAAAATAAAATTAATTGAAAGAGATATAAAGTTATGTGAAAATGATTATAAAGTTATGTGAAAATGTTCAGAAAGTTATGTGAAAAGGCATACGCATGGCACTTTGTCATAACAGTAGTTAGATTTAATTAATAATAATGTTGCCTCAATTTTATTGAGTAGCTATTGTTTATCTTTTTCTTTTCTTTTTTTTTTACAGTGTAGTGCTTTTTGGAGAAATGCTGCTGTGATGAACTTCTAATCATAACCATGAAACAGCCAAATCTTGTTGACAGTATTAAGCATGGTCTCTGTGATCATGATGGCAGTAGGGCAGGCTACAGCTGGATTAACACTCTGTCATCATCCCCACAGATTAGAGGCAGTCAGGTGGTTGGTGGATCAAGGGGCTGGGGCTGTTAGGCTCAACCAATCAGGTGATGTAGACCATGATCACACGCAAACATCTGGATCTACTCATTCTAAATGCATACAGTAAAAACTGTATTTTAAAACATCTTCAGATTTTTTTGATTATTTTTTCAGGTTTTGCCACAAAATCATTTCACAATGCTCTATATTTATTTTTGAAATAATATATACATTTTCTTAAATTAGGGGAAAATTTGTAAGATTCTCTTCTTTTACTCCTTTTATTTCTTATGTTATATTTCTTACAGTTTAGCTACTGTTTCAGCAGTTTCTATTAAAAGACTAAATTTAAAAAAATCTATATATCTTTTAAGGTTTTGTTTTTAATGATCTTAAATGTCCTCTTTTCATGCATTTCTGCCCTTTGTGGTGATGTTTTTGCTGTCTTATAGGTAGCACTTTGAATTGTATTGCTGCTAAAATGTGCTTTATAAATAAACTTGCCTTGCCTCAAAATCCCAATAGTCTTAAAATAATTGCACTCTAATAAGTATGACTTGTAATGTGCCATTTTGGCACAAACCTCAGTTTTGGACAGAAACTAAGACACAAAATACATTTCTCATCCTACTTATTCGACACAACACCAGCATGATACAGACTCCAATTAAAATCCTGCAATGCTCTTATTATTATTATAACAGGACACAATATTAACAAGATCAGCATTAAAAGCTTGACAGTGAACGGACATCAATTTTGAAGATTACCATAAAATATACAAGAAGTGCATGAAATATCAGTCATAACAGAGGGAGTAAATAATGATTGTTCAGTGAATAAGAGGATCAACTCACCATACATCCTGAGCACGCCGTGGTGGATCCCCGAGACGTTCATGTTAGCAGCGGACATGTCCGAGGCTCAGAGGGAAATGTTTGAGGACAGGATGGGTGAAAAGCACATGAGACTCAATGTGAGTTTTAATGCTCAGCCTTTAATCCCTGTTCAGATGGGATGTTCCACAGGGCCACAGTTCAACAGCTTGGTATGAAAATGGGTTGTTACACACAAACTGCTGCAGTGTGTGCAGAGTCACTGTAAAATTACTTTTCTTTGATTTTTTTTTGTCTTAGTATCAATTTACATTGACAAAATCAGATTCATGAATTATCTTCAGCATCTACTTTGTTGACTGACAGATAAGCCAACAGTAGCCAGAACGACATTTTGGGCCCAAAATGCACTTTTCGTTTGCTAGAATTCAGTGGTGGACTATAACTAAGTAAGTACTGCACTTAAGTACAAATTTGAGGTACTTACATTTTACTTGAGTATTTCCACATTTGTGGAATTATACTTCTACTTCATTACATTTTGAAGCAAATATTGTACTTTCAGTCCAATACATTTAGCTGACATCTTAAGTTACTTTTCTGGTCGACATTTAACATAAAAACATGATCAGTTTAACCCTTTATAGGGACTCCTGGAAATTGAAAATGTCAACCCTGAAGTGTTATTAGAGGATATTACAAGACTTTTTGCAAAATGTTTCATTTTTATATTGCAAATCGAGGTCAATTGAGTCATTATTATTATTATATTTATTATAGTCTCTTTCCCACAGCAACCCGAAATGGACAATAACACATCATTTGCATCCATCACCACTTTATCTTTTACCTTTAAACTATTTATTATCTTTTTAGACTACTTTTTACATATATGCGCAATGTCTGAATGTATTTTTTAAAGCACCTTATATATGAGGAGCACACGTAAATTTAGTTGTATACTTTTTTAATTCAATTACAATAAAGGAAAACTTGAATCTTGTATGATTTACTGAAGCTCAAGTTACCAAATATGGTTCTTTGCCTGATAAAGGGTTAAAATTATTACGCATGTTTATAAATTCAACCACATAAAAGTATATTAAGTAGTTAAAATGAGCCCTATCTTTACAAAATTAAAATGCTGCTTACACAAATGCATCAATAATAATAATCCACAATATATTTGTAATCCACATAAAAATCTGATCTCAGTGGGGCCATTCTGCATAATGAGTACTTTCACTTTTCATTCTTTAAGTACATTTTTATGCTGATACTTTTGTACTTTTACTGAAGTAGATTTTGAATGCAGGACTTTTACTTTACTGTAATTTCAGTGTGGTATTAGTACTTCTGCATAAGTAAGGGATCTGAATACTTTTTCCACCGCTGCTAGAATTTACCTTTCATCAGTTCCAGAGAGTCATGAAAAGACAAGTAGTAAACTGTAGTCCAGTGAGTAAAATCTATGAAATAACATAAGTGGTGATCAACAGTTTTTGACTCCTTTCCTGTGCAATCGTGTCTTTTGTTATTCTTCAAATTAAGACGGCATCTAGTCAGTCTTCAACACTAAATACTTCTACACAAACACTTATTAAATGTTAAAATTACAGTTTTGTTTAAACATATCAGCGATGTAAATGTAGCTCAACTGCAGATAACCTGTGAATCTGCAAAGGTTGAAAAAGAACAATCTATGTTTTAAATTATACCTTTAGATCACCACTCGTTATTTCATAGATTTTACTCACTGAACTACAATTTAATTCATCCTGGAAATGATGCAAATATTTCATGCAATGCATGCTGCTGCTGACCACAAGATCAAATCAAGATCACGCCACAGTGAAGTTTATTCTTTCACAGAATTTATTCATCATCGCAGACTTGAAAAGTTGTCTTGAAAAACAATAAATAAAATAATTTAAACTCAAACATAAGCTATAGTATCTGAAGAAAACTAAACAGAGAAATAAATAAAATATGCTAAAGTGAAAGTGACAATTAGCACAAAGGAAACGTATATATTTTAACTTGAGTTAAACTACATTACATAAAAAGACAGAAAGGAAAAGTCAACTTTTCTAGCAAAGATATTCTGTTACCTATGTAGTAGTTGATGCAGCTTATGTTACTGCTCAGGCACTTTATCACATTATCACATGAACAATGGGTTTGTCATCTAAACAGACATTTTCATGCAATTTGATATATGATTAAATAGTAATTCCCCTTAAAAAAACTTTTTGTTGGTGTGACTATCATTTGCATGTAAAAAGCATGTTCAATTTCTCTGCAAGTTACCAAAGTTTGTAGTAATATTGATACGATTAGCTGTTCATGAAAATAAGTTTTATTTTTTCAAGACAAAATCAATTTGTTGTTAATTTTGTCAGGAATGGTGAACACCAGTAGTGCTTCAATAATAGTATTTTATCTTTATGTGTAAAGTACTAAAAGCTAGGAAAGCTGATCCTCATATTGCTTTCTGAAACAGTCTCCAGCAGGGAAGAAGTCCCAGCAACGCTCCTGGTACATCTTCCACACGTACGACTCCTTAAACAGAGGATGTGAGAAGAAGAAGTCAAAGGAGGAGACGGCATGAGAACAGAAACTGAAAAACAGCAGACTGTCCAGGTGGACATTTACACTAGAGACTGTGTATTCTCTGGTTAGATATCTGTTCTCAAATTCTAACTGCAGCCGGCAGGAAAGACATTAGTAGAAAGTGGCTAAAACCAGAAATACCTAGAATAGCAGATTGGATTTACATAATTTGTGGTATCTTTAAAATAGAAAAGATTACTTTTTTGATAATACTGCAAAGAGAGAAGTTTGTAAAAAAGATGGGGATGTTGGATTGAGTATGTAACACCTGCATGACAATCATTTGTATCTTTTCTTTGTTGTCTTATCTTTTCTTTTCTTGTAAAATGATATTAGTAACATTATGGCACTAGCAGTTCCGTAGGATAAGTTTGGTTTTCTTTTTGTATTTTTTAACCTGTATTTTTGTTTTCATTGCTGGTTCTTACTTTCTTCTGTATTATAAATGTTAACTTAGATTTGTGATTTTTTTGTTTAAACTGTAGCTCAGATAAATGAGACTAATAAGCCCATTGAGAATGATGAATTTAATTGTATGGACCATAACATAACTCAATAAAAAAAAGTAAAAGGAGCAGATTGTGTTGTCAGTCAGTGGGAATCCTAATAATAAGATCAATAAAAACAAAACCGTAATAAAACAATTATTGCTGACCTGCCCGGTGTGCTCCGTATCATCTTTGTTGATAAGGTACATTAAGAAGAACCTGAAAAAGGATTCACATGTCAATATTTGCACACACAAAAACAAACAGTATGTGCACACACTTTAACAGAGAGGAATAACAATAATAATAATACATTTTATTTGTAAAGCACTTTTCATACAGAAATCTCAAAGTGCTACAGAAACCAGAAACAAGAAA
Organism: Centropristis striata; assembly: GCF_030273125.1. Lineage (NCBI taxonomy): Eukaryota > Metazoa > Chordata > Actinopteri > Perciformes > Serranidae > Centropristis > Centropristis striata. The sequence goes on along the minus strand of NC_081531.1, from coordinate 31,772,594 downwards.
GAGAAAAACTAATTTAAAATCAGCAGTAGATAAAAAAAGACACGGGTAATAAAGTACATTATGCAGAGACAAAATAAAAACATCTAGGGACAACCTAAAAAAAACAGAGAGGAGGCACACTTACATGTAATTGGCCAGGTTGTGTTCATCCAAAGTGTGCGTCTCAAAGCCATGCGGCGTTGTATCAAAGTAGTCGCTTCCGATGCCACATATGAAGCATTTTGTCTGCATAATAATGAGTCGTGAGGATCAGAGCTACATTATGCAAAAACTGGATAGTGTCAGCTGAAAGTAACATACCTCCATGTCTTCCTTGACTTGCTCTTGTTGGTCTCTGAGTTCTCCGAAGGCATCAATGATCAGACCTGCAGTATATGCACACTAGTTATAAATCTGCCAAGTGCCAAACATACCTTTAAAATCATTTTTCTATATCAACAGTTTTGAGTCTTTAAAAGCTCCTTACATTGGGCCTTGTTCACTGACAGTTCTCGAGAGCACATTTCTCTCTATATTTTTTTTCTTATTTCTTATATATTTTTCTTATTTGGGATTTGTTCTGAGGTAAGAACAGAATCCAAGCACACTAAAGAGCACAATTGAGTGCTGACATATTTGTGCACAACATATTTTTTTAATGCGTTTTTTTTATAATTATAAAGTTGTATAAAATTATCTGATTTTAATTAAATATAATATTTTCATTATTTATTATATTTTTTACATATATTTTCATTATTTCACAAAGAAATATGGTCTTTTAAAATAAATGAACACTACACTAACACAAATCACAGCAATTATGTTCATTAAGAACAATGTCATCCCACCCAAGACCCATAGTAGGCTTGATTTGAAAAAAAGAAAGATTATATTTTGCACTTATTAGATAGTTAGGTAAAAATGATAAAAAATTATAAAAACACGTTATATTAAACAAACAGTATAATACGATATGTATAAAGCTAACTGTGAAAATGAAAGTAACAAACTTAAGGATAAAAAGGCCTGTAATGGGATCACTGGAGGCCAAGATGATGTTACTGTAATCTGGACAGGAATTGTGACATGCAGATCTTAAAGTGGATATACGTCACACTACATTGTTCAAGTGGGAAATTAGGTTCAACTGCCAAATGCTTTTAACTTATAAGGAAATTGGATTCATAATTATACTATCACAGTTATGAAACATTATGCAGTTTAAGTTCACCTTCATGAATCTGAGAAATTTCTGAAGAACAAACTTAAGAAGATATCATTGAATGAGGCCCATTATTCCCCTTTTTCCTTGCACGTCAGGGTACTCCATTTAAGTGCCATATAATTGCAATTATAGCCATATCTTTACCTTGAATAATGGCCAGCAGAATGACAATGACAAAGAAGAAGAAAGTTATATCAAAGACCACTCGATAAAGCTCATATTCATCTCCAGCGGGATCCTCGATCTCGTCTCCGATGCCTCCGCCGGCACGCACACCCACGTACATGTGGAACAGGTAACACTGTGAAGTGAAGTAAAGGAAATACACATCACATATGATAAGTTCTGTGGTCACAAATGAATAAGAGTGCACATTCATCAACAGTACTTTCCTTCCACATGCCATCACACTGTACAATAACAAATAATAGTCTGGTTCATTACATACCGTCGTTATGCACTTTATGTGTTTTTTATGCACACTGTTCATTGCACCTTATTTGTTTCATAGCAGCAACATTTTTATTTTTATACTGCATATTCATATTTATTCTGCACTGGAATTCTATTCTACTCCTTAATACATACTCCTTCTTTAGACACTTTATTTGTATTTTTACATTACATTTTATTGTATTTTTTATATTTTATTGCTTGAAGTATGCCTAGGTTGTTCTTTTTATTTAATTATTTAATTGTGTTGTTATTGTCTCTGTGTGTAATGCTGCTGCTACACTGTAATTTCCCAGCTTGGGATAAATAAAGTACATCTATCTATCTATCTCTCTATCTATCTCTCTATCTCTCTATCTCTCTATCTCTCTATCTATCTATCTAGTAACTTACAGTCATCATGTCGTCACATTTCATATCTGGCTCGTCTTCGTCCTCACTCTTGTTGTAAAACTTGCGGAAGAAATTGAAGGCGACGACAGTGTAGAGGTACACGACCACGGCCAACAAGCCCACCGTCATCATGAGCTAGCAGAGACAAGGAGGAAACAGTGAGTACATTCAAACTGGAGCTAAATGAATACTATCCAGCTTTTTTTCTGCACTTGCCTGTTTGCCATTGTGTGTGACTGAGGACAGGATTGTGCGCAGAGTTTTGACACCCATGGCGATATCCAACAAGTGGCAGGCGAAGAAGAAGTTGTTGTAATGCCCAAGCAGCGACATTATTGTGTACCAACAGAGATAGAGGAAGGTCTGAGAAGAGATAACAACAAAGGTTATATCAGAGGTAAGGTCATATTTGCATCCTCAGAATAATTGTTTGCCTTTGTGGTAGAAGCTCTAAGGCTTTGAACAGCATTCCACTTTGAACTAATAATTCCCCTCCATTTTTTAAGACAAAAACTGAAGACACATATGTTTTTAACGGCATTTGGTTGCTCTCAGTCGTTACATTTTGTTAGTGATCTTTTGTTTTTAATAAAATTAATCTTAAAACTGAATCAACAGACCATATGCAAACTCAAATCTGTGCAAAAATCTTTAGATTTGTGAATTTTTTGCACAGATTTGAGTGTGTGAATGCTCCATAATTTGAGTTTGATAAGGTCATCTAGAGCTCCAGCACCTCAGCTTAATCTTATACTGGTTTATTTTTATCTACTTCATAAAATTGATCTTACAAGTTTTATTATAGGTCTGTTTAAGATTTGGTCATATGTAATGATATTCTATTTTCCCCCATTGCTTATCATTTCAGATTTTTTTGTTGCTTTTATTGATGTTACTTTACTCACTGCTGTTGTATTGTATTACGTGCTGCTTTATACATTAATTGGACCAGACAAGTATAATGCAACTTTAATTCCATATAAGTTGGGATGAAATGTAAATTAAACAGAATGCAATATTTTTTCTAATTAGTTAGAAATTGAGACAAATACAATATATTTTAAGCTCAAATGATTAACTTTTTTATAGATGGACACTGAATTCTGAATTCTGATCATTTTTGGAAACAGGGTGGTATATTGTGCAATATTGAGGTAAATATGGGTTTCTTACACCGTCGGTGAACACAACGCCAAATTTCCAGATCTGGTACTTGATATCAATGGAGGTTATCCTAAAAAGACAAAATGCAGGTTGAAATCCATTTCATAACATTATTCATAAAGTAAAATATCTGATCTTTGTTGGTTAAATATGCAAGTTACCATGTAAACACAGAGGTGTCTGGTTCCTCCTGTTTCTTCTCATGTTGTTGACTCACATCTAGGGAGGCTAAATCGACCCCCAGGAGCTCAGCGATTCTTTCTCTGCCGTAAATGTCTCCGTACTTATCCAGAACCTGGACACGGACATTACATCACACATTAACAGGCTGTACAGAGCTCATTTAAAAAACACCAAAATAGACCAAAACTCACCTTTCGTTTGACAAATTTATCCCAGTAGTTGTTGGGGAATGAGCTGAAAAAGAAGGGACACCATTTATTGAGTACATTTAGACAGATAACATGTGTGCCTGCTACATCTTAACCCTATTAAAGGTGCAGTTAGCAATTCTGGAGTAAGACTCTTGTGCCTATTGCCTTTTTCTTTTTGCCTTTCCCCTGTCCTGTGCATGAAGACACTGTCTGGAAACAGTAGTATGGCTCAGTACAAGCCACTTTATTTGTTTCCCAATTGCAGAGCCAAGAATACGTATAAACACCAGATTTCTTTCTAGTGCACACAGAACAGACAGCTGGTGGATTGTAGAAAGATATTTGCTGCATTTGACAAAAGTGGATTGGATGAAAGCTGCTGACTGCACCTTACAGAGCATCTGATAGGACAGAGATTATTTCTTTATCCACATACGGTGTATTCAGGACTAGTCTGTCCCACTGGCCCTTAATATCATCATCCTCGGGCTGTTCAGTGATGTAGAGGCCGTCAAACTCCAGCTTTCTTGCAAGTTCTTTCTCCCTTTTAAAGATCACCAGGGGAATCTGACAACACAATAGAAAAAGCAGTGTAAACTGAGCTACATGGAGGTAAAATTTCTAGTCAAATCCAATAATATAGGGCATATTTAAATCATGATTTATGATCAGTTTTTACCGTTTGCCCATCATACCTTGAGGCAGTTGTAGCCAATGATACAGATGAATGAGATAACTGTGTGCAGGATAGCAATGAAAGACATTGTGGGTTGCATGTATCCAGTGCTCTCCTCTAAATAGAAATAAACTGGGACGTCTTCCTCTTCCTCATCTCCTTCATCCATTCCAGATCCCTCGGCCTCTTCTCCTGAGGCTTCAAAGAACCCAGAGCCTTCAAACAGCCCGCTTCCCTCAGACAGTCCAGATCCCTCCATCTCCTCACCGTTGGGTGGGCTGTCAGACACCTAAACAAGACAGCATAATGTAGACCAGGTCAGCTTGATCCAGTGGAATAATTGGTAACACTTTACAATAACCAACTAAGTTATGTTTATAGATGGTTTATAAACCAATTATTAACAATTTACTACATATTTAATCTTTAAATAGTGGGGCGGATTAGCTCAATATTTTACAACAATCGTTCACTTTGTGATAAAAGCATGAAATTTGGTAGATGTGTTGGTGAATATGTTTCGAACAAATCTGGATATTGGGCCACCTCAAAAGCGCCCCCTAGTGGCCGTGGCAGGCATTTGTTATACGAATAAATCAATGATGAATAAAAACTGCGCTTTTAATAATACCAACTGGTGATGAATTGTATATTGTTGGAAAGCCTGATTAGTCACCTTTACAACGAGGTACAGCTTGTAAGGATCGTGCATTCATGGAATGAGCAACGGGGCTAAACGTGTGGGTAGCACCCCCCAAAAATGTGCATCCCCTGTGTAGTGGGGCAGATTAGTTGAACAATCGTTCATTTTGTGATAAAAGCATCAAATTTGGTACACTCATTGCTGAATACATGTTTAATGAATCTGGATATTGAGCCATCGCAAAAAAAAATCTGATGTCTGTGGCGGCCATTTTTAAAAATGGCCATTTAAAAGCGGCCATTTTTAAAAATGGCCGCCAGTGGTTACTGGCGAGGAATGCTTTGCCTACCCTTCAGCTGCTGTTTCATGTTTTCAGCACCACAAATATAATTTAGAGACATGTTAAAGTGACAAAAGCTTTATTACAGTCTAATAGAAAAGAACATTAACTTTGTATAACATTTTATTAGGTCTTGATATTCCCATTCACAGGCTACGGCCTCCTCTTTGGCTTGTATTCTTCTGTTGCTCCTTAAAAAGAAAAAATAATTTTCAATATTGTATGACCTGCAACAATAAAAACAAAACACATTTAGACAGAGAAAAAAATCATACATTTTAAAAATTCTACTAGGGTTACTTGTAGCAGGTTACTCTTACTGGCAAAATCCTTGTACTGAGGTGTGTGACTTAGTCAGGCGGCTTAGCCAAATAAAGGGGACACGCCGGACAAGAGCACCACATTTTTTCCACATACTCTCTATCATTATAGGTTTCAATTTTTAGTAGGAGCCCCTTCATCAAGATTGCGGTGATGGCAGCCATATAAAGTCTATGAGAAATGCTATATCTTCCAAGCCACTTACAAGGTCTATCTTGGTGTCAAAATATACATTTTCTGGGTCCAGGAATCATTTAAAGCTATTGAGAATATCACTAGAAGATTATTTGATCAAATAGATATGTTCATTTTCACTCAGACTGGGCAACTCGCTTCAAGTTGCAGCAGGGTGTCCTGAGTTGAAACTGTTTGGAATCAATGTTCACGGGAGAGTGTGGATTAGCTGCCATGTACACTGCTCAAAAAAATCAAGGGTACGCTTTCATCTCATGTCAGTTCTTGATCAACAAATTATTTACAGTGAGTCATCCAGTGATATTCACAATAGCTTTAAATGATTCTTTGACCCAGAAAATGTATATTTTGACACCAAGATTGACCTTCTAAGTGGCTTGGAAGATATATTGGTTCTCATAGACTTATGGCTTATGGCTTATATGGCTGCCATCTCCGATCTGCAATCTTGATGAAGTGGCTCCTACCAGTTGAAACTGGTAGGAGTTGAAACCTTTGGTGATAGAGAGCATGTGGAAAAATTTTAGTGCTTTTGTCCGGCGTGTCCCCTTTCTTCTCAAATCTGGTCCTAAGCCGCCTGACTAACTGTGATGGAGTTATAAAATACATTGAAAAAAAAGAAAAAAAGAACCACATGGGCAAAGGAGACATTACATATAGTGTGTGTGTGTGTGCCTGTGTGTGTGTGTGTGTGTGTGTGTGTGTGTGTGTGCAGAGAGGGATGTCCACATTCCACAGGACATAATTTAACAGTGTCTTATTAAGCTTTCACACCCAACAGCCACTGATACATGTTCCAAGCTAACTAGCTAGCTTAAGTACCTATTTTTGCTATCTTGCTAATTTGCTTTTCCGCCAAGGCCCATGATGATTGTTTTTCTCTTTAGCCTTTATGATGTTCATAGCATATTTTATTCATAATTATAACAGGTGAAATAAAATATTTAGACATACCTTGATGGACAGTGCACTGCACTGCTTGTCCCAGGAAGCAAATGCTAGCTAGCTCATTTGCTAGCTAGCTCGATGGCTAGCCCGATTGTGGTGGGGCAGGAAAAATAACTGAAAGAGTGTCTAACTGGATTTTTGTTAATTTAATATGTGTATTTACATTTTTTAATTTAGTTCGTATATTTAGTTTACATTTTTTAAATATTTTAAGAAATAATTTAAATATTTTTTGTAATTTTAACGAAGAAAATGACTGCTATGGCCACTAGGGGGCGAATTTGCGATGGCCCAATATACAGATTTGTTTGAAACATATCCACCAACACATCCACCAAATTGTGTGCTTCTATCGCAAAATAAACAATTCTTGTGATTTATTGAGCTAATCCGCCCCACAGGGGATGCACATTTTTGGGGGGTGCTACCCACACGTTTAGCCCCGTTGCTCATTCCATGAATGCACGATCCTTACAAGCTGTACCTCATTGTAAAGGTGACTAATCAGGCTTTCCAGCAATATACAATTCATCACCAGTTGGTATTATTAAAAGGGCAGTTTTTATTCATCATTGATTTATTTGTATAACAAATGCCTGCCACGGCCACTAGGGGGCGCTTTTGAGGTGGCCCAATATCCAGATTTGTTTGAAACATATTCACCAACACATCTACCAAATTTCATGCTTTTATCACAAAGTGAACGATTGTTCAGCTAATCCGCCCCACTAAAATGTTTTCAACCAATTTCTTAAATGTATATGAATCTTTTCTAAATCATTAACATACTTAATATGGTGTTAAAATGTTATAATGAGTGCAAATTAAACTATTAATAAACTAATAATTATAGTTTAATTGTTTCTTAATGGCAAAGTAACTATAAACTTACATGAATATACCATCTATTTGCCATTTATAAATTATTTAGTTAGTTCAACATTAATAAATTACCTATTTACCATTCTAAATGGCCTATATATGGTTTATAAATGATGATTAAACATTAACAAACTATCTGTTTACCATTTATAAATGATGGTTATTGTAAAGTGTTACCGAATAATTATTTGATACAAGCACCTAACAGTAAGAAAGATATAAGAGTGTATTATTGAGTAAAAAAATAAATAATTTGAATATATGATAGTATCTTTTTACCTTGTAGAACAGCAGAATAAAGTTCAGGGCAAATGCGAGGAACAGAGCCAAAAAACGCAGGTTGTAGAAGTTTCGAGAGAGGTAGTTCTACAAAAGAAAGAAGAACATTTTTCACTTGATTAATGAGTCTATAACAGAGAGATATTATTCTGGCAACAAATACTGGTAAATAAGTCACCATGAATTTATTCCTTTGGGTTTCCAGCTCAGTCCAGATTTGGAAACCTCCTTCCCTTTTCGGCTTCTTATCTTTTTTTGCTGCAGATTTCTTCGGTGGTTCTGGCTGTTCTTCCTCCTTCACCTGGGATTCTTTCTCTGCTTTCTCGCCACTTTCAACACTGGAAACCAAACACACGATGAGGTTTTTGTTTTATTTCCGTATTTCTTTAACTTAGTGACCATGATTCACTAAGGCTACAACTGGTGCATATGAGCAACCCTTGAATTTACCATCTTTCTGCTCATGTCTTTTCTCTCCACATCCACTACTGAGGTCCAACTCTGCACCGTGTAGTAATACTACAGGTGTATTGTGCATTTTATTCTGGCAGTAATTTTGATGAAACAGTATTTTGGTTTTGCTAGCAGATATTCATTGAGGTAAAAAAAAATTAGTATTTATAGTTTATAGTCTTGGCAAAAATGTCTAGTCTAGTTATTTAGAACCATGACGGAGACAAGATATGTTGAGAGCAAACTAATGAAGACAAGAAAACAACTCAAGACTCTTACTCAGCCTTTTCAGGTTCTGGAGGAGGTTCCTCTACAGGAACAGGTTCAGGTGGTTTCTGGCTCGCGTCAGCCTCTTCTGGTGGCTGTAACAAAACAAAAACAAATATACAAAAGCCACCAATACTATACATATATATATACTATACAATATTTTTCTGTCTTAATTTGGAGAAGATATCTGTCAAGAAAAAGGAACTGGATTAATAACCATCCATACTTTTTTTCCACCAAAGTAGTTGTGGTTTTAAAACGGGTTCCACTCAGGATTATTGAATCCAGGAGAATTGAACTAACCATTAATCAGACGATTCTGACTTGACTTTTCTATTATTGCCTTCTCCATCCTCTCTTTCCAATCAATAGAATACGACACACTCACTGACACTGTCATTGTTCACAGTTTAGGTCAAGTAAAGCCTGCTCTTTCGGATTCCTTACCAATTTATTTTTGGTTGAAATGCTTTGAACTTGCTTTGAATGTAGGTGTGTGAATGAGAGAGAAATCTGTTTAAAGTTAGTGGAAAAGGGTTTTAGCTGTAAATAAGGCAATATTTGCATACATTTAATAAAACTCACCATTTTTCTCTTTGTTATGGGAGTTCCTTCCGGAGTTGGTGGTTCAACAGGTGACTCTACACCCATGTCTCCAAGTCCACCTGGTGCATCAATACCTGGTATCCTCCCACCCTCCTTCTCCTGGGTGTCCTCCTCTTCCTCCTCTCCGCTCCCAGTCTCCCCAGTGTCTGTTACACCTCCTGTGTCTTGTTCTTCCCCTGTCCTCGGCTCCCCTGGTCCATCTCCGTGCACATCATCCTGCGTTGGATCTGGCATGCTTGCTAGGATCTCAGTCACAGTGATATTTTTAGCCCCCTCCACTAAGCCACCTCCAAACAGTGTTTGCCAGATGATCATAAAGAAGCCTTTGCACACATTGTAAATAAAGTGGAGTATACTCATTAGGATGGTCCAGAAAAAGGTGGACAAAGCAACCACAATCTCCTTGAAGGTCATCTTTCTCACTCTGCGATACTGTCTGCGCAGGTTACGGAAGGTGAAAATGCTAAAGAAGCTGAGCATGCTGTTTATGAAATCTGCAAAGGCAGAGCTTGATTCAGGCGGCACTTCCTCTCCGTTACTGTCCTCATCACCTCCTCCGTTTGTTGCCCCTCCTTGTCCTCCCTCGCCTCCACCTTCATCTCCTTCGTCATCTTCTTCCCCCTTTCCCTCTTCCTCCTGCTCGGAAATTTGCGAGGCTATATTCATCTCAAAGATGGTGTCCTCACAGAAGTTGACAAACATCTCCATCTTCTCTGATTCGCCGCCCTCATTGACAACATCAAAGATAAACTGCCGTTTGGACTCTCTGACTTGGGGCATCTCCCACTGCCTGCGGTTAACTTCACTGATTTCAAAGTAGATGCGCTCAATCTTTCTGCTGGCACCCATGATTTCAATACGGCCCAAAAATGGGCGGAAGTAGTTCAGCACACTCTCTGCTTGTCCTAGGAAGTTCTGTAGCCTGGTGTCATGGGGCACGTGCTCCGACAGGTTGGTGAGGAGCACGGCGATGTTGAACCCGATGTCTTTGGCAGGTTCTTGAAATCGATTGGCAAACTCTTCGTAGTGTATCATGTCGTTCTCATCTGCTTCTGAGCAGGACAAAAGAAACTGAATCTCAGATGGGGAGTACTGTTTCTGACTGTCCATGGCCTTCTGGAAGTCCTTCTTGGAGATCAGCCCTCGAGGGTCTGTGACGTAATCGCGGAAAGCATCCGAAGCCACAATGTCCTTCAGTTTGAGGAACATGTCAAAGAACTTGAGGATCATCTCCACGTTGCTGGAGGACTCTACCAACATGTCTACCATCTGGCGGGCAATTGTGCCATTTACCACGTTCCCTGAATAATACAGAGTAAAAGTCAAAAAGAGATTTGAAAAGGATAAAAACAGGGAGAGATGAAAACTGCTGCAAAACCAAACAACAGAAAAACACTCTTTTACCCTCTAATAGTGAGAGCAACATAACAACCATGTCTTTCTGCAGGTCAAGAAGTTCCTTTAGCAGACCGATCTGGCTGGAGTCCTGTGACCATAAAAAAGATGCACAAGATCTTACAGTAATGAGAACAGATCTGATATAAACTCAACACGTAAGGGAGGGTTTACACAGAATTATAGAGATGCAATAGTCACTGGTGAAGTGGAAAACACAAGACAAAAGTGGAATCACACAAAATTATTTGAACATATAGTAACCCAAATAGTTGTTATAATACAACATGTACATTCAAGATACTGTGTGTTGCATACACTCACATTCACAACAAAGAGGGTGCTGCAAAAAGAAGTTAAATAACCAAACCCTCATGCTGAGAGAAAGGTTTAGGAAAATGTCAGAATGTAAATGAAACTAAACCATCTCCAACTATCATAACTATTTCTATATTTTTGTCTATGAGATACAAACACACATTAAGTTTCACACTATTCCTATCTGAATAGTGAATACATATTCATGACTGTGAGCATTAGATATATTGGCTGAATCTTTTGCAACATAACACCTTGATGAATACCAACCCATCAATAAATGCTACAACTGCCTACAGGATTTATTATTAACAAAACACTACACAACCTGCTAACTAAATATTAAACTCATTATTCCTTCATCCAGAGAAACAAGAGATTAAGTCAACAGAATTAAAGACCAGAATACTTTGTGATGCTACTGGCCCGTCTCATTCTCTTTCTACGATTTGTGTATAGAAAGACTAATCCTAAATAAGCCATGGATTGCCAACCGTAACAGAATTCCATGAAATATATTTTCAAAAACATATATACAGTAGATATAATATACAAATATATAATAATGTTATGTAAATACTTAAAGCAAATACAAGGAACTTTCATTTTGTGTTGATTTTGGCGATCCATGTGGACAAGAGCGGTAGTGTTTGTTTTGGGAGTGATTTTATTTTTTTCTTTCAGCCATAACTCCAGAATATGACATAAAAATTAAAAAAAACTCAAGAAAATACTCCTCCTGCTTCCTCTTAACTGGCTAACATGTTACTCATTGCCAAACATTCCTATGAAAATGTAAACATAGGCTCTTCCGGTCTGTGTGCCGTTAACAGTTGAATCTGATTTCACAGTAAATCCGACCTGGGAACAGGCATTAACAATAACGATATAGAAACAGCCAATTTTCGCATTGATAGTCTATTTAGCTCAAATAGAGATATCAGCATTAAATTGAGAATGTTTTGTAACCAGTTAAAGACTCCTTGTATTTGCTTTAAAGAGTGTTATAACCAAAGCCACCAGAAGCCACAAAGCAACACAACACCAATAAAAAGCATATTCCTTTAGGTTAATTATTATTAGTGAATGAAATCGGCAACAAATTCGTAACCCCTGTTAAATGTGTGCACACAAAGTGGATGTCACATTAAAATGTATATTCCAACACCAAATAATCTCATATTAAAGTGTATACTCCAACAGTGGAGGTTAAAAGTCAGTCCCTCTCTCAGGAAGTTTTGTAGTCACCTGCTTCTTTGTTATGAATTAATCGATTCAGTAAAAACAATTTTTGTTGTTCATTACAATATTGTTGCTTTTAAAAATCCAGGTTCTGTACCCAATAGTTGCGACTGTTCAAGAAAGCAAAATACTTCATTACAAGGAGATTTTTGTTGTGTCTGGAAATCCATATTCAGTAGGTCATTCCTGTGGCCTGACGCGGTGCAGATTGGACAAGCAGGCATGCTTCAAGCTGCAACATTTTACTCAAGTGCTTAAAAGAAGACAGACTGATCTGATGATAATCTACTTTTCAACCCTGCGATCTTACCTTCATCCAAGTATTGATTTAGGATCTGTTTCAGTGTGTTTTCTTGAATAATTATGTCGTGAGTTGACATTGGCACAGGAATTCTACAGAAATTTAGTGTGCTTTGGGATTTAGCTTTTTAAAAGGGAAGGTTCTGATTCACCAAAGTCACACAATAACTCAAACGGCAGTAGACCAGCATCTACTTTGTTCTGTGATGTAAAATTACTGTTTTTGTAAATGGAATCTGGTGTCTTTAAAGAGAGCATACATTTATATAACAGCTTCAGTTCCATGTCGGAAAGGGCTGTCTGACGGCAAGTTAAAAATATTACATTATATAAAATACAATAAATAAATGAATAAAAAGCCATGGAAAATAAATAAAGAAATAAAATTCAACATTACAATGAATTCTGGCTAAAAGGTAAATATACATGTGTATGGATATAAACAGACTGGCCACTTTATTAGGTCCAGTTGTATAACCTAGTGTGATCCAATACAACATCTCCATCCATAAATTATGCCTTTACTTAAGCTAATAATAATAATAATAATAATAATCCGTTTTCACTGGCACTGTCAGAGAGCTATTCATTTAAGTACAGCTTCATTATAGAGGTTGTAGTTTGCAGTCGTTTTACTGGAGTACATTATATTAAGAGGTGTTTCTCATATTTTGGCCACCCAATTTTAAGACATGGTAGTGCCAGAATATAAGAAACACTTGTCAATTTAAATTTACACCACCACCACCCACTGTGACACCAGTAATAAACATGATGTAGAAATATTATCAACAAAACCTGAAAAACTATAATCTTTGTAGTTGTAGAATTAATGGCAGAACTGTTGTATAACATTGCATTGTACTGGTGTTCCTAATAAAGTTGCTGGTCAGTGTATATAGTTATGTAGTTTCAGGAAGAAAATTCTGTATGGTATAATCTGTATAGTACACAAAAATTTTAGATTACATTTGAGAATAGGTTTTCTCATTATTGCATTACTTTTTACTGCAAAAAAAAATCAAAGCACTACATTCCTGTTGCAAATCCAATCCTCTTTGTGACTTTTCAAAGAGGATCTGTTATAGCTATTCCAACAGAAAGCTGCAATAAGATCACAAATGTTGCAAGTGTATTTGATCAAACTTCTTAAAAAAGTTTCCTTCGACCTTGTGCTTAGTTTTGTTTGGAAATATATTGGTTTGCATTAAATTCTATTTTCTTTGAAAGATTTAAAATGCTAATAATTTCAAACAAATCAATACAAAATTAAAGTTAAATACAATACACATCTTATTATGGGTTTTAAAATAAAACAAAAATAAAACACAAATGGAAATTGAAATGTATTTTGTTTTTGTATTGTGAAAGACTTAATGCTTTGTTTTCATTTGGGCATTTTAGATCTTTCATGACATACAAATCACTAACTAAGACATTTCAAATCAAGTGTTCTTAATTAATCTTTAAAAGCAGGTAGCCACAAAACAGCCTGAGCAGGAAAACCAACACTGAATAAATTACAAACTAGTTAACACAATATCACATCAATATATAAATAAAATGGATACATACTTTACCCTGCATTGACCATGTGGAAGACAGTTTGAATAATACATACATTATTCAGTTGTAAAAACAATTTAAAACATTACATTTTCAAATATTCTTGTGTATGACAAAAATATTTTTTCATTTGACAGTAAAAACATTTTTGGGATCGTGTAGATCCACAAACTAAGTAAAACTACATCACATATTTCACACACTGCACCATGATTAGACTTTTTGGAATAAAACATTTTAAAATATCGCCTGTTCACTGGTTTATTGTATTATTTCAAAGATAAAGACTGCAAGACAGAACAGCTGATACTTGTGAAATTATCGGGTAAAGAAGGACAGTGCACGGGAAAGTAATTCTGTGTTAGTCGTCATATGAGTTAGGAGTATGCTAAGCTGGGAACGTATGGATGAAGTATGGTTCGGCTCTGAATGTACAATTAAAGGGTTATTCATGCAAAACATTGCACTGATAATAAAAGTGCCATTAGCTTCAGTCATCCTCAGAGAATGACTGCACTGCATAGAGTGGAAAAGCCAGGTGATTTCCCTCAAAGTGTTTTTACCTTTTATTTGTGGCAATAAAATTGCACCATAAAGTCTGAAATCAATGTTGTTCAACACTTTCAGCAGGTTTGTTTGTTAACTAGTTAAATGGCCTTTAAGTGCATCTTATAATTCAGTAATGTTTTTTTCTTTTAATTTACAAAAAATAGAAGCTGATAATATGTACAACATTAAATGCATATTAAAGGATTTTTTCTCAGCACACATTTTAGCCCTTTTCACACTGTGTTTCTCCAAAAGGACATTCATTCTGATCACGCAACATCATATTATTGGCGTCCATTCACATTGCAACCCAGCATTGCAGAACAAGGTGGGAGGAGACGGCAGTGGAAGAACTGCACGTCGTTCTGTTTCTCGCTGTTGAGATTACACAAACTCAAGCAAAGTTGTTTGGCCTTTTTGCTGAACAATTTTGCTGTTAAAAAAATCCTTTAATATGTATTAAATGTAAAACACATTACCACGTTTTTTCCAGTTTACGGTTGACTTATTGTGAATTAAAATAATTAAGTTAAAACCTGCAGCCAGATTGATCACACTAAGTTGATCAGGTTGAGGAATTCAGCCATCATTCATTTTATTATTTACAGCTGCAAGTTTCCTGATGCAACATGCCATAATGTCTTGTAAAAAAAAAAGCAGCTGGTCTGAATGAATATTTATGTGTCGAACAACTTTGAAACCAACCCATACTGGAAGTACAAATAAAAGGTTGAAATACTTATAGAATCAATAAATCATGAGTGATTTTGCTCTTAATGTAATATTCAGGCTTATCGTATGCAGTGTTTACTGGCAACCTAATAAACAATTATATACAAGCATGTTTACAATGAGGCCTGTGGCAACATTTAACATTTTTTTCATGCACATGTAAGGAGCCGCTGTGTGGTTTATACTGTTATATGCATATGTGCACAGAGAGACACTCTTAAATGCTTGGCAATGATGGGGTAATTAAGTGAACTTCCACCAACATAAAGCGCAATAAACACTACATTGATGCTCACTATTGAGACTCGTGATAACTACAGAGAGCCAATATGACACCCAAAATGGGCATCAATACACAATTTGGTTCACAAGGTTACCATCAATTTCTGTCGTGGTCACTGAAAATAAAATATGTAATGACATTAAAGTTGTATAATGGATTTAAATCCTTGAGGAATTGAGGTCGGGGAACTACGTCGACACATAAAGTTGCAGATGGCAACACTGATTTTGTTTTTCCTGATTTTTTTTTATGGTTATAGCACATATTTTTAATTCGGAAAGTATGATTAACTGAGTCGTATGTGCGTACCTGTGCCAGCTTCATCATCATGTGGGCGAAGACATGAAGGAACCCGACAATAGCATCCCACAGCCTGCTGTGGGCCAGGGACTGCTGGTTGCCGGTGCATGGGCCCTAAAGAGAGAGAGAGAGAGATTGTAAATATTGCTTTCTTTTATTGTTATTAGTTTTTCTTTTCTTTTAAAATGAATAACAGAATTATAATAATTTATTGTAAATATTGCTTTCCTTATCTTGTTATCTTTTTTTCTGATGCTTGCTTTGGCAATATATACATTGTTACGTAATGGCAATAAAGCCAATTGAATTAGAATTAGAATGAGAGAGAGAGAGGGAGAGAGAGGGGGAGAGAGAGAGAGAGAGAGAGAGAGAGATAGAGAGAGAGAGAGAGAGAGAGATAGAGAGAGAGAGAGAGAGAGAGCTACACTTCCTCACCAAATGTAAAAAATATGAACTAATTAGAGAAACATATTTCCAAAAATTTGAATCTGTCAAAAAAGGTTTTTTAAAATGGTCAGATGAGGAAAAACTGCCGCTCCTCCTCGGGGAAGAGTCACAGAGCTGAAGATTAGTAGCAGTCTATGTTTCTGCCTGTCACACACTGAGAGACAGTGAGTGACACACAGCTGTTGGTTGTTTTGTTTTTATTTTTTATTTTGTTTTTTCTTCTTTTTTTGCTGGGACAGTCAGATTGTAGAAATTATATGTTGATTCTAATTCAATGATTGTAAATATTGCTTTCTTTTATTGTTATTAGTTTTTGTTTTCTTTTAAAATGAATAATAGAATTATAATAATTTATTGTAAATATTGCTTTCAATATTCCTTACTGTTATCTTTTTCTGATGCTTGCTTTGGCAATATATACAGCGTTATGTCATGCCAATAAAGCCAATTGAATTGAATTGAATTGAATTGAGAGAGAGAGGTTAGTTAGTTAGACGCAAAATAAACAGTCAGCTAGTTTAGATGCCTGATTTGTTCAAAATGTACCTGAATGTATTCAGTGAGGCTGTTGAAAATCTGTTTAGCCACAGTCATGGCTTTGGAGAAGTTCTTTTTGCCTGGTTCATCGATGACGTCCTTGCCAGAGTAATACCAGTAGAAATCACTGATAGACTCCTTGAGTGGAAAAAGGGGAAGTAAGCAGAATATTCCTGAAACATGAAAATACTTTTAAGCAAGATTTTTTTCAAAAGGTCTATTGCTTTTTAATACATTAAAATTACTTTTTACAAAGTACTTACACGGTCCCGATCATCTGACTTTCTTGATTATCTGAACTACTAAATAAAAACTAAAACGCTACACATTTAATAGTATATCCTGTTACACATGTCGTTTTGGGGACGGAACAATCCCCAATCTTTCAAACTTTTATTTTTAATCTTTATGTTTAGGGTTTTGGCTAAATCAAAAGTGCACCTGGAGTCGGAGGAGGTAATCTACGGTACAGATGATGACGTTGATGGTCGTTGTGCTGCCCGTCTGTGTCCTCAAGTAGTTCTGGAAATCTGCAGAAAAGTTCAAAGAGATCATTTGATGAAAAATGTCTGCTTTAATGAAAATCATGACTTGGCTTGATTTTCAGATTCAGATTTGATTTTATTAATCCCACAGTGGGGAAATTTCTTTGTTACAGCCGCAAAGTTTCACACAATTTTTAAGATAAAGATAAAAAATAAACAATCTAAGAAAAGACATTTAACAATATACAAATATACAATAATAATAATAATAATAATAATAATAATAATAATAATAATAATAATATACTATATACAACTTAGTGCAAATTTAAGTGGAGAAATTTATGCAAAAATGTTCAGGTTGTGTTGGTGTTGTACAGTCTTGTGGCAGCTGGAAAGAATGATTTGCGGAAGCGTTCCTTTTTACACTTTTTAATTTGACTCTCATTTGATTCTCACCATTATTGTGACCCTCACAAAGCAGCTGCAGGAAACGGAAGAGGTCACAGGTGAACTCATCATCAGACATAACTTTCTCATCTAAAAGAAAAGGAAATGAACAAAAGTGTTGAATTACATCCTAAAATCAGGTTGAGGTCAGACTAAATACCATGGTAAAATTGAGGGGATATTACACTGAATAAATTTCTTAACTTACCATCATGGCTCATTTGATTTTAGTAACACTGCAGTTTACCACATCTGAACCGAGTTTTACATTTTTTTAAAAATAAGTTAAAGCATAAGTTGATTTTATGAAAATATTCATAGAAGAACTACAAATGCCTGTGTTCTGAAAATGGTCGGACATACAATCAAACGTCAAACAACAAACAGTATCACATGCATTCAGTTAATGTCAAAACAAAGTTGCAGTGATAAATGAACACAGAAACATATCAGACATACTGTACAGTCACATTAAAAACACGTAGAAACAAACATAATGCAATGTTGTACAGATAGAAAGACAGCAATAAAGTCAGAACATTGCAGTACTCAGGGGTGAACTGGCGCACCTGAAGATTTATCATCATCGATTAACGTAGACATTTCTTTTATAATTTTTATTATGCAAAAAAAATTGTAAAAACTGAGCAGGTTAGAGAAAGTCTGGATTTTCAAGTTTGTGTCTATGAAATGCCATTTAAGTCAAGATTAAATAAATAAATAAATAAATAAATATGCCTATGAAATACAAAAATATAGCTGAAAAAATAAATCCAAGAGGCAATAAATATATAAATACATGTAAAAATAAATATATATAAATGGGTAATGTTGTCCATTAAATAAATAAACAGGCTTTATTTTAAAGAAATGCTTTTAATTTATTTCAGGGGACTTTGACACTGGATTTTTGACTTGACTCCCACACAAAAATTGTCCTTTGGAAAACATATTTTTATAATTTATTTGATAGGCATATTTTTTTTATTATTAATGCATTTGTGTATTTATTTAATAATGGATAGGCTTGATAAAATTACTGCACATTTTAAAATCCCAATCCACCACTGACTGTAATGAACACACACACTGACACACAGACACAGATTCATGCAGCACACACCAACGATGCTCTAATGCAGCAGAGTTAAATGTCAGAGAGGTTGGGGCATTGTCCATCAAAATGTTGAAGGGAATCCAGCACAAAGGACTGCACATTCTTCAGTTGAATGGAAATTACAGATTGAGGAGAGTTGAGCTAATGACCAATAGACACCCAAGTCTGTAAATCTGTCAATTCAACATTTGGTACACTCGACATTCACATTCATTTTGTTTCTGTGTGAAAGCGCTGCAGCCGGCAAACATGCTGTACTGAAAGGTATTTACCGATGATGGGCTCAGATTGTTACTGAGAGTCTGAAAACATTATGGAAAGCAAAAAAAACCTTTTTCCCTAACTTTTGCTTGATCCGGTCTGTTTGTTACTGGGCCTAACCAAGCATCACTCAAAGAGAAATCTTGTTCTGAAATTCCACAAGGTGACTTGTTGCCAGAAGACAAGCAACGACGGAGAGGGAGTTTGCTAAGGTGGAGTACAGAGAGGGAAGCTTAGCGTTATCTAAAAGATACTCAATGCTGTGGTTGAAAGCATATCTGATTTTGACAGTTTGGAAGAGGCCACACAGATTTCAGGATGAGACTTCTTCTTGGTTAGACACAACAACAAACAGACCGAATCGAGCAAAAGGTAAAACATTTTCATTTCTCTGTAAGGTGCTTTCCATAATATCGTCAGAAACTTTGTCTGGATAAAGCACCTGATTTTTCCACACCACAGAAAACTGTGTTATTAAACACCCAGCCAAATTTGAATCAGAGAAAAAAAAAGTGTAAACAATTTGGTTTGTGTGCCATTGTCTTCAGCATGGAGGTTCTTACAACCAACTGCAGACAATTAGGGCTTATTTTTAGGTTCATAAAATGATCCAGAAATAGCGCGAATGTAGGATATAACCTTAGACATTGTAATCTTCTGTTGCTATGACCGCTGACACAAGTTAACGTTAGCTTCAGCAAACGTTATAAGTAAATGTATCAACGCTAGCCACCATTGGTAAACATAATTATGTAGTGTTGGGGGCAGAGTTATGAAAAGGAAGCTCCAATGTGTCATCAAGACATGATTTTAAACACGCAAGTTCAGTCATATATCGTCTTTTTTTTAACATGTTTTCAGCTATTATTTTGTACCTTGTAAAATATATTTTCATACTTTACTTTACCCAGACTTTAAAAACACACTTTGTGCCTGTCAATGGCAAAAACAAGCACTTTCACTGGACAGCCCATTTGTAGCTGCTGGCTGCAACACTCTCACTCAGTATGGGATCAATTTTAAAAATTCTTGTCCCCATTAGTCACTTAGACACAAAAACAAGGTCAAATAGTGTCCCAGTTGAAAAATACCTATTTAAGACAACAGACAACTACAAACGATAAACAACAGATGATGTAACTGAAAAGTGTGGATGAAGTTAAGGTTGTGAAACGAGGAGCTCAAATATTTTTCATTAAGGGTCCACTCACAGTTTTATTAGACCAGATTCCATTCATTGTCTTTTGAAATGAACGAGTAATGTAAGGAGGGGCACGAGCTATGAAACATGAAAGATGGACAGAGGCATCCAATCCTCTCTTGGTGGAGTTTCAGCGTTAGAAAAAGAAGTGATGGCGCGAGAGGGACAGAGGAGAGAAAAAGGAATGAGAGAAAAGAGAGGCAGATGGACTGAAACATGATTTACCCCGATCTAGGTTCAAGTCTGAGGACCATGAAAGGAGGGACAAGGGAGAGGTGGCAGTGATCGTGGGGAAGGGAGAGAGGATCAGTGTGTTGACAACAGTAGAGGACTAAGAGATGAGGAGGGGGAGATTAACAACATTCCATGGCAAATTCATTCAGGTAGAATTTCAAATGAACCTCAAGAATTAGATGACAACAAAAAGTTGGTAACACAGTAGGTGAAGCCCAATCAACAAGTCAAACTACTAGACATACTATAAACTTAAACTATAAATCCTCAAATCTAATTATTTAACTGTTATACAAGTGTTAATGTTTCATGTTAGGAAACTAATCATTCAATTAAATCAAAATTTGAATAGGAAATGTGACAGATGGAGGATGTAGTAGTAGATTCTCAGAATGTCTATTTGTTATATCTTAATTGATTGATTTTTTTTTTGTATGTTAATGTTGATGAGGAAAATAACTTGCTACTGCTTCATTATTCTCCTTCCTGAATGTATGTGATGTTGCTAAAAAATACGAAATCCCCTTTGGTTTTAGCCCACAACTTGCTGTGCAAAGTTCACCAAAATGTGTGCTTGTGATAAGAAATTACAAAATGAAATTATAACACCTCCGAAAATTGCTATTGTCATCCTTCCAGGTGATAAAGGGTTGATACTATGATGTTAGCCCATGTAGGCTCAGCAAAAGTTTACAGGACGGCTGCTGTCATGTCACCTGTGCTGTTGGGTTGAACGTTGTATTACAACAAATGGTAATGACAATAGTAGTATCATGAGTTGTACATGTTCTGTTATTATTCTTTTGTTGTGGTACAGTATATGAATTTATTTGGTAACACTTTACAATAACCATCATTTATAAATGGCAAACAGATAGTTTATTAATGTTTAATCGCCATTTATAAACTGTATATAGGCCATTTAGAATGGTAAATTCATAATTTATTAATGTTTAACTAACTACATCATCTATAAATGACAAATCGATGGTATATCAATGTAAGTTTATAGCTACCTTACCATTAACAAACCAATAAATTATAATCAATAGTTTATTAATAGTTTTAGTTTTACTCATTTTAACATTTTTAACACCATATTAAGTATGTTAATGATTTTTAAATGATTCATATACCTTTAAGAAATTGTTTGAAAACTTTTAAAGATTAAATATGTATAGCACTGTGTAAGTGGTTAATAATTGGTTTATAAACCATCTATAAACATCACTTAGTTGGTTATTGTAAGTGTCACCATGTATTTCAATATTCAAATAAAACTTGTGCCCCATCACTGGTGATTATGTACTTTATCGTGAAATTAGATGGGTGATGTAGGTGTATTTAACAAAGTGATCTGCACCTTCAAATGCTGCAGATAATCATTTACATGATGCTATCAAACACTGGCTGTGTTAGTCTGTCTTAGGCCCAATTAGGTGTGAAAAAGTGATGCGAAGAGAGTAAGGAGAGTAAGGAGACTTACTAGTGCCCTCCTCTGAAACCATGCCCAGCCCCTCTGCCTTGTTCTGCCTCTCAAAGGCATTCAGGTCCAGGACACTGCAGAGATCATAAACCCATTTCCACTTAAGTTACTTCACTATTCAAAAGTTGAAATCTTGTTAATAATCTGAAAACTGACCAGCATGTCTGCATCAACGCCTGGACACTCAAAAAGAATCCAACGTCCTTCTTATCCTTCAAGTACTCCAGCATTTTCTGACCAAAAAAAGAGGGGTTACCCATAAAAACAGCTTTTTTTTAAGCTTACTTTATATTCAAAATGACAAAAATGTTTTCAGAAGACATACCCGTTGAACCTCACTGTTTCCTCCGTTAAGGATGGAGATACCCAGCTTGAGGGTTGTGGTCACCATTGGTCCAGTCTCACCTCAATGACAAAAGATAAAGACATAAACTTAGCATGGGTAAACTGAATAACAGTGCAGTCAGGTTTGCAGGACAAAAGAAGATGAGGAACAAAGCTACCTTTGCAGGCACTGATCATTTGCAGGACCATCTCTGCAGCACCACGATTATGAAGTCGGGACTGCTGGTACAGGAGCCTTTGTTTCTCCATTTCTTTTTCCTGTAGTGGACAGAAACACCATTAACATTTAGTGCTGTTATATTTCACACAGAGAATTTAAATAGATAGAGTGGACTCAAATACACCAGGATTGGGATGCACCAACTATTCATAAATCCATTAACAATGAAAAATAAGTCCTTCCTTAGTTCTTAGTAACAACATTTTACACAAGAACTGAAAAAATGCTTTAAATGAGTTTGCCATTCTGGAGAAAGATCGTTGAAATTTGAACTATAACTTGAACCAAACATATACATTCCCTCCAATCAGTACACATTAATGAACTTTTCACTGTTCTGTGCACAAGCATGAATGCAGCTAATGCTGTTTGGCTGGACTAATGTTATGTTATGCTCTGAGAGATTATTTTTGTCTCTCATTGTTTGTTTCCCAGTTAGCAGACTGTGAGGAGACAATCAATGAATTTGACAAAAAGTGTGCTAGATTAGAATTGAAAGAACTCATTCAATATATGGTTTGAAATATTCATACAAAATAAAAGTGAGTGATGCAGTATATCTGGAAGTCCTCCAGCTGTCTTTTTAACCGCAACATTTGCCTTCAGATTAGAGGTGTCCCTGTGAAGCAATATTTAATAAAAATATTTCAACGTAGATCAATTCTTTGTTGCAAATCTTATCCTTGTACATTCAATTGGTGGGGCAAGAACCGAAACCAAGTTGCTTGGCTTCTTGTTCCTTTTCCAAATCACAGATACACTTTAACACTTATATAAGAACTAGGCTCAGTCTGAATTTACACCTAGTGCAACAGGCTCCAGGTGTTTAAATGTAAAGAGTTGTCCATTCTATCAATTCATATTCTCAATTTAAATTCACACCCACTCTCCTTTCACACAAGGCCCTCGCTGTTCATCTTATTACAGTCTTATCAACTTACCTTTTCACAAATTAAACATAACTGTAGCATTAGGAATCTCTCTCTCTATACATAAAGCAAGAAAGAACTTTTCATGTGTTGTCTAAGTTCTGTGAATTAACAATAAATTTATAAAATATTCTGTCACTGCTAATTTTCTTTTTGCATTATGGATTGTTACTGTTCATATAAAGTACCTCTCTGAGCCTCGCACACATTCTGTCACCCCACTTTATTAGTCATGGAGTTGTTACTCTACTTCTTCACGTTTGCTGGCTGGAGCAAGCGTTAGACTACAGGAAACGGCCCCATTGGCTTAGCATTTTAGCCATGTAGTTTACCAAAGTGTCTTTATTGCAGCGGCCCTGCAAATAAGACACTTTAAATTATACAAGAACTATATTCCCCTGGTGTCAGAGATATTTCTTTGCCATTTCATTCAGTGTGCCTTTGCTTTAAGAAATGTTTTGATATATTAATGCAAAAATATAAAAAGCAAATACAAAAAAAAGCATTGCTCTGGCTCTAAATGGCCTTAATTTCTACTCTACTCTCTAAATCTTAATTTATATATATTGAGCAACTGTGAATGAAATGGCCTTTTTAGAAGGAAAATGGCAATCAAATAAATATCTCTGAATTCAGAGGACAGAGTAACATTCCTGTGTTCACATACATCACAAATCAAGTTGTAGCATCCCACATTCTGACCCTAAAGCACCCCTCCCTCCCTCCCCTCCCACTCCCAACCCCCCTCCCACCTACCCACATATGCCTGGCCGCGCTCTACCCACTACGTGTTGTGCAGTCGGACCTCAAACTGCAGTCCCTGACTGTCTAATGAAACCTCATTATGAACTATGGACTGTATGATGTATGTGACTTTTGATACTATGAGTATGTGTATAAATAAAGAGCTCTAAATGTTGCGTGTTCTACGCTGGCTTTCACTGTAGTCTGTCAGTATGCTATGTGAGTGGGGGAAGGGAACATTGATCAGTAACATTCAGTTATTGACATGTTATGACAGTCAGAGGGATTACATGGAGCGATGGGAGAGAGACAGAGAGAAAGACAGCTATATAAACTGGGAGGAATGGCATCACTAGTCAATGAGTGTGTGTTAAATCACATTCACAATCATTTTCGAAGAGATTTGAATTTGAGTGGCCTTTAAAAACAGAAAAAATATAATCTCTAGCCTTTTTATTTTTTTTACAGCCTTTTAGCATGTCTAACTCCCCAGTTTGATATAAGCCCTTTAGTAGTTTAAAGCAACAATGTGGTGACAAAGCACAACAATTTTTTTTATGGTAGAACAAACAAATCTTACGTTCCTGTTGCCTCTAACAGTAAAAGTCAGCACAAGCTGTTTTAGTGACGACACTGTCGATCAACTGAGACGTTTAAACTTGTCAAAAGAAATGCAATACAGGCCGGCACAGTGGCAGCTGGTGTTGCCAGCTGTGCAGAGTAAAATTAGAGTAATGGGCAATGTGGTAGGCTATTGTGTAACAGGAAAATCTTTTAGCTACATTTATCCTTCACAATGCTTGGTTTTCATAACTTTATCCAAAGTGGTTTACGCAGCCCATCAAGTTGAGTTGATAACTGATTTTGAAGTGAAGTTTTATTAGTGTGATTATTATTTTTATTTTGATTACCTTTATTAGTATTGTTGATGTTAAATTACAATGACTTCATTTAATATAATAAGACCCAATCCAGATTTGTCGCACACACAAAAGTGGTAAATGGTAAGTTTAATTAATTGGTTGAAATTGAAGTATAGTAAGACTTTGTCCCAAATTGTTGTGGGATTTGAAAAGATTAGGTTACACATTGTCATTGAAAAAAATCCATCTGGATTGGAGCTTTGTGTTTCCAAATCAAGCAACTCACAATGAATGAAGCAGAACATAGTAACAGAGGAGACAGAGCACAGACAGAACAGACAGAGGTAAGGAGACGACACAAAGAAAAAGAGAGAGATGTGATTGTGAAGTAATGCGCTGATGATGACGTCACTCAATGCGTTGAGAGCTACCGCTCCACTGTGTTCCTGGTCCCTAGCCCCTGGCCGCCCATTACCAGTTCTGACTGTCGCACCTCAAAGGACATCTCATCCTCAGCATTTTCCACCATTTCCTCTCCCCCTTCTTCTTCCTCACCAATATGGCAACTCTGAATAAATGGAAAGGAAAAGAAAACAATATATGAGTGTTTCAAAGAAAACTGTGCAAAAACTTCAACGCTCAGGTCAAAAAACTTTGTAATGACTCACCTTTGCCATAATATCTGCATATGCCATATAAAGATGATCTGTATCAAGTTTACTGAAATGGAGAAAAGAGAAGACAGTTGGTAAACAAGGAATAACATGCCAGCAGCTTGATCAGAGAGGACTTATCTAACCTCTTTTCTGTTAGAGCGGTACGACTGAAATGCAGAATAAGCTGGTGGAGGGGATCTGGCTTTGTTTCTTTTTCCTCCTCTTCGTCTCCTTCCTCTTGTTCCATTGCTTTCTGACATGTCCAAGAAGAGAAAGGTTGAGTGATAGCACAGAAGGGTAAAAAAAACTCTTCAAGATGAAACAGATGTAAGATGTGAGATGACACTCACAGATAAGTCATCTATCATCCTGTCTTCAAATGAGTAACCCTCAGAGTGAAGCCAATTGCGTTTGTATCCCTCAAGGAACATATTTGATGCTCTGTGCCTGCAATGAAAAAACAAACAAAACATAAAACATGTATCTGTGCTTTCAAACATATACGTTAATTAGTGAGCAAACATCCCAGATTGTACATTATTCCACCACTTATGTTAAACATGACTGACATAATGACTCATTGACTTGACTGAAAAAATACAAAAAAAGTGTACAACTTCAAATAAATAATGTAAAAAATATTAAAATAAATTTGATCAAATTAAACAATATCAACTATGTTGTAGCATAACAGCAACCTACTGAAAACTCCTTAACATATATTCAAAATTTTGGTTAACTTTATTCAAGATATTCCAGTCAGAAAGCAAGCAAAAAAATTGTATCATCTTGATGGCCTTGTCATAAACACTGAAAACCAAAAATGGTAATTTAAAATAAAGTTTGATTAATTGCCCAGTCTGTCTTTGTCAGTTCTGGACTTGATGCACCTTCCTCACCTTGGGATGTTGTATAGTGGCGTCATCCTAAAGCAGGCGACCACAGCCCTGCGCCTCTGCTTGGACAACAGTTTGTGCCACACCATCTTCTTGGATTTAAATGGGTGCTCCGTCTGTGCCACAGAAGATAGACATTGGTGAGAGCCACAAAGTGGCCAAAATAATTCCTATAGTAATTTTTTTATGTACGGCAGGAAAAGCCTTAAAATGGACCAGTGTGAATACACCGATTACCCCTTCCTTCAGCCCTTTGTTTCCAAGTGTGCACTAGAACCTATGATGGCCTTCCGATAATAATAAAAAAAGGCCCTCTCTAGAGCCAATGTTTGGTTCTGGGCTACTGTAGAAACATTGTGATGCAACATAGCTCAGTGGAAAAGCACCCGCTTTCTATGTAGATATGAACGGCTCCTTCCAAGCGAACAAAAACACTAATGATTCTTAGTTTTAGGTGTTTATACACTAGTGGAAACAAAATTATGAATATTATATTCCATTTTCACCAACATATATCCTTAGACATTGGACATTTTTAAATCTTCTCTTAAGACCAGGCTTTTCTCCCAGGCTTTTGAACCTGCGTGAGAAGAAAGTTGTTTCTGGGTGCTGTATTGTACATCTCATCTCATATATTATTAGATTAAATTGTCTTTTTATTCAATTATGTATCTTGTATTGCATTGGATTTTTTGTTGTGATTCAGTTATGTAAAGCACTTTGGTCAACCTTGGTTGTATATAAAGTGCTCTATAAATAAACGTGACCTTGACCTTGACCTTATAACCTACACACTGCTCCTTAAAGTCACAGCTGTTCATTTTTCGACTGATTTACCTCAAACATTTGCACCAATGCTGTCTTCTATTTTGAGCACAGATACTAAATCATATTTTTTTTAAACTGTAGCTCAGACTTTATAACAGTCAAGCAAGTATTTGCCTCTGATCAGTTGTTATTATTTGCTGTCTTGTAGTGGACCACAGTGGAATGGTTCATATCACACTAATACATTTACATTTACATTTAGTCATTTAGCAGACGCTTTTATCCAAAGCGACTTACAGGAAGAGTAAAAACAAACAATCAAGGTATACTGCAATAAGAGCTATTTGTGCATCAAATAGCTCTTATTGCAGTATGCCTTGATTGTTTGTTTTTACTCTTCCCTTTACTCTAATAACTAAGGTTTCAAAGAAAATTAGAAGGGACTTATTTCTGTATTCTTAGTGTGCTTGTAAAGCAGCACATTTTTCCCCTGTTTTCTTCCAAACTCAACATAATTAGCAACTTGTAAATAACTTTCACATCTACACAAAATTATAAAGTATATAAAGTAAACATAAAGTAAATTATTTATCTGTTTCTGATAATATGTACACAACTAGTAGAATAAAGTCCTATTTTTTCCAGAGCTAAAGAGAGATAGTATGCTTTACTACAACAGTTAGTACAGGTATGGTTGAGAATGACAGCTCACCACTTCAAGGTGGTAGAGGACAGCAGAAACTTCCTGCACTCGCTTGACAACTTTGACTGGAGCGTCAGCATCTTCAGCCTTCCCTGCCATCTCCTTGTACAGGGCCATTTGCCAGCGCATGGATGGGTTGTCCACCTTTCCACGACACATGGGTACAGAGCATTTTCATAAGTATGTTGGCAGATTATTTATCATCACAAATCTGATTCCTTGGTGGTAAATACAGTACAGGCCAAAAGTTTGGACACACCTTCTCATTCAATGTGTTTCCTTTATTTTCATGACTATTTACATTGTAGATACATCAAAACTATTAATGAACACATATGGAATTATGTACTTAACAAAAAAGTGTGAAATAACTGAAAACATGTCTTATATTCTAGTAAGCAAAGGGTGGTTACTTTGAGGAATCTAAAATACAAGACATGTTTTCAGTTATTTCACACTTTTTTGTTAAGTACATAATTCCATATGTGTTCATTCATAGTTTTGATGCCTTCAGTGAGAATCTACAATGTAAATAGTCATGTAAATAAAGAAAACGCATTTAATGAGAAGGTGTGTGTCCAAACTTTTGGCCTGTACTGTACAACACTATTGGACCAGCAGTCTAGGAATTATACCTTTCCCTGAAGATGAAGGTTGTTCTGCAGGAACTCTCTTACTTCTTCATCAGTGTCTCTCTGCAAAGCAAAAGTTTTATCAACTATTGCCTGCCTAAAACTGATTTTGGAGGTAAAACTGGAATGGTTACTGTTTTACAGCATTCAACATCAAACAACAGATGTTTACTAGATCAAGTTTAATCAAAGTCATGAAAAATCTACCAAAGAGTATCTGATCTTGGCCAAGTTGATAAGCTCCTGATCGGCCGGGGAGCACATGTTAAGGCCTGTGGGGAGCATCTTTTTCAAGGCAGCCACAATAAGTGAAGTCTGCACAGAGTAACGATCTCCACGCCGTTTCTTCTTGGTACGTTCGGTGTCTGAGCCTCCGCCCTGAGAAAAGGGACAATAACCAAAAAGCATTCATAGTATCTCACAAAATGCCAGAGGTATGACACGACAGTTACCGCTGCTTTGTACCAAACATATTGCAGCCTTGATTCAATGCCAGGCAGTCACTTTCATGGATATAAGTGCTCATTGGTAATAAACTACTTTTTCCAAAAATGGAAGGAGTGACTGCAACACCATGAGACAAAAAATGCAACTGATTCCATGTATATGCTACTGTACATCACACAAAGTATATTTTATATATAATATAAAATGTAATAAAATGTATGGCAAAACATAGGCGACTGTTTTCATAATAACTATTGAACATAATTCTACAATACTTTTCAGTAAAGGCTGAGCACTATACAGAACTGCAAGATGCTAATAATGCAATTATGCAAACAGTAGATCTCGCCATGTAGAAGTAACCAACTACATTCACTGGGGATTTATATGAAACATGTTGCTGTCAACAATATGTAAAGAACAGGAAGTACCTATATTGGAATGTCTATTGTCTGTTCTTCCCCAAATATAAAAAACCCTTTGTTTCTCTGAGCTCAGACTGGTAAGTAGAGGGTATAGTGAAAATGTGTGGGCAAAGTGGGGATATAGCTGGCTTGGGGAAAGGGTAGCTGAAAGGAATGGGTCTTATAAAAATAAGTGAAATTGCATTTACAAAACATGCAACAGAAACAGATTTCATTCAAGTGACAACCCATTCCGCATTCCGTGGACAGGATAAATTGCCGGAACAAAATATCTTTTTCTCCAATTGTGAATTACATTTTGTAACAACAGCAGCCCTTGGTGAAAGATTACAATATTAGATGAAGTTACATAACAAAACTCTTGAGATTAGAGTTAGAGACCTATTAGTCAGCAGGCTGTTAGAATCACACATCTACAGTAAAACAAACTGTCCATGGGATATGTCCCTGTGCTCGCCTCCTGAACTCCTGTTCTGTTTCTATGCGAGTTCAGTCTATGGAGCTAATTTCCTGATAAAACTTTTAAAAAAAATAAAAATAAAAACATGTTTAACAAATGCCCCCACAATTTACTGACACACAATGTGGTGTGCAAATGCTAAACACCATTAACAAACTAAGCATTTTGTTTAGAAATACAAAATGTGTCAATCAAACAAACACAGAACATATTTGTAATACATAAATATAATCTTTCCACCATGATTGTGCTGAGGATTTCCACCCTCCAGCAGGTGCCATTATGATTTAAAAACATGAGGGGGTTGAGCACATAGACAAACCGTGTTTAGATTAAATTGCCAAGCTTATTTCACGCGAACATTTGAAATGTTGCAAAAATGAAATGCAAATTTCCATCAAGTGGTTTCGAGCAAATACACTAAGCTAATCAGATCAGAAGTTGGTGCAATAGGCTATGCATAGCTGTAATCCTCCAGCTGAGTAGAAGAAGTACAGGTTGCAAACTTCTACAAAAAAAAAAAATCTACGAAAAAAAGGGGTCTATGAGGAAGTTGACAGCTCAACTCAAGTAAAAAGGGGAGCTGCGGTTTTCCATAGCATTAACATTTCTCAGTATTAAATTATTCAGTTACTTGTAGTTCAAGGGTTTATGATCTTTGTCGAGTGGAATTTTTTTTTGTCTCCAATTAATTTGAATCTCAATAGTTGGAATATAATAGCTGCTAGATGCTCATAAAGCCCTCACTGAAATCGTTTGTCAAACTTGCAGTATTTTATTCTGCATTCTCTGCCACAATGTTTTTATGAGTAAATCATAAGGCATTTGAAAAACATGTTTGGTTTGTTTGTTGAGTTTAATCAGGAAATTGGCTGCATATCAGTCCTTCTGTTATCTGCTCTTTCTGGAGTCCTCCAAGATGTGCAAATGTATATGAGAGTATACAATATATAGATGCATTTTGTAATATGAATGTTTAGTCTATTAAATGCATGCTCTATGAATAGGTCACATGGTATATCTATTTGATCCATAGAAGTGTAGATGACAAAATCACACAGTAACAGCCACCTCGCAGTGCAGCAGAGGTTGCAAAGTTACTGGCAAGTTGAGAAAGTCAAATACTTAAAGCGAACTTCGGGACTTGATGACTATATAGATGTGTGGTAAGCGGTATTAATAATACTCATTAACACTCAGTTATTACACATATTGCTCCTAGAAAGTACAAGAAGCACCAAATATGGTCCGCTTTATAAAATCCCAAGTTTGTTATTATGGTTATCTTTTCAGTGGCTAAAGTGTGTAAACCCTCAGCTTGCCTTGTGAAAATAATGGCTAGATTTTAAAGGTGGGCCTGTTCATTAATTAAAATTAGAATTGAGACCACATACATTAAGCCTGAAATGGAAAAGTGACAAATGAAGCCTGTTAGAGGCTTTCTATTTGAAATCTTTTCACAATGGGTGTTTGTTTGAATGTCATAGTTAGACATCCCCTTGAGGCCCTCTGCGCGCTATTTCAGTTAATTAATAAACACTATCAGTGTCAAATTAACTAACCCAGCCACTGCTTCTGCTTCAAATCAGTGCCAAACACAAGTGCGTTATGGAAGACTAGTTTAGAGGGAACAGGGTGCAAAGCATTTTGCGGAATAATATAGATAATAAGAGTGAATTAATGTAATGGTTAGGTTCATGGTCATTTTGAGCATTTTTTAAAGAGGGAACCCAACAAATGATTCAGGAAATCTGCTTCAGTGGCGTTAAGCATCAAGTCATGTGTTAGTGTGGATACTAGGAAGGAAACTAAACCATGATGATCCATGGCTTTTTCCAGGGAGGAGAGAAGAAAGAGCACAGAGAAGACTAACATCATCCCCTAGTGGCAAAAAGCTGCATTACAAAAGCTACAGGTCAACCATCCTTCAACAAAAAGAAACAAAAGACATACTAAAAGACTCCACCTCAACTATGATCAGAAAAGAGCAAACTCAGTGACAGGATGATGGCACTGTGCTCTCACTGCCGCCTTGGGCTTAGTGTAAAGCCCAGTGCCATGAGCCCAACTCTACAGCTGAGTACTTTCATCAAGCGCCTCCAGACTCCCCCCCTCACACACTGGCAGGACAGGGGATGGCCCGCAGATGGGGCCTGCCCTTTTGTCCAGTGATCCTTTATGAGAATAATGTGTGTTTCTTCCTAGTGCATGTTTATTTATTTATTTAAGTGAAGTTAAAGTCTATGTAGAGATAAATCAGTAGCTTTGTGGAAGTCATTGAGTGATCTAAGACTGTGTGTGTGTGTTGGTACACAAGTGAACAGGCTCTTACACTGGGGTATTGAAATACTCATGACAGTGTAAGTGGATCCAAGTTCCATCTGTTGCTCCTTTGAAGAAACTTTTGGCTAGGATTTTCATATTCTATTAATAAATATAACTCTATATTTATAGCAAATGACAAATTCTCAACTGAGTTTTGTTCCACTGCTAATAGACTGCAAAGTACTCATGACTAAGCAGCCAAGCTGCATATACAGAAAAAGCATTTATCGCTGGTGCTGAATTAGTTGCCTCGGGTCATGTCTCTCTGAATGGAATGTGCGTGTCTTTGTGTGTGTGTGAGTGTGTGTATTTGTGGATGTGTGAGAGAGTGTGTGGATCAGAAGTGCCAGTGTGCTGGAGAGGTTGATGAAAAGCTCCCCCAAAGTGAGGTGCCATGCGGTCAGCACAGCGGTCGTGCAGGAACAAAGTCTAACCTCTGAGTCCCCGCCCTGGAAACCCAGCCGCAACCCAAAAGAAGAGGACAAGGGACAGCCAAAGAGAGAATATTGTTAACACAACTGCTTCTGTTCTAGAAATTGTGAATTCAAATCAAAACCTGTGTTTCTACCAAGCCCAATGAAAAAGGATTATAAAAAATAGAACATATACAAAATCAGAAAACTACCAGAAACTCAGGCACTGAAATCCTGTACCTGGTAAAGATGGCGCACATGGCCTTTCTGTTTCAGTTTGCTTTGTTGGATTACAGTGTGTGATCCAATATTTTGATTATCCTACAGCCATACTAAGTGTTATCATAGTTTAATAAATGGCCATCAATACCTGGCTGAAAATCTTTGGTAAAGTACATTTTTCAATCATGATTAAAGAAAAAAAACAGCACAAAGAAAGGAATACACACAGTTGTTTCACAATATGTCTGATTTAAGATCAGTCCCGCTGCAGCCCTGGTTCTGCCTTTCATCAACTCACCTTGCTCATCTTGCTCTTGCTGTCAGCAGTGAGGAATGACATGTTATTGATCTCATTCATCACCACAAAGTTCTGCTCCTCTCGTTTGAAGTTCTACAAAAGAGAGAGAAACAGGGAAACATTAGAAAATATACAAGCTGAAGCAAATGGTTGCATTTCAAGGCCAAATGAATAACTTACATGAGATTTGGACCAGAAAATAAAGACCTCTCCAACCATTCGGAAGAGCTCTTCTGCATCTGCATCTGGGCATGTCAGCCATCTTGCCCTGAAGCAGAAAATTTACTTTAACCGACCCCTGAGTCACAACAAACTGATATAATGAACATTATATGAAAAGATAGGTGCATACAGTACAGGCCAAAAGTTTGGACACACCTTCTCATTCAATGCGTTTCCTTTATTTTCATGACTATTTACATTGTAGATTCATCAAAACTACTAATGAACACATGTGGAATTATGTACTTAACAAAAAAGTGTGAAATAACTGAAAACATGTCTTATATTCTAGTAAGCAAAGGGTGGTTACTTTGAGGAATCTAAAATACAAGACATGTTTTCAGTTATTTCACACTTTTTTGTTAACTACATAATTCCATATGTGTTCATTCATAGTTTTGATGCCTTCAGTGAGAATCTATAATGTAAATAGTCGTGAAAATAAAGAAAACGCATTGAATGAGAAGGTGTGTGTCCACACTTTTGGCCTGTACTGTATGTGTTTCAATTCTTTCAGCACCAGGCAGGATTCACAGCTCAAAATGTACATTACATTGGTGTTTGTTATTTTACCTGTTGTTGTCCACATAGCGAATAAGTAGAGGGTAGAGGGCATACAAGTCTCTGCAGAGGACAGCAAACTCATCACGTATAGTGCCGTCTTCTTCATCCCCCTCTGATTTCCCCTCCATCCGCAAATGGTCCTCTTCAGCCACCACCTTTGAAGTGCGTTTCTTCAGCTTCTCCATTGTTGGGATGAAATGAGACTTGAGCATTTCTGGTTTTGCCCTGCTGACAATGGGCTGTGAAAACACTAAGAGAGAAAACAAGGGGTGCCATCTCACTTGTAAAAAAAAAACTCACTCAGGTGTACCATGTGACACGTTATTAGATTTTTGACAGGTGCTCACCAGCCAA
This sequence comes from Centropristis striata, assembly GCF_030273125.1. Lineage (NCBI taxonomy): Eukaryota > Metazoa > Chordata > Actinopteri > Perciformes > Serranidae > Centropristis > Centropristis striata. The sequence goes on along the minus strand of NC_081531.1, from coordinate 31,738,001 downwards.
CCTCTTCATCCAAGAAGCTTCATCGATACCCAAGTTGTTGACAACAATTTTCATGATGCTGCCTAGCAGCTGATTAAGGTGCTCTGATGTGACATCAGTGCAGACCCGGCCCTCCATTTCAGGGAAGTTCTCAGGTCCTCTCTCCCACCAGCGAGGCAGGTAGTTACACAGCATGGGCAGGGTGATTTCAATCACGTGAGGCATCTCAGTATAACGAGCACCTGACTCTGCCAAGTCCCCAATCTCCTTCAGGAGAATATCCAGCTCTGGAATGTCTGGGCATAATTCCTGGACCTCGTTGGGAAGTCCCAAGACTTTGGCATTGATGAGAGGAAGAGAAATAAATTGGAATTTGCCAGGCAGAAAACAAATGTGAGGAAGGGGTAATGCACTTACTGGCTCTCTCTCTGGGTGTCTTTGTGGTGTAGACAGAGAAAGCGTTGAATTCATTTAGATGGGGCTCTAAGTAGGCCACTGGCATAGCTGCTGCAAGGTGAGCCAAACACTCTCCAAGCGCTGGCCTCTGTCTGTAAATGTAAAAGTAAAGTACAAAGAAAGGCTCCCAAGTACAACTTTTAAATAACTGTACAGAAATTAATGTATGCAGATATGGTTACCTCTCAACGTGTGGATTCTTGACAGTCCCAAGGGAGTAGATGCTACACATGATGCGATAGCATGACATCTGTAGATCATCCACTGTATAAGAAACAGAAGCAGGTACAGCAGTGTCAAGATACACTGATAAGTGTACACAGTCCACAGTGGTGGACTGTAACTAAATAGAATTTTGAGGTAATTGCTTTTTATTTGAGTATTTCCCTTTTATGCATCTTTATATTTCTACTCTTACTTCTGCTTGGAGGAAAAATTGTACCCTTTACTGCAATGCGTTTGTATATAGAAAATTCTCCTACTTCTTGAGCTAAATAAACTATTTAAAAAAATGTGACTGTGAAAAAATACATGGTTCTTATGTGACAATGATTCGACAAAGTATATAAAGGAATTAAAATAAGCACAACCATAACATAACAACACATATAATAGTAAAATACTGACAGGAAACATTTTCCTGCACAATGGGTACTTTTACTTTGATACTTAAAGTACAATTTGCTGATAATACTTACATTTACTTGAAATAAGGACATTTACTCATAGTGGAGTTCTGTATTTTCACAGTTTAGTATTTGTATTTTCAATGATGTAAAGGATCTGAATACTTCTTCCACTGACAAACATAATGTAAATCATAAATAAAACGAATGTGAAAGCACTCACAGATGACATCATCTCCAAACTGGTGCTGAGCGATGTGATCAAACAGGGAAGTAAGCACCGGGAGCAGGGCGATGGTTGTGTAGTTAATGTTCTGGGACACGCCTTTCACTTGCTTTAAAGGAGAAAAGCAACACAAAACTGGACAAAGGCTATTTTTGGTCCAATGTTTAAAAGATCATTTGCAACAAAAGTCAGGGATAACAATACAAGCATCGGCATTTCAAATTCCGTGTACTTATATTACCTGATTGCCTTTGGATACTTTGCCCAGTTTGAGGTTCTCTACCATCTTCTCTATATCATCTGCAGCACTCTCAAAGAAAGACCGCAGCCCTGCTTTCACAATCTCAGGCCCCGACTTCATCACTGTCCTAAAGGAGCAAATATGAACAATTATGATAACTCAAAAAAAACAACAACTTGTTTATCTTCATGGCATTGTGTGAGAAATAAACAACTACTAAACCTTGCGTCCAATGACCGTGCCAGAATATGAAGACAGTTCACAATTGCTGGAGCGTCCGTTCCTGCACATACAAATGAAGTCTGGCTCTCATGAGGCTTTTTATACACTACTTTTAATTTCATTCAGATAACCATTTACTGTACACACATATAAAACAAGAGCAACGACACTCTCTCTCCCATGACTTATGGCAATAAGCATATGAGAAACAAAGAAAAAGAGTGAAAAGATTCAGAAAGACTGATGTTGAGAAATTGACACCTTACCAAAGAGAGAAACTCTGTGCCTCACCAGAGCGGACATTTTACAGAAGATACTACGATGAAAAGGAAAAGGAAAATGCAAGAAAAAGGAAAAGCAGAAAAAAAGGATGGGAAGTTCTGTTACAAAAAACACAACACAACATGTATGAGATATATATATATATTAATGTAAAAGAGAGAGCACCTTGCAATCATTTCCTTCTCCTTATTGGAAGAATGCCCACCACTACCCAGAACTTTTGCAGGTGTCGACAAGAAGTAGAGGCAGTGGTTTTTGAAGTATTGGTTGATTAGAGGCATCAAGATCTGAGGGAGAGAGAGAGTTTTTAAAGAGAGAGTTTTCACACTGAGGTCTTTAAAAAAACGACCACTCTAGCTTCACACATTAGTCACCTTGGCAAAGAATTTAATTTCCTGCTCATGAGGAGACTTTTCCACTCGTCCACTGCTTACCACAGCCTCTGTGAAACACATTGCAAATTATGATGGTATGAAATTTACGCTGGAAACGAACTATAATGCTGAGTTGCAACAAAACAATTGTCAGATGTTTCAGTATATGCTCTTCATCCTTGCCCAACAGTACCAAGATGAGCGATGAACTCCTGGGCAATTTCCATCCACTTCAACAGCTTCTGCAGGAAACCATAAGCAAATCTCTTCTCGATGGATGAGATGTCAGACTCCATATCTTTTAGGCCCCTAAAATGAAACGGAGTTCAGCACTTTGTACATGAATTTAATGAAAGATTTCCCCAAAGTTGATTGCTGGCTCTGGATCTATGATCATAAAGTGACACAAGGTATTACCTACAATTAAAAATGCTTTGTGTGTGGCTGTTTTCCTTTGTTGGTCTATCAGTAATTAAAGAGCTTTAGAAACAATGCATCCTGTCATTCTGTGTTGCATCACCTTATTTTGATTACTTTTAATATGATCAGTGCAGATGTAACCTGTTGTGCTCTAATCATGTTTATGTCATTCGAATAGCCAGGTGATCTGAGGATACTGTGTGCAAAGTGCTACAGAATTATCACATTAAACCAAGAACGTGGTAGTAGATCAAATAAAAATCAACTTTAGTACTATGAAACAAATACAACTCCCTGCAAAATGTTGTATATAAACTGTTCTTCTGTATTATCACCTTGTGACAGCATATCCATTAAGCTGCAGGAACTTGAGCAGCTCATAAGCCTTCTCTCGATCTCGTGCCTTTTCTTTTGCTGTCAGAGTATCGTAGGGCACCAGCAGAGGATGTGTCCCACCTCCTACACAAACAAGAGACAATCAAATCAATCAATCAAAACTCTTGAAGAGAATGGGGGAAAAAACGAAAAACGAATTTCTGGTATGTCTACGTAGGGCTGTAGTTCTGAAGTACAGTTTTTGAGGCCAGCTTTATTTAAGTCTTGCACTTTTCTTAATCTCGTGCATTGCTGGACTCTGAATTGTCGGTCTGTACAGAACGTTGCCTGATTGTCCATTTCTACCAACATTATGTGTTAGATTGCATAACTTAATCTTAATCTGAATCACTATATTAGCAGTAGAAAGACTCTATTACCTATTATAGTCTTAATCAGGATTTAATCTGCTTTGGACATGGTCTTGACTTGGTCTCAACATCCTTTGGACTTAGTCATGATAGTCCTGTATCTAGGTTCCCTCCTCCAAAAATAACATATCTTACCTTTGGACTGCAGCTCCAACTTTTTCTTCCTTCCCCAGGTGTTATGGTAATTTTCTGCCAGTTGCTCTGCCATAGACTGTGAACAGATATAAATTGTGAATATTGATCAGATGACAAATTTACAGCACAGAAGGTTCAAACATTTACCTGCAGGTCTCTTGACAGAGCCATGTGTGTGATATCAATGGGCTGTGGACTGTAGCCCTGGCTCGGGTCATAGGTTGCCTGGATGGGAAAGAGTTTTCGTTATATACTGTACGATAAATAGCACTGCCATGATAACATGATTGAGTATTAGTACATTCATACAACTACTTTATACCTGAGCAGTCTGTGATATTTTCCGTGATACTGCCTTCTTCTTTTCTGACTCTTCTTCCTCTCTAGCTTTATCGAGGTTCCACTCCCATGCAAGCATGGCTTTGATTGACTCCTTGATTGGCCAACGGTAGATCTCTTTGTCCTGCAAAAGGAAAAGTTAGTGTGATCATGCGCAGGGACAGATGACATAATATACAGGAAAATTGAAAACATGACAGTGAACCTACCTTCTCTGAGAAGGTTTTGTAGGGTCGGAGCATGGGATGAGTTTTTGCATTTTCATCCAGCACCTCACCGTATGACCAGTTATTCTGGATCTGAAACATACATTGACAAACATTATATGTTACAGCTTTCATGTATGCTTACACATATAATGACTTCCTTTTTAATTCAAGCACATCATGTAAAGCTGTTCTGACCAAACTAACCCAACGTGTTGCTTCTCCATTAGCTAGAATAGCATTTGACTACTGTGAGTGATTATGATGAGTGAAGAAAAAAGTTTTACCTTTTCAAATGCCCATTTATCATGTGTATATTCAGCATATTTGTTGATAAAGGGATCCAGTCTCTCAGGGATGATAGTGCTGTGGTTGGAGAGAGAAACAGCCCATTCACCTTTAAATATTCCACAGAGATATGTCTTGAAAGGCATAATGACAAAAAATTACTCACTTTGTGGTCTCAACTGGTTTAGGATCAAAGTTACCCTCTGCGTCTACTGATGCCTTTTTTTCTGTTTTGGAAGAGTAGCTGGCGTCTACATAGTCAGGAGGAATGGCTCCAGCAATGGCGCAGATGCATGGCATTGAGATTTTGAAAATCTCAGCATCGAATTTCTGTAATCACAATAATAAGATATTACAATATGCACTTACACATCTAAAATATTAGAAAAGAAAAATCTCAAATTGCAGGAGCTCTACCTTGTGTGCTAGTGATTCAAAGATCCCCCAAAACAGTTTGCGGGTCAGATGCAGCTCCTCCTCTGACGAGACTCCAAAGTTTGCCCAACCATTAGGGAGGCAGTAATATTTCCAACAACGTTCGTAGTGATTTGTCAAAAGCTGCAGGATGCAAAAATAAAAAATAGAAAAGAGATAGTAAAGTAAAATACACCAGGTTTTAATAACATTTTTTCTTTAAAATTTGATAGGTCCTAACATTCATTCTTAAGCTTGAACAAGATAAATTTGAAAGTTATTGGGAAAGTTGGACAAACTATCTAACAACTTAGATGCAAGATACTGGTTAAAGTGATAAACCCCCTCTTGAGTTCTTGACTCCACTCACCTGGTTCTGTTTTTTTTTTTTTTTTTTGTTTCTGTTTCAATAACTATACTAGTATTAGTCAGGGCTATACATGTATGTAGCAAACTATCTTTATTTAATTTACTAGTATTATCATTTGAGTTGATGTTGCTCTTGTCATCAATGTTATCACCCCATGATAAGGTTCTGTTTGCAGAAGAAAACATGGATGAAGGAAGGTTTACATGGGGCAGATAAACTCACTATTATTAAGGCTGTTATTATGATTTTCGAATTATCATTATTATCTTTATTTTATTTTTTTCTGATTTTCAAGTTGCCTATCAATTTAGGTATAAGTATGTCTTTGTAAGAGTATTGTGATAGAGTTTAAATGCTTTTGCAAGGATTTGATTTTGATTTTATTTATATTATGTTGTTTATTTTTTAAAACCATTTCTTTCTTTGTATGTTTTGATGAAAATACTTGACATGTTTACAAGATGTAGAGCAACATGTATGTGCTGTTTTGTTTTTCTTCAAATAAAAAGTTTAATAACAAAAAATTTGATAGGTCCTCATACCTTCAGTGGCATTTTGGCATACTCGTTGAGAATGGGCACATCAAACACCAGCCGTCTTAGCAGGTGCTGAAGCATCGATGGACGTAGATGTCTGAAAGAAAAATAAACAAAGATGCCTTCAGCTACAAACCTGGCTGTATTAGATTTTCTGAGAGGTTTGCCATGAGGCTAAACTCACTTGCACAAAGCCATGAGGCATTCTTCAATAATGTCTCTTTGTGCCTTTGTGAAGGCTCGTCCACGAGACAGCCGGTAGATTGTGTGCAACATTGAGTCAATCATTATAGCTCTGTGGTCACTGCCAGCAAAGAGTGGGGCACACTTGGTGATGAGTGGCAACACAGCAGAACACAGGTAGCGGTTTAGAGCAAGGGCCATCTCCGTGGTGCTGAAAGCAACCTGTTAGACAGAAATTCTAAAAGTTAATTAAGTCCAACAGTATTGTTATTGGTTATTATCCTGCTCTGCACTTCTCCTCAAGAACCATGTACGACTGTACGTTTGTGAAATGATTGAGACTCACCGTGTCCAGAGAGGCAGCAGCCCTCATGTCAGGCAGAAAGCCCACCTCCAGCACATGGAGCAGGAAGTCCTGGTTGTCAATACCATACACTCTGTCCAGGAACAGAACCATTGGCGCCTTGTGATCCGGCACAAAACTAGCTGACATCTTGGGCTCTATGATGCTGTTGTCTAAGCACGACATCAAGAAAACATTTTGGAAAAATAATTATAAATGTCTCATTGCAAATTGGGTGCTTTTAGGAAATCAACATTGATTAAATAGGTTTTCCCAAATGTTTACCTTTTCCGAATGAAGGAATCTGAACGGGAAGACTAATGACTCCGACCAGATCCTCAATAGGAACCAGAGACCTCAGGATGGCCCTGATTCTCAGTGCTTCACCCTTGCCAGCCTGGATCAACTGTAGAAACAAATGTTTTCAACTAGATACATGTTTTTTTTTCTCAACTTGTTTTAGAAGTATGGTAGCTACTAAACAGCTTACGTGCATCTCTGGAGCACAGCGTCCTAGCAAGTCAATAAGGGCAGAGTAAAAGGACATGATGGCATTTCCTAGGTGCACCTTGTTCTCCTCATGCTGCTCCTCTCCTCCAAACCTACCAGAGAAAAAATAGTGGCTTTAAATCTTTCTGCTACAGCAACACTGGAGGAGATAATGCACATGTTGGCACATCATTAAATGCAACCTGAAGTTTGGAAATAAAACTGAGATATGCATTACTTAAATGTATTTTCATCACAATAAATACAATAGTTGCATTATCTATTTTTGTTTTATGTTTTATGAAGCAGAAAGCAAAGAAAATATGCAAAGAGAGGAAGACAAATTATCCAAAAGGAACTTTGTACTAGCTGTTTGAGAGAAATTCCTGAAATCAAAATCTGGGCTAGCATGAATAGATCTGTCTCATTTCCCCCAGGAGATTATGAATAATGTCTGTGTTGTTTTAAAACTGAAATACAAGAAAAGATCTTTGTGAAAGACACTAGCCTGGAAGGGAGGCTGGAGCCTTTTCCTTTATGATAATATTGTATCTACAAAACAAAGAGACCTGTGTGTGAGAAGTCCAACTGGTGGGAAAGGATGAGGAAAGATAAGAAAGGACCCTGTTGTTGGCTACAGTTAAACGTGTGTTATACTCCAGTGTCCTTATGTAATAGTGCCTCCACATGGGTGAGATGGTAACGGCACATCATCCTGTTTTTTTAAATCATAACAGATCAGAGACTTTGGACTTTCGTGTTATGATTACTGACCAGAAGCATCCTAGCTGTCCAGGAGGAGCATAGTGAAAACATTATTTTGTCTGTATTCTCAATCAATCCACAGCCTTCGTTTTTACAGGTCTTACTCTGCTTGTCTGAAAATCTGAAGAAAAAGCTTTGTACTTAAGAAAGAGAGTTTTGTTCCTCTGTGTCTCACAGTTTGGTTACTACAACTCTATGTAGTGGAAGGCCTTCAAACCAAGGCAAAGAGCTCTTACATTGGAAAGCGTCTGTCTTTCTTAACACTAGGGCCGTCCCGTGCAGGATCCTCTGATATTTTGATGGCCTCCTCAATTGCAGCCAGCAGACCATTACCACCCTCTCCTCTCAGGGCGGGACCAAAGCACTCAGGCCGCCGAATGAGGAGACGTACCACCACATTGGCATTCTCTTCAACGCTCTCTCCTACAGAAGGGGAATAAAAACATATTAACTGTTAATATGTTAATATTATCCTGTATACTGTCCTGTATTTACTTTCCTTGTTTTTATGATCTTTTCTTACATTTTTTTATGTTAAGCACTTTGTGCTGCATTGTATGCATGATTTGTGCTTTATAAATATAGAGTAAACAAAAACAATATGGGCATTAGAGTTAAATACTGTAGCTTATAGCATATTATGTAGCAAATCAAACATCTGACCATTGACGAATACAGCAAAACGTAGAAAGTCAAGGTATTTCTCTCCACCACAGGGATTCCAGCCAATGTCAGGATAGCCTTTAGCCAGTAGCATTGGACAACTCTGAAGTCCACACCCGGCTAAATATTTCACCACCTGGAGAGATAACAGTGTATTCAAGTGACGAAGACTTAATCACAATGCTAGTTTTGCACATATTGATTGCGTTTTACCATTTCTAGGTCCTGCTCTTGGAGGGCCAATGCCAGCTCGTTGTTGTCGATACAAGAGGCTGCAGCCACGTCCAATGGGGTTGAGCCACGCATTCCTAAAGAACAGCACATGATGTCCAACTTAATCACAGTTCACACATCATAAATAAATCATCGAGAATAACGTTGGAACGTGACAAAGATAATCACCAAGGCCGATGCCGCTGTTCTGGAGAAGATAGCTGAGGTGGTCAAACATAGAGCGCTGATTCTGACGACTGATGCGACAGAAATAGCAGAGAAAACGGCAGCAGTTTGTCACCACCCTAGGGAATCTGATCTCCTATGGGAAGGAAGCATTTTACAGAGGTAAAGTTAAGTAACATTATCTTCATCTTTTTGTCGACTTCTGTATGTGACATTGTGGTAATATAAAGTAAATCAATCTGTATATTTAGCATACTTGCAATGCAATTGAGTGGAATTAAAAAAAAACAACATACCTTTGAGTCCCCACCACCAAGTACATTAACCATGACCTCCATGACAGTTTCATGCATGCCCAGAGCTCGCATCAAGTTGGGGTGCTGATAGAAGACTTTGTTACTCATGATGTTCCTAAGGAAGACAAACATTTATTTGACACACTGTGTCTGTCATATATAATTATCCAAAAACTCACTTCATTGCAAGGCATTCTGAATAAATGTAATTTTTATATTAACCCGATGCTTTGAATCATAAGCCTCTCCTCCTCTGGACCCATTTGAACAATAAGCAGCGAGCGGATCTGACCCAAGCACTCCAGCAGGTCCATGGTGTCGTGAATTGACACTGCATTGATGGTGTAGGCCTTGGGGAGGGCCCGCATGAGCTCACCCAGCCCATCATACTGTCTGTGAAGGAGGCTGAACATCATTCGCACAAGCTCAGGGTTCTGGATAAAAGACTCCTGGGCCCAATGGATCATAGTATGGGAAATAAGCTCCTGCAATGTGCCTGGGAAACAGAGAACAAAGAGTTAGGCAATAATAAAAAGACACTATGTACTGTATTAAAGTGACTGTAGAAGAGATCAAAAAATCAGTCAGCTACACTAAAATTACTGGAAAAACAGTTTATCATATTATTTTCATTGATCACTTGACAAAAGGAAGTATTTCCACTTGCAGTTGTATGCAACATGTAAAAGATGAGAGGCTCACTTGGTTTTTTATCTTCTTGTGGCTCAGGCTCCACCTCCACTTTCTTCTCACGGATTTTTTTCACCTTTTCCAACAAACGGACCAGTCGTCCGCGGAGAGAATTGTCCACTTCTTCCTCTTGTTCTTCCTCTTCAATATGAACACCTAAGAGAAAAGTTTTAAATTATATAGAGTGACTTGTATTTAAATCTGACGTCTAGTATTTATTCAAAAACGTTGTCGGTTGACTTAATACTATAGATGAAGACTGACCACAGTGAGCCAGTAGAGCGTTGTGAAACATCAGCAGAGCATCGCGGACCTCATCAGGAACAGGGCACTCTTCATCTTCAGCACAGTTCTTGAAGTTCATGAGCATGTTGACCTACACAACAGCAAAAAAGGGTACAAGGGAAGTATGTCAGTGCCAGCTGCACTGAAAAGTTCTCAATTTGATATTATGTCATCTATATTTGCCCAGTTTTCTTTGAAAATATAATAAGATACAACAATGAATGAAAAAAGTAGTGCAGAAATTATTTTCTTGTGTATATTTGTGTGTGTTTACCTGCTCCTGAGGTGGGGATCGAAATTCACGGGTCTTGCGGGCAGTCTCGGCAGCACTCATGGTGAAGGCCAGCATGAGCTCATTGTAGCGCTGCCTCTGGTTGGACTGTATCTGGCTGACAAACTGGTCTGAGAAGGCAGTGATGGCCTCCACTCTGTGACGTAGCTCACAGTCACAGAAGTATTGTAGTAAAACACACATCTGACGGACAAAAGTACAAAAAGTACAGTGAATCACTAATAGTTACACAATAACTGGAAGAAAGTGTCTGTAGACCTGTCGTACCTGCAATTTGACAGACTCTGGTAGCTTCATCTGGAAAAGTCCTTGCTCTAGTTGTTCTTCTTTATTCTCCTCTTTAATCTCTTTCTCGGTTTCCTCAGCTCCTTTCTCGCCATTTACTTGCTCCGTCTCACCTGCTGGTTCTACCTGTGGCATGATGGGTTCGGTCTCTAATTCTTCCTCTTCCTCCATTTCTTCCTCCTCCTCTTCACCCAAACCATCATCCTCATATTCCTCTTCTTCTTCCTCCATGTATTCCTGCTCCTCTTCCTTCACTGCCTCCACTTTAGGGGGTGCTTTTTGTTCCTTCTCTTCCTTCAAATTGGCGTTCTCCTCAGCAGGCTCCTCTGGTTTCTTGCCACTGAAGACTGTGGGCTCAAGCATCTTCAGGATGTGTGTGACGTCTTCATCATCAAACACACCCATGATGAGGAGGGTACTGATGAGCTTCAGGATTGGAACAAAATGGAACTCAACACTTCCTCCCACAGGATCTCTCATGGCTTGACCTCCATCTTGCACAGCTTCCGTCAGCATGTTCAGGGCCTTGGTCTTTAGCACCTGCAAATTCACAAAAAAATATGATTATAACTAGGGGTGTGCATGGGCACTGCCCTCACATTTCGATTCGATTACGATTCACCAGGTAACGATTCGATTCAATTCGATTCTACGATGCATTGCGATGCATCACGATTATACTGCACACAACAAGGGACATTTTTCGTCAGTCAAGCAGTCAGATAGGCCTAATAACAATAGATTTTATTGGCTATATTTTGAAAAGATGGCAAAATGAATCTTCTGCCTGAGTTCATCTAAGAGTAAGGAAAGAGAAATGCCTCCTCCTGCCATAAAAAAGGAACTTTAAAAAGTTTTAAAAAGGAAATTTACATTAGCTAAATGTCGAACCCTTGTTCCTGAGGTAGGGAAGATGTTAGCGATATCCCACCTAGCTAGCTATCGCTAGTTTTCATGACGCAAAAATGTAACGTTAACGAGTCGACTTTAAATAGGCAAATGCAATGTTAATTAAATATCAATAGTACTTTCTATAAAAACGTAAATGTTAAGTTCTGTCAAATACTACCACATACTTCAGTCACAACATATCAAAACAGCTTGTCCCGCTAGCTAACCTGTGCTGCGCATCAACACATGGCTCATTAGAATATTCAAATGAGCCATGTGTTGATGTGCACAAGTCTCGAAGGATGGGGAGTGGGTCGGGTTAGCGTTGTGTTTACTGGAACTTTGACAGGGGCGCAAAGGCCACCTTGGCCGTAAATTGAACATTTTTTCACAGGGAATCAAGGCCAGAGTGTGAAATTCCCACCCTGTCCCCCACAACTTTCCACTGGAGGACAGGAAATAAACATAATCGATTATGGCACTTTGCCGCATCAATGCTGAATCGTGCATGCCCCGCATTGCGATGCATCGCCGAATCGATTATTGTTGACACCACTAATTATAACTGACTCAAGAGTTAACTAAAACATCAAAATCTGTTCAACCTCACCTGTAAGGGGATGACTGGACTCAGTGTGTAGATGTCTGGATCTGTTCCAACAAACCCAATAGAGGAGAAATGGAGCTTTGGACGCAGACATGTAGTGAGGCCAACACCAGGCAAAGCATGAGATTTGTCAGAATACAGAATGATACTGCGTGTTTCATCTGTCATTGGAACTATGAATTCCTTGTTAGTTCCCAGCCGGTTCCTTTTGGCAGACTCCAGGTGCATGCTGATGAGCAGGTCGTAGAAGCCGCTCCTCATTGGTCCAGGTAGGTAGGTGTTCTCTATGGCGTAGAAGAGCTGGGACTCGTCCACATGACTGCACAGAGCGTGAGCCACGCGGTTGTTTCCCAATGCACACACTAAGCCATACAGCTTCAGAGTGTGATAGTGGAACTTCAGCAAGTCCATACGTTCAGACAGCTCCAGGATGTCAATACACCTAGAGGGTAAAAATGGATTCATTTGACTGAGCAAAACATTATTGTAACTGCTAACAATGCACCGGATATATGCAAAGTGATGCAGCTCGGACCTGTTCTCCTCTGGTATGTGGAGGGCCATCATGGTGAGTGGTTCCTGACACTGCACCACCCAGCCCAGTCGCTCATTAACACGTCCTGTCTCTGGAGCCAGGAAGTGGTTGGGCATGCGGCTCCAGATTACTGGGGTTAACATCTGAACATCCAGTCTCGGAGGGCACTGAGGGACTGGGTTCTTGCGTTCACTTCGGAACATGGCGGCTGAGATGGGCATGATGTTCTATCAAGGCAATAAGATAACAAGGTCATTTGTAATTGTCGTTTTGACTGAGGCAGACTGAGTGGAGTGATTCTGTGTGACTGACCTTGAGTTTGCCTAGTTCGAACTGAATCATATTCTGACTGGAAGGAAGGACAAAGACAGCTGGGAACAGTTTTGTGTTGGGCTCCACCTGCAAAAAGGGAACATAACATGGTTGCAAAAAAAAGACAAGACTTGATAAGACAGTGTTTCTCAACCTGGGGGTCGCAAGATTGTTTCTGGGGGTCGCCAGATGGGTTTGGGGAATTAAAAAAAAAGAAAACATTAAAAATAAATGTACTTAATTTAGACTGGAGAATTGTTTTTATACATTACTGTGGAAATTTGGTATATTTCATGTCAAAAAGGTTGAGAATCACTGCTATAGGAACTGTATGAGTACCAGAGTGAAGCTTATCTGACCTGGTAAAACGTGTTGATCTCTTTGCCATTAGCAGTGAACGTCATGAGTCCTGTGTCCAAATCAATAAGACAGCCAATCACAAAATCCTCTTGACTGACACGGGTCTGCTGGGAGCTGCTGAACTCCCCTCCACAAACCATGTAGCAGTTACTGCGTTTTATACTGAAGAAGACAGAAAAAAACAAGCAAACAACATGCATTTGTGTTCTCTTTTTAAATAAAAAAGACACACTTTTTTGCTGTTTGTTGCTTAACATACCTGTCGTGAATGTTTCCTTTATCGTCACCTACAGTGACTGTTACATTTCTCACTTTGCTGAGGTCAAAATGTGGGTCATACTGGTGATAGTCAGGTGTGATCCAGCCCACCCACACACCACTGGGCTCCTGCCCAGCAAACACTCGCACAGAATAATAATACTGGAAAAAGAAAAAGGAGGGTGGAACGACAATTTCAGGCAAATGTTAAGAGTTATTACAGTTCTGAAAAACAAGTTCAATATGAGAAATACTATAATATAATAAATATATGAGGATTAAAGACAATATTGTTTATGTAGTGAGTAAATTATTGTCTGTGCATATAACAGTATAAAAACAATCAAGCAAAGTGTGCCTAAGTTTTAAATGGGTATGAATATCATCAGCTATATCCATACTGTAGTGGTGTTGAGAATGATGTCGACGTCATCCCTGTCATCTGGCACCACATCTTCCATCAAACGGGGCATGGTGGGAACAACAGGTGGTGGAGTTATTAATGCAGCCTTCTTCGCCTTGAAAAGGAATCTGTAAACAACAGCAGCAGTTACTCATATGAATATATAAACATGGTATTCCAGCCTTCTACCCCATACACTCTTCAAAGCCAGAAATAATATGCTACCAAAAAACATACAGGCAATGTTTTCTGAACGGGAGGGAGGGTATAAGCTAAGGGGACAGCTAAACTTCAAGGCCCACCGCACACGCACAACCAAAAAGAGCTTTTGTATCAGCATGTACGGAGTTAAATTGTGGAATAAGTTAAGTGTGGAAGTACAGAAAAGCCAAAACATAAGACAGTTTAAAAACAAATATAAAGACATCATCTTCACAAAGTACAGAAATTTAGAAAAGCCTCTGTAACATGGACATATGTAGACTGTAGTTTTGTAATACTCATGGTAATTGTATTTATGTTCATAATATTTATATTTATATAGTAATTTACAATATACATGTATAGGTATTTACAATGTAATACAAATTGTTTATAGTGTATATATATATATAATTGTTTATAATATTTGTATATGACTATATTGATTATTCATATATATATATATATGTATATAGATATAGAGACCTGTTAAGGGGTAGGACTCGATAAGTTTTTTTACTTCTTCCTACTCCCTTTCGAGCTTGCAGAAAGTGTCTGTCTTCTCAATTTTTTTTTGCTTTTTTGTTTTGTTTTTTATTTATTCATCTATTAATATTTAAACTTGTTTTTTTTGTTGTTGTTTTTTTACTTGCTTGCATGTTCGAAATAAAGACAATCAATCAATCAATCAATCAATCAATCAATCAATCAATCAATCAATCAATCAATCACTCTACATGAAGCTATACGAACCCTTTCTTCTTGCTTTTCTCAGTTGAAGCATCCTTCTCGTTCTCTCCATTTTTGATGGCAGGGATCTCTTTTGGCACAGAGGGTTCTTTCTTCTCCTCTTCCTGCTCTTTGCGAGTAGCTGACTTCTTGAGTATTTCAAAGTCAGAGTCTGGGTCCACCTCTACCACCTCATCCTCAGGGATGGTCAGGGCACGGGTAAGAAGGGTGGTGCCTGCTGGGACTTTGAAGGTCTCATGAAACTCAACTGGCATGCTAAGTCTGAGGAACAGCAGATCTGTGTTGGCGTTCTGAGACCCATATGTCTTGTGGGTCACTTTGAGACAAGGGGCACTTTCCACTGTCCCATCAACACGGGACACCTACAGCATAAATGAAAGCAGGCCAGCTTGTGATCTACAAGTGATTGATTGATTTATATTTTAATCCAAAATCTGCAATAAGGAATGCACAGTACCTCCATGTGAGGATGATCAGTTGGTACGTTGATGTACTGAGGAAGGCTCTTGCTGAACCACATAGTTATGTCTCTTTTCATGTTGATAGCAAAAGGTTCAAATCCCTCCTGCAGGCCACAGATGGTAAAATAACGAAGACTGCTTACGTTCTGACCCAAGTTGATCCTACCGATCTGGGACAGACCCAGACTGCACACAGGTATAAAGCCTAGGGAAGTTGATACATACATGATTATCAAAAACACACACCCACTAGTGCTAATATCCAATCAGTCACGCTGAGAACTTGATTTGATGTGAGTCGTTACTTACCCTCTCCTATCTCGATATCCTTGAAGGCCATCTCCGAGCCCGAGTCGCTGATCAACATTTCTCCGTTGAGTGTAAACATGATGTTCATCTCTGTGAGGTCAATCATACAACCCACCACATCACCAGATTGCCACTGACGACCAAATGGCTCAGTTCCCACATGCCAACGTTGGGCCTGGAAAAGAAAGTGGCTAATTTTAGAGTTTATTATAACAAAGGTTTTGGAATCCTTATCGAGCATGTAAACCAGTTTTTGCTCCTACCTTGAAGCCATTGAAGACATATGCCATCTCATCTGCACCAAGTTCAGTGTCTGCACGAACACTGGGTCTGGCCCAGCCCACTCTCATCTCCCCGACTGTCACAGCCTCAAACTCAAAGTACCACTTCCCCTGTGTGACCCCATAAGACTTCTCTGCTCTGAACACTCTGATCTTATCACCTGCTGCTGGTCCATGCCCACCTACATTAACACAAACACAGTAATGAACACTTGATAGAAAAGCTTGTAGCTGGGATAAATTGCCTGCATCTTAAATTACGAATCTTTTTGGACTACATTAAACACAACCTGAACATTTTTGCATAAATCTGCACTCTGCACATTTCTCCACTTAAATTTGCACTAAGTTGTATATAGTATATTATTACTATTATTATTATTGTATATTTGTATATTGTTAATATGTCTTTTTCTTAGATTGTTTATTTTTTATCTTTATCTTAATTGTGTGAAACTTTGCGGCTGTAACAAAGAAATTTCCCTACTGTGGGATTAATAAAGTCAAATCTGAATCTGAATCTGAATCTAAAAAAAAATGAAAACACTTCTGCCAGCCTGCTTGTAGATACCAGTACAAACTTACTGCTCTCCTGGTCAGGTGGTTCTATGTTGTAACCATATCCAATGAGAGTGCGAACAGCTGCACAAACGGTGTCTCTGTTGGTCTTTTTAGTCTTTTCATCCAGTAGGTTGTAAGGAACCAGGCGGGGATTGCGTTTGTTCATTATATCCTTTACAAGAAAATAATATAAAACATGAAAATGTAATAAAATAAACTTAGAAAAGAGAACCTTCATGCAGAATGGGCTCATCATCTCCAAGACATACTTATTATTATTGTAATCATAATCATAAAATGAATGGGCTGTACCTGCACAATACTGTACGTCCAGCCCTGGCGGACCCGGTCTCTTGCCCACACATTGTGTCCGTTTTCTGCCAATCTCTCCACTAAGGTGTTCTGATTAGGTGTGAGCTTGACATGGTTGAGGTCCAAAGGGGCTGGTTTATATCCGCTACTCTGCATGTAACTAACAAATAATGCTTTGTGATCAGACAGGGTCTTAGAGAGCCTTTACAGGGTTATTACAGTATACATGATAAAAGAGAAGCAATTTCACAAAAAGCCACGAAATAAATGAATGCCGTGCAGCTCACGTTTTGGGGAGCTTGGTCTTTTTCAGATTCTCCTCGGCTTTCTCATCTCCCATTCCTACGTGGCAGCCTAGTGCCAGAAGAGTCCTGTGAAATGAATCACATAAGGTGTGAGAAACTTGAAGAGATGGAATCACAGTACTGCTAATTAGGCGAAAGGCGCTGACTTACTTGAGAGTCTCTCCTGACATTGCTAAATTGTAGTTCTTCTCTGGTTCAGGCAGACTCTGGAAATCTACGAGGCAGGGGTGCAGCTTCTTGTTGTCGTCACGAAACTTGACGTGGATTTTAAAAAGTAAAAGAAAAAAAGTATTTTTAAGGAAATTGTGGTAACACTTTCTATGAAGACTACATCTATAGTGCATTATGAGCGCATTCAGAGTGAATTATAATGCTCATTATAATCAATCATAATGCATTATGACTGCATTCATAAACACATATAAAGCTGAGGTTCATATAGACGCATCTATAATGCAGTAGCTATACTGCATCATAGATGCATCTATATGAACCTCACTTTACTTAAAGCATACATTGATCATTTATTTATACTTATGGCATCCTATGAGTCCTTATAACAATTGATTGTTGAGGTGTGTGTATAGAGGGGTATGAGTAGTTGTAATGTATTATAAGCCTCATCAGTCAGCCTGTAGTTTATAACCAGTCAAGAGCACTCATAAGACACTTGGATTTATAAGTCATTATAAGCTATATTTATAACTGTTGATATAGTGCATCATGAAGCTTTATATGTGTTTATGAGTGCAGTCATAATGCATTATGATTGATTATAATGAGCATTATAATTCACTATGAATGCGCTCATAATGCACTATAGATGTAGTCTTCATAGAAAGTGTTACCGAAATGCTAATTGTACGCTTGTATTTTTGATGGCAAACACTGAAAGCACTCACTGCTCCAAAGGTCCACCCTTGTTCAATGCGAGTAACAGCCCATAACTCATGGCTGTTTTCTGCAAGCTTCTCTCGAATGCGCTCCAAATGAGGAGGAAGAACAATCTGAAAGAAAAACAAATTCAGTGAGGTGGAAAAGATGAGGATGCAACAAAGTATGGAATAGGATCATACCTGGATAGTGTCCACAGGGCAAGGAGTGAAGGCAGTATGTGAGAGGGACTGAGTTGGCCCCAACAGGTTGCGAACACCGTCAAAATCGTGCTTATATTCCTTGATGGGCTCAATCCTCAGACGGTCCCGGGGCAGCACTGCCTCGTAACATGGAGCATATCCTGGAGGTGGAAGGAACTTAAAATCCCCATGACGCCCTCCGAGGAGAAATCGCAACCTTGCAGTCGGGGTGGAAAATTGACATAAGTATTTATTAAAGAAAAAATAAATCCATAATATTCCATTATACAATTCACACTGCCTTACTTAACGCCTGCAGAGAAGCTGACAACAGGGAAGAACAAGCCGTCCAGGTTGAAGTTCTCAAACATGCCCTGAACAGGATGCCCATTTATTCGGAAGGAAATACTGGGCACGCTCAGATCCAGACAGCAGCTGACAACGTCCTCTGCTGCCAGAACGTGCTGATTGGGTGTGGCAACATGACGCGGCACTCGTCCTGTGGAAAAAAAGATTTACAAAATCAATTGCATGAAAAACTTACAGATAAAAGAGCTTTTAATAAGACTTAAAGACTATTTCTAAGTCATACACAGTTTACTTTACCTGACCAGAGGTGAAGCCCGTCAAAACCGTAGGAGTAGAGGTCATCTCCGACCCCGTTGCCCCCCCAGCCTTCCCCTCCACCAGGGTAAGGACTGTAGCCCTCGGTCAGAGCCCAACCCACACGCAGGTGATATGGCTGAGCTGTTAGGAACGGTTCCACATGGTCCACCATCACCTCAAAGTACCACTTCTTATACTGAGTGGATCCTTCACAAGTTCCAAGGAAAATGTTGGGTCTCATGCTGAAGAACAGAAAAAAAACCAACTCAGATTTTGAGATAATTGGGATTCAGCACTAAAGGATAGAAATCATCTTTGGTCCGTATTGAAGTGTGTTCACACAAGCAGACCCACCTGGTTGCATAATTGATAATGTTGGTTTGAAGTAGGAGGTCACGACCTGGAAGCAGATTCTCTGTGATGAGATTCTGATTTGACCTTACAGCAACTCCATTACACACACACAGCGAACAGAGCACATCCAAGACCTGGCAAAAAAGGAGATAAAAATGAATTACGATTGTTCTTTGTAGCTCAAGATTTGACAAAATGTTTTATATATTAAAGAATGTATTAACTGTAAACAGATTGCTCAGCATGCTTAGTAAACAGCTCAGCCAATAGTGATGGATGTTCCTGACCTTATGATTGCGTCCATGCTTATCCAGCAGAGAGATGATCGATTTGATGTGATTCTCCTGGATAATATTCAGCACCTCTGGACTCTCAATCAGAACACAATACAAGACCTCCAGGATTCCTGTCATAATAAATGGGACAATATATAAATAAACTCTATTACTACATGTTTATATGCTATGGTAGAAAAGCACAATACAATATAATACACAGGTACAAATAATAAATATAATGTAATACACCAATCTACAGACAAAAAATACTTTACAGTGATCGCAAGCTTCACATAGTGTTTGTTGCAGGAATACTATTATTTCAAATGCATCATATTGTCAGATGATCTCGTTATTTGGATCCCTCTGTATGTGGTTTGTAACAATTCAAATTCAGTTTCAAGTAATTGGGTCTAAGCCACATAGACACTTTCATCATTCACAGTTAAGTGATCATTCTAATATATATGTTGGCTTTTGGAGAGAACTTATGAGGAACAGAGATCAACATTGTAGATTTTAATTAAGCTTAATTTTATTTATTTTAAGTGAATAAAATAAATTATATTGTATACCTGAAGACGCCTCCAAACGATCCAATTTGCTGACCAACCAGTCAAGGTTATCACAGAACAGGGCACAGTTGGCACGATTACCTCTGATCAAAGAAGCTTCACAAAACCAAAAGAACCAAAAAAGATTGTTAATGATTCATACTCATGATCATGAAAGGTGGCTAGATGTTGGAAATACAGTAATATTTCAGCTAATATCACCAGATGGGCGTACCGAGCAATTCGTAGAGTAAATTTACTATCTCCTTCCATGACTCTGCGGCTTCTTCCCCAGCATACTCTGAAAAGTGGGCTGCTGTGTTGTACACATTAAGCCGATCAACACAGTCCAGGACAAGAGTAATCATTCCCTGTTAAAAACAGAAAAAACAAACTAAATTTACACCAAAACAAGCCACTGTTACACATTTTTATATAGCCATTCCTCAGTATGGAGACCAACCTCTTCCTGGAAGAGATTCTGTCTGTTCTTGAGAGAGCGCAGCTTAAACTGTTTATCTTCATGCTCCAGCTCCTCATCGGGGGGTCGGAAGTAGAAAATGAGGTCCTGCAGGGAGAGCACCACTGTGTCCATAGGCAGAGATGTTGTGTTGGCAGATTTGTTTTTCCCACTCAGAGCATCTAGACCTCTGGAGACATCAAAAGAACATAAGAATACAAGAACAATTATGCTTTAGCTTAAAAAAACCCAAGTCTATTAGCAAATTATTTGATAAAATGGAGCAGTGTTACTTGATGAACTGGTTGAAGAGGCCTGTTGTGCTGAAAATCATTCTGGCAGCTTGGGACTCTTCAGTCTGAGATCGAGCCACTGTGAGTGCATCATCCATGTGACCTTCTTTATGGAGTATGGCCTAAGAATTGAATAGTTGCTCTTAAAACTTGAGCATATACTCATTCATACATTCATTGTAAATTTTATTGTTGCTGATCTTCATAATGTATAATTCTACTTTACCTTTCTCTTCAGAGGACCCAGACGGGCAGATTTGGCATCAACGGCAGCATATGTAAGCCAAAGGCCGGCTGAAACGTGCTGTACGAAGCACATGGACTCTCCGTACTTAATCTCAGGGATGCCCATGCCTTCCACGTCTCGCTTTTGGGTCACTTCAATTTTTTCCTGTAGTTTAAAGAACAAATGTGTATTTCATTCAGGCTTGTAAGAATCCGTACATCTACACAATGGAGATTAAATTAACAGTTGGCAGAGCTGATTTTGCTTGACAAAGACCTTTGAAATTCTGAAGCAGAAGGCTGACATCTTAGAAATTGCCTTCTCTGGATCCACCAACAGAAGTCCTTTCTCTTCATCCAGATAAAGGTACCTGCCAGTTGTTATGTGACGTATCCGGAAAGATTGGCCCCATTTAATGTGACCACCGCTCCAACTACCAAGAGGCACAGATGAATGAGCCTCAGTATACTGTAACTTCACTAAATGTAAATGATTTACACGTATTTAAATGCAAGGAATGCTCACGCGATACGTAGTGGCTCAAGTCTCCACAAGGATCGAGCATGGCTGCATACAGCCCCTCCTTCGTAATGAGCAACCCTGAAAAAAACAACAACAAACAAGCCAAATTACATTACGACAATCAACTTGCAGACACTTGAAACTGTCAGATAGCGCGCACATTTTCTCAGTTACTCTCTTAGTTACTATCTTAGGTGGTATAGCAGAGCAGGGACCACCCTGGAAACTAATTTCTGGTGAGAAACCCTCATAAGTAATGTTGGGTAGTGAATGCAAGCAGTGGCGGTTCTACACAGGGGCCTACAGGGGCCACTGCCCCTGTGAAGAAGCCCTTGGCCCCTGCTGTGGCCCCTGTGTCAAATTAATAGTAAAATGATCAATTTATAACGATGAACAACGGAACAATTCTAACCTATATTTGGTTCAAACAATACCTCATTGTACACAACAGGAACCCAGCATGTGTACACTGTACACTAGTTTAATTGTGCAATAAAAGCTTGTGTATTAAGAAAAAAAGTCAAAAAATCATTCTCACTGTACTGCACTTTCAAAATAAAATAAAAAGTAATTGTGCACAAAACTGAGAAATTTCATTGTTGTACAAAAATAATTGTTATTGTTGGTAATCTCATTGTTTCAATCAGTGTATTTTTATCTTCCAAACATACTTAAATTGTATTTTTAAATAAGCTAAAATAAAGGTTTTGAATGCCTAAATACCATCTTTGCCGTTTTTTTAATGTGCCCCTCTGAATAAACACTGGCCCCTCCTTGGCCCCCACAGTAAAATTGGTCTAGAACCGCCATTGAATGCAAGTAATGAAAACAACAAAGAAAATAAGTTTTGTTCTCTCAAAAACTTTGGCAGTTTCTCAGCCAAACTCAAGTCTTTCAATAGAAAAAGGTATGGGGTATGGATTGGAAAATGGTCAAGAATTACATAACAACCAAAATCTATTGGTACAGTGACTTAATAAATGACGGCATGTACAGCAATGAGAGACGGTGGTTACCTGCGCTGGTCGTCACCCTGGTCGGCTGCTGGGATTGCCAAACACTCATCCATGTGACCATGGAACAGCCTGAGCACATACCCTCCAGTCAGAAAACCTAGAGGAAAGAAATTGTTTTGCTAGAAGATAGTGGATTGTGTTTTTTGGACAAAAGATACATTTTAGCAACAACCAATATTACAGACCTTCAGCCAGCTCACACCCAGACATCACAGGGGTCATCGTCCACAGTGTTTGCATGAAAGAAGCATCTACCATCAAGTCACCGCTGGCATAGGACAGATGCTGAAAATGTGCAGGTGGCAGTATTGGTAGGATTTACTGATGACATATTTTCAGTGAAAGTGCAAAAAATAAAATCTTGGTTACCAGGTATCTCTCTGAGGAAACACTGACAAGAATGAGGTCATCTCCCACTCTGACCTTCTCGCCTTCAGACCTTTGCTTGGAGGCTGGATGGATGGTCCACCAGCAAGCCTCCCCTGTGAAGGATACATAGATTTAAATAAATAAATACAGAAATCTACATTGGGTTTGTGGGACATAACAGACAGTAAAGTTCATAGCCACCTGTGGAGTCTTCCTGCAAGCCCACATCAAAAGCCAATTTGTCCGTCAGTGAGCGTGAAGTAGTCAAACAGCACAAGTACTGCAGAGTAAACAAAAAGGACAATAGCTTAGTGTAGTGAGGTGACATGTAATCCAAACAAATTAGATAATAATATACAGGAAAAGAGCAGCTTCTCTCACAGGCTGCTCCAGCTCCGCTGTCACAGGGACAGATACAAAAAATCTTTCCTGCCACATGCCATTACACTGTACAATAACAAATAATAGTCTGGTTCATTACATACTGTCTATGCACTTTATGTGTTCTTTATGCACACTGTTCATTGCACCTTATTTGTTTCATAGCACCAACATTTTTATACTTTATATTCATATTTATTCTGCACTGGAATTCTATTCTACTCCTTAATACATACTCCTTCTTTAGACACTTTATATTTTATTGTATTTTTATTGTATTTTTATCTATCTATCTATCTATCTATCTATCTATCTATCTATCTATCTATCTATCTATCTATCTATCTATCTATCTATCTATCTATCTATCTATCTATCTATCTATCTATCTATCTATCTATCTATCTATCTATCTATCTATCTATCTATCTATCTATCTATCTATCTATCTATCTATCTATCTATCTATCTATCTATCTATCTATCTATCTATCTATCTATCTATCTATCTATCTAGCAGTGGCCACACTTGAAAATGTGCTCACCATGCTGGAGTGAGTGTGCTTCAGAAGAATGGCATGTCCGTACAGAAGAGTTCGGTGACCCCCACCTTGTGACGACTGGAAGAAAGAGGTAGAGGCAGGTAGATTGAGAAACAAGGTTATCATTCTGATTTTGGAACCCCTTCAAAGTGACACCTTCGCCTTGTTCATTTCAAAAGGGTACGTTTAAAGACCACAGTCCACAGTTGTAAAACGAAGGCTAATTGCAAATGAGCAAAACAATAACAGTGTTGCAAGATAACACTCTACGTATAATAATACTCATAAGGTTGTGAAAGGTAACTGCAATGCAGTTATGACATGAATTTTCAGTTTCAGACAGTGACAGGAGAGCAAACATACCCATTTGTCCAAATCGACAGCCTATGGTTGACAGATGGGAGAGTGAAGGACCATGTGGCAGAAAGGAAACAAAGTGAGTTACAGTTGTTGAATTAATACATTTTTGTTTGTTTATTATATCATCAGTATATCCCATGGAAAAAATGCACAATTTTACCAAGTAGTATTCAATTCCCCCGAATTATGTCTCACCTCGTCCACAGAAGAGTTTGACAGCATCTCCTGTAACGCCCGCACAGACAGGGACTGCTCCAAAATGAAGCAGCAGATAGCGAGGTCTGGAGGGACATTCTGAAACACAGGACAACCAGTAAACCTTGTGTATAGTCGAAATTAAAATATTTAATGAAACTACATCAAAGGCATTAAAAAAATATATTTTATTACCTGAGCGTTGGAGGTGGTCTCAAGGAAACACAGACGATTCCCAAACCCTTCACATGAGAGACAGAGCTTGATCTGTTCCTTTAGAATAGATGCAGTACACTGTAGCACAACCTGGTCATCCTACAAAAACAAAACAAGTCCAGGGTAAAGGAAGATGGTTTTTCAGGGTCATTTTTGCACGAAAACATGAGGGATTGATATGCATCAAAAAATCCCCAAACAGAACTGTCTGGGGGAAATATCATTCTCATGTACAGGAACCATGTACACTGTAAAATATATTACCGGCAGCTGTGGTTACCAGAACTTCACCGTAAAAAATACAGTGAGTGGATTTTCTATTCTCAATTTAAATGTAAATATCAGATACATATCAAAACTGTCATTTAGACTGAATAATCCTGCTATTTTTAGGGTAATTGTGTCATTCATTCCAACATCATGGTATTTCTCCTTAAATTTTGCATGAAAATGTTATATTTTTACAGCGAAACTGTGTGTTTCTTCAAGTTTATGACAGAAAAAAGTAAAAGTTTTGTGCTATTCCATGATTTACGGTAATTAAAAGTGTCTAATACGGTGATATACAATTTTTAATTTTACGCCCTATTTCTGATGTATTTGACAGAATTTGACTGTTATTTCTACAAACATTTTTTACAGTGTAACTAAAATAACACTCCAAATTAAACTAAAAATCTAAAATGTTTGTTATACCAACTCGGATTGTGTATATTATCATTTCACAGGAGAACTGCGTATTCTTGTAATGTCACTTTAATCATAAAAGAAAACACACATTTAGCATTGCAACCCTGTTACACTGTTGGACTTCATCCTTCAGAGTTTTTGCAGCTGCCTCTGAGCTCACAAAAGGCTTTTGGCTTTTTCTCACATATGCTGTACTGTAGTTCTGACTAGGACCTGTAAAATCTATAGAGTTACCCTTTCTGTAAACCTTAAATTACATTATGCCTCTTACATTTCATAGCTTAGGATATTAAACTTGCCATTCATGACTCATGATTTGATAGGTCAAATCCATATAACCCAAACTGAAAACTACTATATTTATGAGGGGTGACATAACTAAAGCTAATTTAGAAGTACACAGAGAGTGTCTCGCCAAATAAATAATTTATTTTGTCCCACAAATCTTTAGTCAGAGAGACAACATTGAGGCCAACAATTGAAAGAAACTTGAGACAAGACACTAGTAAAATAATCTACAGAAAAAACTGTTTCCTTACACAACTTTTCTTAACCTTCAGTTGTTATTGTCCTGTTAGTGTATTTCTCTGTGCCTGTCACTGGCCCAGCTCTAATCTCCCCACCTCTCTGGCTCCAAGACACCAGCCACTCCCCCTCAGATCTCTATTTCAGGCCGCTGCACCTGCTGTTCACACATCCCCTTCTGGAGAGCAACAGATATTTAGGATTTGACTGCCAGGAAAAAAAAATTGCACATTGCACAGATTCGATTCTGGAATTAGTCAGCTTGCTGAGGAGGGGAATATTCCAAATTCCTCCCAGCTCAAAACTTCAGACTCAGCTGTGTTTCTACCTGCAAATGCTTCTGGTTCATTCATACTCTTAACCAATACACATGCCTGTAAGTAACACGTCATTTTGGTAAAAAGAGTTCAACATAGTTACAGATTTTGTATTTGGGTTAAACTATTGCATACTTTAATGTAGTTTGTGACTTATTATTTTTTCTGTAACTGTAAAATTGCAACAGATTATAAAATAAATACAAAATCAATTCAAGAGAATTTTGTATTGTGCGTGAGTAATCGTTTGTAGTGTTCTCTCTTCATCTACTCTATCTCATATCCTGAATACACGGTCTACTCAAATATCTTATTCAACAATAACAATGAAATACCTATTCTATACAGTGGCCATGAAAGTCAAGCCAATACTTTGCTAATGATTTACTCCAGTCTTTACATTTAAGTAATAAGTGAATCTGACAGTGTTGCAACCTTAAAGACAATTCAGCAAATATAAGAGACCCTGCGACAAATGGACAATCCTACCATAGCTAAGGACAGACGTAAGTATCAAGTTTCTGTCACGTTCTGTTCCCAAGTTACTGTGTGGACAAGAATGTGTCTACAGGCAGAAACACCAACAGACTGACAGACAGACAGACTGACTGAAGACAGATGGCACCAACACAACATGAAGCCAGCAGCAGGGTGTTTATCTTACATTTAAACCATTTTTCACAGGTGATTTGTCATGTAAGAACTACTAAAAATCTGACAAAATGTTTTGAAATCGCCCTCTGAAAAGGAACAATTCTAGTTTAGTAGTAAAAGTTCCCACATGGACTGATGTAAGCAGGTGCTGAAATGGGGCAAGCTTTGAACTTGCTAATCCTCACACAGTATATATAGAACTCTGAGTTCAGGGTGAACAGCTCCAGACTGACAGTAACTTTATCACACATTGTTAACATATTCAAATTTAGTGCTGTGTTACAAGCCTTGAGACAATGCCAACTGGAAACATCTCCTTTATAGATTTATTTATGGCCATGATTAAATAAGTTAAACATTTGAATGTGTCAGCAAAAACACAGACTGCCGTCCCACATCAGACACACAATTTATGATCAAGAGGCTTCAAGGAACTGAGTTTCAAGTGATACTTAAAATTAAGTCTATTGATGATCAGTGCCAGGCTGGGCTCAAGTTACCAGGGTCTAAAGAAACTCAAGTGATGCTGTGTGGAATATCTACAATAGCTGAGATCAACGCTGTCTATCCAAATAGAAAGTGTTGAATACAGAAGACTACTTGTGGGGCCACAATGCCCTTCTGTAGACTTTGGCACAGAGATCTAAAGTGGAAATCCGATAGCTTAGGGTTGAGTAATGCAGCAAAAATAAACTGATTTAAACGTATCAATGTGTAACATGTAATAAACTGTGATGTCAACAAATAAAAAATAAGCTAAACTAAATGTTTTATAACATGCACTGTGAGAACAATCGAGCAAAAATGGGAAAACTTTGAAGTAAAACTTTGAAATGTATGGAAGCCTCCGAAAAGACTATATGAATTAATTTAAAAAAAAAAAAAAACATGGCATCTTAATCATACATTTGGGCTGCAGTCAATATTTACATACAGAGAATGAGTAGTCTGTATGAGATGACCACCATCCGTAACAGTTTGTTTCTATAAGCAACAATATTAGTACACATTACATGATGTTTGGGCAAATAAGTCCTTAATTAATCACTAATTTCAAAAAAATAAGTTTGGCATACTGCAATCTTTTAAATGTATTTTCTTTTTCTAAAATTAAGGGAAATTGGTGCTTTGTATCTAATGACATGAATTATCAGTGTAGTAAATATATATCATTGATACAAATACAAATTATAGCACACTACCCACAATACTGAAATTGTTACTTTTTTCATTCCCTCAAAAAGTGAAAAAGAACAGTGAAAGCATTTAATCTGGAATAACATCAAGCAAAACAACTTGATGATACTATATTAACAGGATGGCATGTGGTAAGAATTTTTGATCAAACAAATTTATCTTCAACCTACAAGCAAAGACAGAAAAAACCTACAGTGCAAATAAGCCCATCAGTTCACACTACATTTGCTTTTAATTAATTATTGGTTCAAGCATTTGCCAACAAATGAGTCTGGTGGCCTCCCATATTGCTTCCGGATGGATATGTTCAAATTCACCAATCTAGACAAAACTGCCTGTTACACAATCTATTCATACAAATCAGAATTGAATGTTGTATTTAGGTTGATTTTTGCTTTATAAATTGAATCAACTACTTTTTAAAACAAATATTCAATTGTCCTAATTGCCATCAAAGTGAATGCTGACCATCAAAGAAAATATGGCGGTGTCAGTCTCAAAAAAACACAATACTTTTATGTCACTGTATCTAAATGCTTTGGGTGATCTGTTATAAGACTGTGGATTTTCTGTCACCTGGCACCAGAAGTTTCCTTCTTTGAAACAACACAGTATCAAGAAACCTGCTGGGATATAAATAGATAACAATGCCGACAAAACCAGCCACCTGTTCTTAGCAATCAGTGTTCAGTCTATGTAAAGAAAGTTATCCAGCACAGAAAAAACTATGACCTATTAAGATTCAACAATTCATTACACAAAGGGCTATTAATTGTACATTGTTGACTTAATAAGTTTACTAAAACTTTTTGTGAAGAAGCAGACAGCATCACTTACTGTTCGCAGGAACTGAATCTCTTCCTCATCTGCACCTTCTGCCATTCTCCCAAGGCATTAAAAGCAAAACCTTGAGAAAAATGGACAATTGTATGTCTCCCTCAGTCCTGTAACTCTGGGTGCCTTTATGCCCCCCACATAAGGCAAGACAATGTTGGTGAAGGTTTCTGAAGGGCAGTGTGGGTCCTGTGCCTCTCCCTGGCTGTGGTATGAGGCAGAGGGATTGACTGTTCATTCCTGTTCATTACAGCATCATAAAGAGGTGGAGCAAGCTGGCAAATCTGAGCTCAAATGTCCCTGTGATGGTATCTACCCCATTGTTGTTTTTTTTGCACTTTGTTATTATGTTAAAAACATTGCACTAAATTAAGTGCTAAACTGAGAGAGAAAAGTGAGAACTCCCAAAATAAGGGACCAATTTTATAAAAAGACCAAATTGGCTGTGGTTTTCCCAGTGTATAACTTCAAGCTCAGAGACTGAAATGCAGACCTGATGGTCTGATCAGATGGTTTTTGATTGTTCACCTAATTGTTGACTTTACATGTACAATATGCTATAAAAATCCATTAGAGAAAAAAAAGATAAATGGACTAAATCAACATTCCCTTCAGTAAGATGAAATAGACTTTTATTCTCATTATGTATTTTATTTATTAGTAATATATTTAGATTGATTAGTTGAAATAAACTGTAATAATTTCAACAACCTTTTTCAGCATAAATGCGTGTGTGTATATGGAGCTATCTAAAAATATAGTAAATAATAATTATTATTTATTTATTATTATTCTAATTACAACTTACCACACTTGTTGGGACAGTTGGCTGCCTCCTGCGCTTTCTGATCAAATTTAGGGAAACGTGAAACGAAGTTAAAGAAATGTAGAGACGTGAAAAAAAATACACAAAAAAATAGCAGAGCAGAATATAAATATTAATTGATTGGATATACTCGTTGGCATTACCTTGGTGACTTTTAGCTCCATTTAACGTTAGCTCGGTTATAAAGTGAGATTGAAAGCTCGTCCCAAGCCCGAAGATATGACTATTGATAGTAAGGACAACAATTCAAAATTATAGTGTTAAAAAGAAACACAATTATTTTATTTTTTATTTTATTTTTATTTTATTTTATTTTATTTTTTATTGGATAATGTTTACAGTTTTACCGTGATTAACCACTTCCACAACGCTGCGTTTCTCACTAGATTCCTGTGGAGGCCAGTAACGGGCGGGTCGACTGTTTTTTATGAGTAGAAGAAGAAAACGGTACGTCGGTAAAAATAGTTCTCCCTTCATTTCCAAGACACAAAGCAGTGTCAGGTAAGTACTTTAGCAGCCTTTTAAACCAGCAACATTAACTTACTCATGTTATGCAGATTTGCCAATGTGTCGATGACATAGTCAAATGTTTCCGATAACAGCTGACATAGGAATCTGAACGTTATAAACGGCTCTTTTGCTGACTTAGCTGTTAGCTTAGCTTGCTAATCAGCGCTGCACAAAGTGGCTAATGTTTTGACATTGGTGAATGTTTGCAAATCCATGTCGACAGCATCACTGAACTACATTTTTCCTACAAAACAATAAGTACAACAATGTTTGCAAGTTGACTGACCAGCATCAGTTGACTTCCGTCCACAGATGAGGTTTTGTGGGATTTTTGTAGCCATATGTTTTTTTTCTGTGCAAAAGACTCAAAGCTAAGGGCAGAGGAGAAGAATGGATGCCCTCACCCACATGCTTACAGACCCACTGGACCCAAAAGAAGAAAACGATGCCCAAATCACAGAGGAGTGCATGCTGGGGAACTGTAGATTGAACCTCCCAGAGGACCTGCTAGAGGACGTGAGTACTCTGATGAAGCGCTGCTCTTTACAGTTGTCCAAAGGTGGAAGACACAATGCAGATGATGCACTCATTTTCGTTGTTTACGTTTTGTTTCCATCAGCCTGAAATTTTCTTCTCTGTGATGAGTGAGAGCACATGGAGTGAGGTACTGTCAGATTCCCAAAGGCAGCACCTTCGTCAGTTTTTGCCACAGTTTCCTGACAACAATGACGCAGAGCAGGACAGCACCCTCAATGACCTGTTCAACAATGGAAACTTTAACTTTGGGAATCCTCTTCATCTTGCACAAAAACAATTCAGAGGTTACTTCCTAGTTATCCACTTATTTACCGACCACGCTAAGTTCATCCTTTAAGCATGTTTTGATCCTGACTGTCTTTTTCTCAACCCAGATGGTTACTTCAATCCTGAGGTGGTCAGGTACAGGCAATTGTGTGCCAAATCCCAGAGAAAGCGACAGTTGTACTCCCTTCAGCAGTATTACCACCGATTATTGAAGCACATCCTTGTCTCCAGAAAGGTATTTTTTGAAAAAGTTTGAAGCACAAGGCACATGGCCTCTTGCAGTTCGTCTTAATGTGTCTTCTTGTTGTAGGAGCTGCTAGAGTTTGCAGTTCACAATGGTCTGGACTTTCCACCAAAAAGAAAGTTACCAACCAAGACTCATGCTGAAATGCGGGAGCCAAGGGTGAGAAGAAGATTGAGCCGCATATTAAAGGAGGTCAAAACTGAGTGTGGAGACAGCAATGCTTCATCTGATGATGATGGTCAGTCTGTTCTTACATGAGTATCACTGCTGGTATTTTTTCAAAGCACTTATCTAATGAGAAGCTTGTGAACACTAATACAAGTCTTATTGCCTATGCTTGTAGAGATATCATTATGGACTCCAGCACCTCAATCACCTTCCTCTCCGACACCCACTGTCTCACTCAAAGTCCTTCCAAGCCTTTCCACCCAAGACATGAAAACTACTGGTGAGTGATTTCTACAATATCAAGATGATGTTCCTAACATGTTTGAGCACAGTTATTATAATATGTAAACTTTTTAATTTCTTCACAGAAAAAATAGAGCTAGGGGAGCAGGACTTGAAAGCCATGCTACAAAACCATCGGGAGAAGAGGAAGCGACAGCCAGTAAGTGGTGATGGCAAAAAAAAAAAAAATTGCAAAGGTTTCATTTTAATTTGTTTACTCTATCTTTAATTATTGATTTTACTTAGGATCATCCAGACTTGTTGACCTCTGATATCCACCTTGGAGACATACTTTCAAGAGCAAATATTGGTCGGAAGGGGACTTTGCGTAAGTATAAGAAAAAATATGACAGATCTTAAGCCAAAGCTGATATCATAACACACAGTTAATGTTTCCTTCCTCTTTTTTTTCTTGCAGCACTTTTTGAACTGTCGCTGCCTAAAAAGAAGATAAAAGATGAGAGAAGGAAGAAGAAAATGAGGACAATAAAAATGGAATCTGAGGAACCCTGTGAAATTCTTGCACCTTCAGACACTCCATCAGCTCCCCCAGCAAGCATCATCAACTCCTTACCAGATACGCCATCTACTCCACTGCCCAACATCAAGGAGGAGTGAGTCTAGTCAAGAATATTAACAGAATTGTGTGTGTGTATATTCACTCTTGTTATCAATGTTACTGTAAATAACTGTCATTATTACAGGATTGTGGAGGAGTCTCAGAGCAGCCCAGTTCCAGTTGAAGAGATAGCTATCAGTTTCTTCAGCTTGTTGGAGAGCATCTTAAAGGCAGACAACCTTACCAGCACTTTAATGGTATGCACTCATTACAGAGTGTTGTGTTTTATGTGGATTTCTGTAATTTGTTTATTGTTATTTCTTATTTACATGTTTGATCAAATATTTACGTTAGACTAGTGGGGAATAGTGTTGTGGCCCTTTAAAAAGAGGAGTGTGCTATGCGTACATGTGACCGGTGTTTTACCGTGTGAAAAGGAAGCGGTAGATTCGTTTACATGGTAGATACTTTCAACCCGGTATGCAGCCACTTGGTAAGCTCTTGTCATTTTTTGTAATTCCTTGTTTCTTGTTTTGCTTTCATGTTGTACGTGTCATGTTGTCTACTGTCGCTATGCTGCATCGGTGCACTGTGTTACGTCTGCTCCCTTGTTGATCGTTAAAAAATAATGCAATGCTCTGGTAGAAATCACAGTTTAGTCGCTAATAATCAAAGTTAAAAGTTCCCGGAATGGCGAAGCTATAAAGTAAACATTTGGATTTATAACTTGATATCCCATCTGTGTCATCCATGGTTGTTTTTGTTAACTTTGAGTGTTAAAAAATCAATCACCTGTCTGACTACACATTATAACATCTACACTCTGCTCTTTCAGTTGGAGGAGAAAGTTCAAATATGGCAGTCCTCTCCAGCCAGCTCCCTCAATGTGTGGTTTTCATCTGTCCCATGTTGGTCCGACTTGGTTCTTCAAGCCCTGCAGTTTCTTGCAGGGGAGACTAAAGGTAACTAGCAGTGGTCGCTCACACTGAAATGTTCAGGCTTTTTTTTTGTCCTTTACTCATAAATGTTATGTTTGTGAATTAGATGGCATGATGGCACTCCCCAGTGGCTTTTCTCCATTTGTGGAATTTGCCGATGAATCTCAGCAGTGGAGGTGGATCGGTAAGAGGGATCATCTGTTGAAGTCTTTGATTGGTTCAGTGCTTGGTACTCAGACTGACTGTATTCTTGAGGATTAAAGTCAATCATTTATTTTAGGCCCGACTCAGGATACTGAGAAGGATCTTAGTGCACTCTGTCAACTGTGGCTGGACTCCAAAGACTTGGTTATCAAGGTAATACAGTTATTATATTACAAATACAATTTTGGCACTGATTCTACAGCTGTAGTATGCTATGCTACTGTGTTTGCTATGATTTTCACTGTTTGGGACAGAATGTAAACCAGCTTTTTTCTCTTCCGCAGACAGAAAATGAAGACATGCTAGAGATGACATCCCCCACACCAAGAGTGTAAGATTCAGTGACTCATACAACATTTGCTAAATAATTAATGTAGCTGATGGACTGGAAAATAATTGATTATTTTTTCCTTGTTAGGACTAAGGTTGCCTTTTATGTCAACTTCATTTTGTGTATTTGAGATATAAAAAAACTAAATCAATTAACTTAATCAGAAATAAATCTGAGTTATTTGTAGCGCAACATTATTATAATGAAGTAGTTAGAGTATCACAGTTGTTGAAGTTAACCATGTAATACTTCTAACCAAAAAGCTCAACTGATTATGTGGTCCGGCCCAGCACTGGAGACGAGAGACAGGTGTTTCAAATCCAGGTTTGTTTGTGCTGCTGGCTTTTTTTTTTCTTATTTACAACATTTCTTCTGCCTGGACGTGAACCCTCTAAGAGCATATACTTTTTGTTTGTTTTATTAGGAGCAGCAGCGATACAACCAGCCACATAAAGCCTTCACCTTCAGGATGCATGGCTTTGAATCTGTGGTGGGACCTGTTAAAGGAGTGTTTGACAAGGAGATGTCTCTCAACAAAGCCAGGGAACACACACTGCTGCGCTCAGACCGACCACCATATGTCACCATTCTCTCTCTGGGTGAGGCCGTCTGTTTCACTTTTACTCTATTGTTAGGCTGGGGAGAATCTGTGCTTTATAATGTGTGAAAAGGAAACACAATCTTGACTTCTATCCTCTCTGTTCGGTAGTGCGGGATGCAGCAGCCAGGTTACCCAATGGAGAAGGAACGAGGGCAGAGATCTGTGAACTGTTGAAAGACTCGCAGTTTCTTGCGCCAGATGTCACCAGTGCACAAGTAAGATACACTACCGGTCAAAAGTTTTAGAACACCCCAATTTTTCCAGTTTTTTATTGAAATTCAAGCAGTTCAAGTCAAATGAACAGCTTGAAAGGGTACAAAGGTAAGTGGTGAACTACCAGAGGTAAATAAAAAAGGTAAGGTTAACCAAAACTGAAAAATAATGTACATTTCAGAATTATACAAGTAGGCCTTTTTCAGGGAACAGGAAATGGGTTAACAACTTAACTCTATGGAGTCTTGGGCTATTTTGTCCATTTTTTAATTCTTTTCATGTCTTTGTAAGTCATTTTGTGTCTTTTTTTGGTCATTTTGTGTCTTTTTTTAGTAATTTTGTGTCTTTTGGTGTCTTTTTTTTGTCATTTTATGTCTTTTTTTAGTCCTTTAGTCCAACATAAAATGTGATTTTGAATCTTTTTTTTTACTTTCAAAACACTATCATGCTCAATAAAGGATTTTAAATGTTGCAAATGTGCCTTAATTTCAGAGTACACTGAGACATTAAACTGCATAATTTTCAATTAAATTCTGGAAAAGTTGGTGTGTTCTAAAACTTTTGACCAGTAGTGTATATTTTAATTTTTTTTTAGTCATTCAGCTTACTCTGGCACAATGACTTGTGCAGGGCTGCAACTTTTTTGATGATCAATTTAATCTGTTGATTATTACTTCTATATGATTATTAGCTGTGCATGAGCTTTATCAAGTGTTAGATTTTAAATAGCAATGCCACAGCAGGGCCCAGCTACATTGATCAATCACAAAACTGAGAGAAGAACCAACAGAAGGCATTTCTGTCCATTACACTTGTTTTTGTCTGTCAAAACAGACACAAATCTACCAGACAGGACACATTTAGCTTATGCTAATCAGCTGAAATCAGGTCAGAGACCATACTTTGGCCTGCAGCCTTTAAGTTATTGTTTCCTTCCTTTTTTTAAGGTGAACACTGTTGTCAGTGGCGCCCTGGATAGACTTCACTATGAGAAAGACCCCTGTGTAAAGTATGACATTGGCCGCAAGCTCTGGATTTACCTGCACCGAAGTCGCAGTCAAGAGGAGTTTGGTAAGCAGCCTCATGCTTGATTTAAGGGTTTAGCTGTCCACAGTTCACAAAGGTTAATATCCCTTATTATTATTATTATTTATGTCATTATTCTTTCATCCAGAGAGGATCCATCAGGCTCAAGCTGCTGCTGCAAAAGCAAGAAAAGCCCTCCAGCAGAAACCTAAACCTGCATCTAAGCCTGTGAGTCCACTTTTTACTGGAAAACTGTGAAAATTGAGCTACCGAATTGGAAGTTGTTGTTTAATCCCCTATGAGTTTTATTGAATTGTTGTTTATCAATGTCTGCAGTTGATTATTTATTTGTTGATTTAGAAGTCTGGAAGCAAAGATGGAGGCAGTAAAACCCCAGGATTTCTGGAGGCAGGACAGGATCTAGGCTCCAATCCCATGTCACCAATCCCTACAACACCCACCCCAAACACACCTGGAACCCCTAAATCACCTTTACCCTGCACAGCCACCACACCAACAAAGACTGGAGTCCCGGATACAATTAAAACAAGCACAGGGTCAGTGCGATACACTTTTTTTTTTCCTTCTAATTAGTATTTTACAACACAGTCCAGAGTTTTATCTTTGCAATTTAAACTAAACGATTCCCCTCTCTGCTCTCCCAGTGTTCTTCTTGTGTCCCCTCCCTCGTTGCCCCAGCTGGGAACCATCTTACCCACCAGTCAGGCTTGTCCACCAGTTTCACAGCCAGTCACGTCCCAACACACGGCTCGGATAGTGAGTCACCTGGCGGCGGGCTCTCTCCCTCAGGTGAGGGTTGTTTCTGCTCAGCCTGGGCTTGGTTCTTCAGGAGGAAGTCAGCAGGCCACGCTGGTGCATCAGACCCCTCACCAGATCAGGATGCCGGTGTCAATGGCAGCCAAGGGCATTTCACAGGTAACCAGACAAAGAGCTGTTGGTTTTTTTGTGTTGCATAATGCATAAATAATCCTCTGTGTTTATTGTGCATGTCAATAGGCAGTGGTTTCTGTGCCAATGAGGAGTCAGTCTGGTAGTAGTCCAGTCCAGGTGCCGACCACCCTGTCTGTGTCTGCTGTAGCTGTGGCCAAACCTCAAACCGGATCACCGGGTAGCCCGGCTAACAACCCTGCTTCCCCTGCTATGCTGCAGGGAGTCACCAGCCCCAGTATTAAACAGGTGAACCACTTGGTTTCAAACAGAGATTGCATAAAAGAAGTGGACATACTTTCCTGATCTTAAATGAGTTTTCCTCGTGAGTTTATGGTCTTAATCACTAGTTTAAAGTGTTCTTTAGTACAGAATGATGTTCATTTTGTAAATGATGGTCCCAGAATAGTAGTCAACAAACCAGTGGGTGATGTCACTGTTATTAAGTCCCCTTTTTTATACAGTCTAGGTTTTAACTGGGATATTTATTTATATTCTGGAAGATGGTTAATACACAGATTTTAAAATGCGTTGAGGGGACTTCATGCTCTCAAATTACAAGAAGCTCTTACATTCTCAACGCAGAATTTCCCCAAATTGACAAAGAAGAAAAGAAAACCTAATTCTTTTCTTCTTTGTCAATTTGGGGAAATTCTGCGTTTTCTGGTAGTTATTACAAGTAATTTAGCAGCCTAACCCATCCTTAAATAAGTAACACATGTCACAAGACTAATCTTTTGGTTAATTTTTTTTCTTTAAAGGTGTCCATCACAGGTCAACTGGGAATGAAGACTGCAGGAGGAGCAGGAATTCCAATAACGGCTACAAACTTGCGCATCCAGGGTAAAGATGTCCTGCGTCTTCCACCATCCTCCATCACCACAGACGCTAAAGGCCAGACAGTGCTGCGGATCACCCCAGACATGATGGCAACTC
Organism: Centropristis striata; assembly: GCF_030273125.1. NCBI lineage: Eukaryota > Metazoa > Chordata > Actinopteri > Perciformes > Serranidae > Centropristis > Centropristis striata. The sequence goes on along the minus strand of NC_081531.1, from coordinate 31,700,650 downwards.
TCGCCAAATCCCCTGTTGCAACTGTCAAACTCACCCCTGACTTTCTGGGCACTGGCGGCACAGGCAGTAAGAGCATATCAGCCACTCTGCATGTGACGCCACCTTCCTCTGTCTCCAGTGCTTCATCCTGCACAGGGGAAGCACAGAGCAGTAAAGCGGTCCCTGTTACTTCTACCTTGTTGAAGGCTGCAGGAGACACGGCCATACGTCTGATGCCCACGTTGGCCGTCTCCGTGGCTGACCAAAAATCCAGGACCTTCTCCACCGTGTCCTCGCCTGACAAGAGTGGCGCCACCATTCGCATCATGCCAGGCCTCGGTGTTATTCCACAGAAACAGGGTCAGACCATCACAATGACAACCACCACTGGCAGTAAACCGCTCACAGCGTCTACATGTGCTAATGTAGTGACCATGGCTGCCAGTGTTGTGGCTGGTGCTAAAGGGATCACAGTGGCTCCTGGAGTGTCGTGCTCACCTCTGACTCTAGGAACAGCTACAGCCACTGTGCGGCAGGTCCCAGCTTCAGTGGTTACTACACAAACGGTAAGAGAATTATTCTGCTTTGTTCGTATTTTCAGGGGAAATTGCAAGGTTTTTTGTGTAGTTTCGGCCGCCGTTCCCTTCAGATGAATTATTGTGCTAACTAAGGTTAACCAGAAATGTTTTATTTCTTATTGTTTTTAACCGAAGCTGAAAGGGTGTATGGTTTAAGGAATGTCAATTTTAGTCAGATAGATCCAATTATTTTTGGGATAAACATGTAAGCAGCAGAATGGCCTCAAGGTGACACTGCTTGACTGTCTTGTCTTGTAACAACTTGTTGGTTCCTATGAGGAAATGATTGGGGCATTCCTTTTTTTTTTTTAAACATTTGTTTATTGATTTTTCAGTGACATAACAAAATCAAGAGATGACATTACAAGAGTCAAAACAGTGTCAAGTGTAACAAGTAAAATAATAATAATAATAAAAATAATACATAAAATATAAAATAATAAAATAAAATAAAATAAAATAAATAAATAAATAAATAAAAATGGAAGCGAACAACAAATACACAGAACAAAACAAAAACACAAATAGGTCACCCACTGCTAAATAAAAGTCTAATAATATGTTCACTTAAGCAGAGATAAATAAAAAACATTCCCATATTAACATACTGGTCCCAGTGCATAGTATGTCAAATGAAGTATGCCAAAAAACACCAGGATGTCCTACTGCCTCCGGTTGCATTTTGCAGAATGCTTTTCTGGCTATTCTGAGCCGCAGTCCTCTGCCCGGTGGATGATACGTGACATGGACTGAGCTGCTGAGAGAACACAGACAGCCTGTGACTGTGACTGATATATGAGGTCAAAGTTCAAAGCAATGTTATGACAAAGTATTTACCAGTTGTAATGTGTGCACTCTGCATGCAACAGTACGTACGTTGTAATTGCAGCTGCAATTTTGAACTAGGCATATGTTTCATGCTCTTTCAATACCCAGGTAGCAGTTTGATACATTATGATATATGTAATGCACATCTCTTTTAATACTGACATTTTCAATACCGTTGTGCAAATTAACATTTTATTTTTATTACAATCACAGCCCATAATATCATGTCATATAAGTGATGTTGATGAGGGTGGTGTTGGAAGTTATGCAGGTTAACCAAAGTGAAAGAGCAGCAGCCCCTACAGGAAGGGGATGCAGGCACATGTTATATAAATAAAGCAAACCTTCCACAAACGGCTCACATTTGCCAAACAACTTGAGATATGTTGATGTGATCTGAGATTAAATAACAGATAGACGTGAGTAAGAAAAGGAAAGGACATGTATTTATCAGTGGGTTATTGTAGTTGTATTCCAGGTGTTAACTACAAGCTGTTATAACCAGCTTTCACTTCACACCTGTTATCTGAACACAATCTGAACAAACTAAAGGCATTTCTGAATGGCAGCTATTAGGTTTGAACAGGAATGTTGACTAAAAAATACTTCTCTACAATCCTCTTTTTTACAACACTGTAGGGGAAGTTACCTACACGGATAACTGTGCCCCTCTCTGTCCTGAACCAACCACTGAAGAGCAAGAGTGTTGTGACCACGCCAATTGTGAAAGGAAGTCTTAACACAAAGTAAGTCTCATCATCTCCTCCGTTATTTATTCAAACTTGTCTGCCAATCCAGAAGTTGGCATCAACCTTGTTCCCTCACAACAAAAAGGCAGTTTGATTTTTCAATTGGATTTTGGATTATTTTAGAAAATGTCATCATTGTCATGTTTTTTTTAATAAATAAACACCACTTTCATGATTCTTGAAGCATAACTGCCAGAAGTAAAAAGCTCACATTAAGCTATAGACAACTAGATCATAATCAATCACTTACTTATTTCAGACAGAAAGAATAAAGAATTTGATTGATTTGATTTATGGGTTAAATATTTTTTTTTAAAACAGTTGTAAAGCTTGTTTTATTTGAAAATTAACACTGTCGTTTATTTTAATGCATTGTGAGATTAAATTTTATTTAGGCTTGACCACTATCAGGCCTCTCTCATCAGGTGACAGCAACTACTTTACAACTATTTCTTTTTTCTATTTGAATATTTTGTTTCCTTGGTGGCAAAAGGTTACATTTTGAGCTTTGTTATTATATGTAGTCATTGATTTATTGTCTTTTTCTTCACAGAGTGTCCCTGTCTCTCTACAGCTGTAAGTTAGGCTGGCAGATTGATGTTATTTCCATTTCCTCTCTCTTTTCTGAGCAGTATCAGCAGTCTGGGTAGGAACATCATCCTGACCACCATGCCTGCTGGCACAAAGCTGATTGCAGGGAACAAACCGGTCAGCTTTGTCACAGCACAGCAGTTTCAGCAGCTTCAACAGCAAGGACAGGCCACGCAGGTTAGCCGACATATAGTATCACTAATAAGGAAGTATTTTCAAGGAAGGGGAATAATGGCTTTTATAACCTGAAATGTGCTTCCGAATGTATTTAAAAACTGCATGTAAAATGCTGCTTTATGATCAACTTAAACAAGCTGAGAGCATCATAAGGCTATCTGTCTTTCTTTTTTTCTTTTTTTTTTCTTCAAAACTTTATTGAGTTATTTCCCAAAAAGTAATACACGATGAACACAACAACGAACATACAGTCATAAAACCCCATCCCTCCCTCTCATAACCAACAGTAATCTCGGAGGAAAACACTTGAGTTAATAAAAAATAAAATAAAATAAATGTATTAATTAATATCTGTCTTTCTTTCTTTAGGTTCGCATCCAGACAGTCCAGGCGCAGCAGCTCCAGCATACTATAGCAACAAGCTCCCCAAAATCTGTTTCCACAGTCGTAGTCACAACAGCACCTTCGCCCAAACGTGCCCCCGATCCCCCACCTGCACCTCAACAGTGATCAGCAATGAATTGTAGGTCCACTGTACAATACATGCGTAGCTGTACAGTTTGTCCTCAAGCATTTAAGATCATCTGATGTATTTTTGTAACATTGTTATTTCAATGTGTAAGATGCTTTTATTACTTTTCAGTTTTAATGATACCCTCATAGTGGTCCCTGCAAGGTTACCAGTATCAGTATGGTGAAAATGGTCATTAGTCCTCAACTACATTCCATCTCCTGAATTATATTCTCAACATTGTTACAGCCAAAAGTATAAAACAGTTTAACAAAAAAAAAGCTTTCAATAGAAAGTTTGGTTTACTTTTTATTTCAAATGACCAGTTAATATTTTACCTAAATATAACATTAAATCACAACTCATTCATTTATATTAAACTGCAGTTTCTATATAATTATTTGTCAACTGATGTAATGAACGACGTAATTAAGTCTGTCAGATTTGAATGTTGTGACTTGTTTTCTGTGTTTTAATACATTATTTGTTCTCTTGTTAGGTGTTATATTTTATTTGATAACCTGCCATACTCTCAAGCCAGACGTTTCAGGTTGCAAATTGTTATGTAGAATATACTTTGTGCCATTGAAATATTTTAACAGATAATAACAGATCATATTTAAATAGATACGTTTTTATTTTTTACAAAAAAAAAAAAATCGAAATTACTTTGTACAAAACAGCAGACTCTGTCACAGACTGTCAACATAGAAAATGAAATTCAATTTAAGAAAATTTTCAAAATAACCAAAACCATGCATTTACTCTTCATCCGACTCTTCAAGCAAAGCTTTCTGGGAGCTCGTTTTGGATGATGTATTTCGCATTCCAATCTCTATGTCCCGTCCTTTGCTTGAGAATCGCTTCACTGTGCTGTTGGAACAAGGAAAAAAAGGCTTTAGTGAAAGCATGAACGTAAAGATGACTCACCTACAGCCTACTCAGGAGTTAAGTGCTGCTGTTGATATGTTAATTTCAAGTTTTCCTTCAAGTAGGGAAAGCCAAATTTCCATAATGTACTGAGAAGACTCAAAACAAGTTGTTAGTTTTGACCACTTTTGGTGCTCCCAAACGTTTTTTTAATTACACGTGTGCATTTCATGTTCTTCCAGTTTCTATACAAGGAAGCACAGTCATGTCAGGTAATGTGATAAGCATTTCTGGCTGCCGATGCAAAGCTCAAATAAAAGAGAAGACAACATTATGTGAACAATACCGGTTTTCAAAACAAGCAAATATCCTCAAGGCCTAGTAAACTAGTCATTCAACATGTTTAGCAGGCCTTAAGAACACAACATATTGTGCTGAGAATTTGCATGTCATTGAATGTAAACAAAACATTGTTGACCATAAAAACTTCACAGGACACCTTTAAATGCCGGTTGAGAGATCAGAATAAAACTCAACATGTCCTGCTATTTTCTGTTCAAAGAAAGCTACATCTCAATGTTTTGAACACTTTACCAGACAGAAAACTTTTATAATTTCTGTATTTCTGTCTGTGGTTTAACATGCCCTTTAAAGTTTCAGTCTAAAAACATATTTAGGGAAAGAAAAGAAGGATGTGATACTTACAACCAAACCACAGAGGAGATGCAGGGGACTAAAAGCAGCGCGACAGCTAAGTGCCAGCAGAAACACATGGTGATGAACATGATGTTGTCGTGCAGTGTCAGGTCCCACTGCGGTCCTCTTAACGGGTAAAGTACAAAGCCGATCTGAAACGACAAATGGGGTGATGAAGCAGCCAACTCCCTGTGATGTTAAGCAAAATATTCAGTAATATTTATCGGCTTTCACTTAGACAATGTGTTTAAAAAAGCAGATTCATAAAGCTTTAATATAATGCTTCATTAATTACATTTATTTATAAAAAGTCAAATCTGACCATTTTCCAGTTCTTTCTGCTCTAGAGCACCTGAACCAGGTGATCCAACAGTAACAGCTGGTGACGTGCATCAGGTGTGTTTAAATGAAACTGGACCCAGTTCTGAGTCAGTGTGATGGATGACACAAGTCCACTAATAAGCTAATTTGGTGCTGAAAAAGCATAAAGAAATGACTTAATTAATCACCTGGTAGAACCATGATCCCTGCAGGATGAACATGCATGCCCCGAACAGCTCCAAAATAATGTTGTCTCTTATGAACACCTCCAACATGGTGCTGGCCGACCCGCTAAAAACAGCCACGAGCAGCAGGGAGTGGATGTGAGCGTCCACAGGGGGCCGCATGTGCACGTGGTAGTAGAACAGAAACCCTGGATGGCATAGAAGACAAAACGTAGCTGAAATACACACCCAAGGGGGGCATTTTTGGGATGTGAAGGAAAACTGTAGAACTAAAGCTTACCTTCAACAAAAAGAGCCAAGGAGAGAGCCAGGCGGTCCACGCCAGCTGGCACCAGCTTTGTAGTATTGGCAACCAGTGCTATTCCAGCGATCCCAAAGAACAAATACATTGTGCCGTGCTGCCAGTTCATCAGCTTGACCCATGAATTGGTGGTGTTGTTGTAGAGGTGGGCATGTGGCCCATCCACCACAAACTGTTCAACCATAATACCTGCAACAGGACAACACCAGACATATGACATGAGTCAAGAAACATTTAGAGGGTTTGGAGTGTGAACATGATTGAGAGGAAAACTGACCAACAAATGCAGCAAAGATTTGAAATCCTCCCTCCACGTAGTCCATTCTTTTAAACAAAGGTGGCATGGTCCGTCTTCCTTTAGGCTGACTTGTCCTCCAGTAGTGTTGAAGAATGTGTTTCACTGTTAGCCAAAAGCCAAAAAACAAAAAAAAAGAGCCAGGGATGGCATGTCCTCCGAAGTTGGCCATTGTTAGATCTGAAAACAAAGAAATAGACATTAGTATTCAATAAGATACATTTGATGTTTATTATCTTGATTCAATGCTCTGAATTCTACTTTGAGCTGACTCAGCTTTAAGGTTAAAGTACATTCTTGCAGCATTATATTATGGTGTTTTGAGTCATGTGATGGTTACATGTCGTACAGTGTCAATTTATGGAAAAAGGTTTGATCAGCAGAGCATAAATGGGAAATAAATGTAGTTAAATAGCCAATTCATGAACACAGTTTAAAAGAAAATGAAGAGTAAGATGGAGTTTAATATGAGCCAAAACATCAGCCTTGTCATATACGAGTAAGTTTCATGTCATATTAATCTCCTTAAATCTTGAGATGCAATGTATAATGCAATGGAAGTGAGGAAACATTGATACTTACTGGTACTTATCGCACTTAAAGTACTTATTATTTTTTATCTGATCAGCATAGGTGTGTAGAATATGCCCTTTGATTCAGATGAAAGCTGCTCATTTGTTTTGCAAAAATGAAATTCAAATCACACAGCAGGACGGTAAATGTGACGTTGACCACTTAAGTTTAAAAAAAGAAAAAGCACTGAGCAATGTGTTTCTCTCAAAGCAGAGGAATGTGCTTCTAATGGAATATTGCCCCTGATCTATTTCTGTGAATTCTAAATGTAAACATATTCCTGCTACAAGCATTCTTAAATTATTATTTTTTCCTTGTCCATGTCTGAATCAGTGCTTTTAAAGTTTGTAAGTTCCTTTCCTTACCCTTCATGTCAGAAAGCATGAGGCACGGGTGTGTTTCAGTTAGACAAGTTTTTCTTGAGCAGCCCTGTTTGACCTGATGTGATCGTGATTCTTCACATTTCTTCCTTCACAAGTTCACACAGATGTCGACAGCACCCAATAGATTTAGTGTTTTTTTTTTTTTTTTACAGTCTTACTATCAAATGTCTTCTACACAGTTTCGTTCACTGAAACCATACTGTGGTTAAGTTGTTGTAGAAAAATCCCTCTACAGCTACTTAATGAAGGTAACAGTGATAGTAGATGTCTTACAGAATGTACATACCTTATTCTCTGCTGCTAATTCCCAAACACTCAGTAAAAGCTTTGGACCACTGTGAATCTTGCCAGCTGTGAGTGAGAGCACTCTGGTCTGTGTCAACTGTGCACACCTGCTGACTGCACTTCTAACCTGTGTTGACATCATCACACAGCCCCACCCAGCATTTGCATTGGTTTCTGTGGGCAAGGGACGTCCTCCTGGGAGACAGCTGCCTCATTCAGGCAGAAAAACAATACCTGGCTGAAGATCATGTGCTTTATTCAGGTATTTATAAAATGGAACATATAGTGTTGGCACCTTAATGTAGATTTTTTTTAAAAATTATATTAAAATATGATGTAAAATAAGCAGAATAAATAATTTGTAATATTTTCTTTTTTAATTCCTTGAAATGAGTCAGTGTGAAACAGTAATGCCAAAATGAGAACTAACTACACTACTGGGTTAATGTATAAGCTCAGAAACGACCTGTGTGCAGAGGGAGAGGCAGCACTGCCTGTTGAAATGAACTTTGCACCCACTTTCAATAATTTTTTATTGCCGTTATTATGTTCAAATGATGATCCTTCCTCAGGTTAATTTGGTTACCAAAGAGCTACTCTCAGTACAAAAATGAAAGTTTTCTTATTGTCATTGCAGGTGAAATTTAACTCATGGCTATTGTGAAGTCAAAATGCGTAGACACTTATACATGTGGCGGTTATAGTATTTCACAGAATAATTTCTTCTCTCGAAACGGGTTTTCGGAAGAAGGCACTGGGGTCACCAGGGGGTCCTCTTTGGCATGAGCCTCACAGTAGGCCATCAGATCAGCTGCAGCTTTGGATATCTGTGCAGAAAGGGTGTGTTAGTGTGAGTCAAAAGGGGAAGGTAAGAGGATGAATCACTTTAAAGTAGATTATTCTTTCATTGTTTTTAACATTGATTCTATTTTCAAACTTTTCAATCCCTCCAGACAAGTAAAAACATTTTATATTCATTATTTAAAACACAAGGCTTGTTGCCGTACTTAACAATCTTAAACTTTTCCATTCCTGTTAACAGTGTACTTCCACAATGAGTGGACTCACCATCATCCTCTCTATGTTGACCTCCAGCTTCAGTTGTTCTACTGTCTTTCGAGCATCTGCAATTTTTGCCATGTTGTTGGACATCCTGTCCTTTTCCCACGAAAGTCAGCCAACCTGCAGCAAACCATCAAATGTTGAGTTATCAGGTGAGAAATAACAGTATGCATCACTCAAATAAAGAAAGTGGAACAAAAACATAATACACTTCTAAAGTGCAAACACAGTGTATGACAGTTCACTGAAGGTGTGCCATGGTTAGAGTCTGTTTCAATTTGCTTGTTAATTCTGCTCCCTGGGTCTCAGCTGCAAGTGGCACAGGGAGGGTCTCAAAGGAGGAGGGGAAGCAGAGCAGCTTCCCCAGGGGAGGGCATCCACTAGCTGGGAATATAAACACACCTAACATTAACATTAACTTGCTGCTCTTTCAGCATAGGTTTATCATAAGTTGCAGATGCAGGCAGTTTTTAAGCAATCTTTTTTTTTTAAATAAGGCCTATGTTGCACTGGTGCTGCCATAGACTGATGCAAGAGACCAATCATACATTTCTTCTAGAGAGCAGTAAATGAACAGCAGCATTAGTAAACAACCAAAGACTATTTTGTCCATTTGAAATTAATCGGTCAATTTTATCTAAACAAGCAAATGATTGCTACATATAAATGTAATTCACACTTGACTCATGAAATGTTAATATCAACACATGCATGTTAAGATATATGATCTGATATATAATCCATTAATATGTGCAAAAATAGATTTTTTTTTTCAACATTCATCCTAATAATCACAGCATCACTTACCACAAGACCAACAGCAACCGTTGGGCTGGAATGAAGGTCCACTCGTCTTCAATGGGGTCCTCGGCTCCAACTTACAGTAACAAATGAAGTGAGATTAATGGCAAAGATGAGGAGGGAGGCTTCAATAGGTTCCCTCCTTCAATTACTAGCTGTGGTTCTGCCCCCAGGATGGGCTCAGTGCAGCAGTTAAAGGCAACATGTGGTGTGACCTTCATCTCTAGAGTCTCTATCACCCTCTTGAGAGCTTGTGTTGCCAGATGCAACATTAAATGTAGCTTTTAAAAAAACCTAAATAAGGATTAGATTTAAATAATAAACAATAGTTCTTCATAACACCTGACACAGAGTTTAATTGATTTTCCTATTTGTAATTAATTCTAATACAAATAAGAAGAAATTCTGTAATACTTGGATATGTTTGCAAAGTGCATTCATTCCAGGTGCACTGGGCAGGAACAATCAATAATGAGTAATCAGGTTTTAGAATAATCATTATATGTATAATAAAGTCAAAATAAAAGTCCCCTTAAAGGTAATAAGTGCAGCACATTACTTTGCCTTCAGCAAAAATGTTCTTTTTGTATTTTGTAGTTTAAGCTGAAGGTCAGATGTGACCTGAAGGTGTTTCTTTGACAAAGTTACATGAACATTCAGATTTAAAGTGAAACAGTAATAAAATGACTCCACATGTATATTTTTTATAAGTTAACGATTTGTTTCAGGAGGGTATTATCACGGTTGGTAAAATTATAAAAAAAAATAAACGACAAATACACGAGCATTGGACACCATGCAATAAAGAGGAGTTCATTTTCAAAAAATAAAAAAAGATAAAAGCTTTTTTATTGAATTTCTCTTGACTACAAGATAAAAATATAATAATATATAAATAATACAATTTAAATAACATATTTAGCAATTTTATATATTTTTGAAAATTTCTTTAAAAAATAACAAAACAGCTGTTTGACATTATTTTGGAAAATAAATCAAAACAGAAATATCCGTTTCTGAAATGAATTTGTTTGCAAGAAAAGTGATTGAGTGATTGATTTTTGACAGGGCATGATTTTTTTTTTTTTTTCCCAGACAGAATTGTTCGTCTCATGTCTGTCCTCTTCAAGGCTGCCAGTCTCTCCTGCAGAGCTGACAGTTATTCCACACAGCAGCAGGGGGCAACGAGGCAGAGCTATGGAGTTAAATGTCAAGTGCCTCATTAACATTTGTTTCACTGTAGTAATTGGCATCTCTCTATGGAAGATACTGGACTGTATGTGTCGAAAGAGGTAATGCTTCACCTAATCTACTTCTGTCACCAAATACATTTTGCCCCGGTGTTGTGCTGCATAATCCAAGCAGCAAATGTTCAGATTCTGTGGTCCAACTTTGTAAGAACGAATTATTGTTTCTAATGTAACAATTTATTTCCTTATTTGTAGCTCTATTAAACACACACAAACTATTCTGGTGTAAGCAGTTTATTAATATAAAGAAACTATTCTGGAAAAATCTGACAGAAGGGCAGTGGTGGAAAAAGTATTCAGATTCATTACTGAAGTTAACCACACTGTGAAATGACTCCACTACAAATCAAAGTCCTGCATTCAAAACTTAGTAAAAGTAAAAGTACAAAATTATCAGCATCAAAATGTACTTAAAGTTTCAAAAGTGCTCATTATGCAGAATGGACCCACGGAGATTGTTTATATATTCCAAATATATTACTGCCTTATTGTTATTATTGGTGCATTAATGCATGTAAGCATTATTGCTGTCAGTTAGGTAATTTTGATATATTGGTTTAATTAAAAAAAAAGAGTGTAATCACTTTAAATGTATGATGTTTTTTATGATAAATCTCAACCTAAAAAATAACTAAAGCTGGAAGCTAAATGTAGTAAAAAAAAATTGCCTCAAAATGTAGTGGAGTAGAAGTATTAAGTTACATGAAATGGAAATACTCAAGTAGACAAACCTCAAAATTGTAAGGACAGTATTTGAGTAAATGTACTTAGTTACTTTCCACCACTGCAGAAGGGTGAATACAATCACAATCACAACATTATACATTATGTTGTGGTGCATTTAACATTATACGATATGTTGTGGTGCATTCAGAACAGCCTTGAAACATTTTTACTATCAAGAGATTTGTGTCCCAGTTCCGTAAAACGCTAAAGGTGGCAACAAGACTTATTTCATACATTTAAAGCTAAGCCCAAGCTATTATTTTAATTTACACTTTACATTCATACAAGATAGATATACCGAAAATGAACCAAACAAAATTATTCATTATAGAATTGTATTTAGTGTAGTTTTTATAGAAATACAAGTAAATGCAATGTGTTACAGTGCCTTCAAAATATCCTTAAAACATGTTATTATCAATTAGATTTGTGTCCCAATTTGATAAAACTATAAAAGTGGTTAATAAACATATTTTGTACTGACACTGCATTTAGAGCTATAAGCCCAAGCTATTCATTTCAAAATGATGCCCTGGTTGTTGTTGTTTTTTGCAGCATGCTGGTTGCAAACCAGTTTTTCTAGTCTGTTGCTCCTGCTGCTCAGCACGTGACTGCTGTGTTGGTGTTACCAGGAAATCAGAACAGGTTTTCACACTGGTGGTAAGGCCCACTGCAACTATTGTTTGATTAATACAGTGGAAGCAATTAAAGCAATTAACTTTTTCAAAACTAAAAAGTTCAGTTTTTTACATATACATCTTTTTTGCTGAAGGTCCTACTACACTCAAAAATGTGCTTTTCTTATTTATGTATGACCTTTTCTATACTCACTTTAATCCATGCAAAGTTTGTCACATTTGGTATCTACCTGTGCACTTCCCTCCAGTCTGAGATTCAAATGTAAATTGGGCAAACTCGATTAGGTATGTCAAAACTAAGTACGGAAATCCAATCAGAACCTGAAAAAGAAACCTCGAGCGGATTTGTTAGTACAGAAAGCAAAAAAACACACACTATAACAATGGAGCATCATGTTTTCAAATTAAATATGACACCATTAGATAAGTTATAACTAGTGATGTTTGCATTAAATATCTTCCATACATTTAGCATTAGGAAAAGAGGGGACTGGTTGTCTCATACTGTCATCTGAGATTAGGTATGCTACAATTTGGAAAAGCCAATCAAAGACTGAAAAAGAAAGTATGACAGCATAAAATGAAAATGAAAAACATGTTGAGTGGAATTTTAAATCTTCCAAATAATGCAGTCTATGTATAGTTAATCCATAATACCTGTACTTGGGTTTTTCACTATAGTGGCATTGAATATCTGCCATACTCTAGCTTTCGGAAAAATTAAATTAACTCATAATCTCAGTCATATTATTTATGCCACAATTTTGAAAAGCCAATCAAAAACCGAAAAACAACCTCAAGCCCAGAGTTAATCAATAATAGCTGTATGGCTGTCATTTTTTTCTAATGTAAATATGAGTAATAACAAGTGTATATACCCTGTTTTTTCACTATAGTGGCATTAAATATTCCATACCTTTAGCATTAGGAAAAAGGGGGACTGGTAATCTCATAATATCATCTCAGATTAGATACGCTACAATTTAGAAAAGCCATTCAAAGCCTGAAAAATGAAAACAAAACAAAAACAACACACACAAAAAACATACTGACTGGCATTTTAAATCTTCCATATAATGCAGTCTACATGTGGTTAATCCATAATACCTATATTTAGTTTTTTCACGATAGTGGCATTAAATATCTTCCATACCTTTAGTCTAAGAAAGAAAGGGGACTGGTTATTTCAGATTTATGCATTTATTGCTATTTTTATCATCATTATTGTTGATGCTGTTGTTACACCGTCACAAGAAAATAGTATAATTAAAAAAATATTTGTATAAAACTGAAAAACGGACAAGTTAAGAGCAGCCAGGGTCGTACCATTCAGTGTGTGTGGTGGGCGTGTACGAACAGTTCGCTGCTAGCTACAGTGATAAATAACATTAGTGACTACTGTAAGCTACATTTTCTCGTCTGGCTGTGTGTCTTTGTAGCACAGACTGTGTTGAGATTAAGCCGAAATCAAAACGTGTGTGCGAGTCTTCACAGAGAAAACCCTCTGTAGCATGTTTCCGCTAGCTAGTTTAATCTTTAAGTTACCAGTAGCTGAGAGACTTTAACGGACAGCGGTGATTCAGCGAGCTAGCTAGAAAGAAAGAGTCTTGAAAGCCTCAACACCCAACATCCATTGATTTCCCCCTAATTTGATGCATGTCGTTTACGGATCTCGCCAGTGTTTCATATTCATTTCTGGGCTTTCCATCTACCAAGATGTATGTGATGTCGGGATGACAGGAAGATGGCAAACGGGGTTGGAAGTGAGTAAATGTTGGTAACGTAGCAGATGTGATGACATGCTATGTGTTAGCGGTGAGTGTGTCGTACTGTTGATGTTATCACCACTAACTTCCTGCACGGCAGCCTCCGCTCCCTGCAGGGGAGCCTGCAAGGATTAATGGCTGTCATTAGTCAGTTGACAGCTCTGTTTACATTAATGGTGGCTCCTGCTTACCACCCACAGTATAAAACGGCATGCTTTTGTCTGCACATTCAAAGCAGTTAGGCTTCAAGCATGAAAAGAAAGCCAAGTTAAAGAGATTAATAGTCTCCACACACCATCTTCATCATCACACTAAGTAGCACACTTTCTACTTTTCTATATTTTCAGTAAAGCATACTTTACATAATTATTTAATGCATACTTTCTATATTATATTTCTATACCCTATACTATGCTGTATATCTGTTGCATATGTGCATATATATTTTCTTATTTATTGTTGCAGGACCCCCCCCCCCCCCCCCCCCCCCCCCCCCAGTTGCATTACATGTACATTATACTTATACTATCTATCTATCTATCTATCTATCTATCTATCTATCTAGATGGCAAAAACCACCCATACAGCTTGTTAATATACAGTACTGTGCAAAAGTCTTGTGGATGGTGTAAAGAAAAGCATTTTTTTTAATTGATAAAAATAAACTATTAGCATATCTATTTTTGGAAGCATTCTTATTTTACAGCATTTTTTCCTCACCTGCCTAAAACATTTGCACAGTACTGTATTTTCATGTTTGTTTTTTTTGTTGTTGCAAATTTGCTTGAACATTCTTTTCAACTACCTCGTCTGTATCTTAATCAAAATCAGAAATACTTTATTGATCCCCTGGGGGGGAATTGTTTTTGTTACAGTTGCTGCTTTATAAGAAATAGAAATGATAATAAGTAAGTCTGTAAATAAAATATAGATTGCCATACTAAATATACAACAGCAATATACAAATGCAAATGCAACAAGTCTTAAGTAAATATAGATATGTACAATTCGAAATTAAATTAGAAATATAGAAATTCGTCTGAAGTAAATAGAGATATGTACAATTAGAAATTAAAATAGAAATATAGAAATTCGTCTGAAGCAAATAGAGTATATTTACAAATATGTAATTGTAAATGTATTAAGCTGCTGTGACGACTTAATTTCCCCACTGCGGGATAAAAAAAAAATCTTATCTCATCTTACTCCAAGTCTGAGAGCTACAGTTTACAATCGGTTGGACTAAACAAAGCATGTTTATTTATTGTTCATTGTTTTTCCTTCACCTCTGTAGAACACAAGCTGCTTGTCATTGGACCAACAGAGCCATGGTCGGTGAGGGAGAAGCTGTGTTTGGCCACATCTGTCATGAAGAGTGGAGACCAGAACTGGTACTGTAGTCTACTACTGCTCCACTTGAGTCTGAAACTGGTGCCAGTGACTCTTAGTTGTGTCACAGGTTTATGATATTGTAGTTCAAACATTTATGAATATGTTAAAGTTGTCAGACGGTCACATGCTTTCTGGTATATCCTTTGCTTAACCCATTTGGGCTATTTTGGGCTGTTTTTGACTTTTTATTCTGCCTGTATTTGCTATTTTAAAAAATGTTTACCATGCCATGTTGGTTTCAGCCGAAACTCACTTATATGACCTGATAATAATTTTTTCACTTTTTCTGTCGGGATAAACATTTTGAACCCAAGAAACACAATAAAAATATAAAAATTGAAGTTAAAAACAATCATGCTCAATTATGACTTTTAAATGATGCAAATGTTAACACAGGTTGCAAATATAACGTAAAAGAGGTCAAATGAGGAGAACATCTAGTTATAATTTTTTACAGTAAATATATTTGACCTTATCTCCGGTTGTAATTGGCCTTTCATCATCAAACACAAACTGGCATTGAGTTTCAAACCAGAACTTTAGAGGGAAGCTGATGGCAGGGCTCGATGTTGCTTTGTTTTTATGTTGTGACATCTTGAAGAAGATGTACAGAGTTTGGCACTAAAGAGATGCTTTTAAATTCCTCTACTGAAGGGGGGAGATGCCTTTGCATTCCCCTACAATCTGAGATTCAAACATATATTAGTGCAAGCTAGATTAAGTGCGTCCCAATTTGAAAAAGCCAATTAAAACCCAGAAAAAGAACCTTTGAACCTGGAGCACAGAGTGGATTTGTCAGTACAGAAAGCAAAAAACGCACTGAAACATAGATATTACTGCATGATTCACAACCACTGACAGTTACAAACTAACTACACTTACCTTTTTTTTTACTTTTTATATGGAAAAAATGCAAATGGTAAAATTACTAATCAGTCATCACAGCACCTTCTCAGTCAGCACTTATGACCCATTCAAAATGTTTTGTGCTCTCTGTAATGAAGACACCTGGTCCTTTCTTTTCATTTTGTTGACTTTCTTGGGTGCCACCTTTTAAATAGTGGACACAGCGCAGAAAAAACACAAATATAGTGAAGCGGACAAAGCTTGTTCCAAAACGTAAGTGAAGTCCGGGTTTGCTTTTACTTTTGTTTAGCTTGAAAGGAGTGGCCACATGTGACTGTTGCATTTATAAATAAGTGACAACCACTTGCGTAGTATCCCTTTAAGATTAGATCAGGTGACTCGTTTGTTTGCATTGTTGCTTGTAAGGGTGGTCGCTGTGTTTTCTTTCAAGACATGCAAATTAGATAGATTAACCATAGATAGAAATGTGTTTGTCTATGATGATATACACTACCGGTCAAAAGTTTTAGAACACCCCAATTTTTCCATTTTTTTATTGAAATTCAAGCAGTTCACATCAAATGAACAGCTAGAAAGGGTACAGAGTGGTGAACTGCCAGAGGTAAATAAAAAAAGGTAAGGTTAACCAAAACTGAAAAATAATGTACATTTCAGAATTATACAAGTAGGCCTTTTTTCAGGGAACAAGAAATGGGTTAACAACTTAACTCTATGGAGTCTTGGGCTATTTTGTCCATTTTTGAATTCTTTTCATGTCTTTGTAAGTCATTTTGTGACTTTTAGTGTCTTTTTTTAGTCATTTTGTGTCTTTTTTTAGTCCTTTAGTCCAACACAAAATGTGATTTTGAATCTTTTTTTTACTTTCAAAACACTATCATGCTCAATAAAGAATTTTAAATGTTGCAAATGTGCATTAATTTCAGAGTACACTGAGACATTAAACTGCATAATTTTCAATTAAATTCTGGAAAAGTTGGTGTGTTCTAAAACTTTTGACCAGTAGTGTATGTGGTATATAAACTGTCATATATAAACATATAAACTTCGGAGAAAACATGTATTAAGCCTACCACAAACCAGGGCAGAAATAATATCTGTGTTGGACTTGACATTTTTTAATGAGTATTTCATCTCAACAGGGTATCTGTCAGTCGAGCCATCAAACCATTTGCAGAGCCCGGGCGGCCACCTGACTGGTTCTCTCAAAAGGTGTTTACGAAATCACAACACAATCACCAAATTCATGCCATTTGCAGTATATTTATCACATTATATTTTGTCTGTTGTTAATTCTTGATTGTTCCTTGGCTCTTCACAGCACTGTGCCTCCAAGTACTCGGAGCTCCTGGAAACAACAGAGGCCCCAAAGTGAGCGCAGAAGTGACTTTTACCTCTCTAGCTTTAGTAGACATGAAAACTGAAATATATTACATAGCTTTATACTGTTTTACACTTGCATTGGCAGTGTAAAACTAATAATTCATGTCTTATTTTCAGACGGAAGCGTGGTGAGAAAGGTGAATTGGTGGAGACGGTGGAGGACGTGATAGTTCGCAAGCTGACAGCAGACAGGATTGATGAACTAAAAAAGTTTATCAAAGAAACACAGGAGAAGCACAGGTACGCAGCATTTTTCACATCACCTTTATTATAAAAAAAAACTAAACAAAAAACAAGTCGTTTCTTCATATACTGCATTAATGAGAATGTTTGACATGTTTCCTTTTTCATAGGAAACTGAAAAGAGAAGCTGAACTAATAAAAGCAGGACATCTAGATTCCAAACTTGAAGAGTTATGGGAAGAAATGCTGCAGTAAGAAGAAATAAACTTTCAATTTGTCCTGTTTTAACAATGATACAGTGCATCATAGACGTAGATGTTCTCTACTAACAAGCAAAATATATTTGTCTGTTAGGAAGAAGAAAGTGGAGGAGGAGGAAGCAGAGTTGAAAAGAAAAAACACAAATGCTGCTTATCAGGGTATCTCCTTCACTGTTAACTTGTTGTTTTTTTCTGCATCAATGTAGAATCGTGTGTCTGACAAGACAATCCTCTCTGTTCTCTGTCTCCCTCTTCCAGCCAGACAGGTGGCAAAGAACACACCTAAGCGAGTACACGGCATCACCATGCATTCGCCCTCAGGCTGTAGCTCCCCGAGCCCTGAGTTCTCACCAGGTGACCCACTCGAGTTCTTGACACTGGATATTGCATCAACAAAGAATGTAAGTGGCTGAAGGTACAAAAAATTATGAAAAGCCTGTCCTACTGTTCAGTAATCATATGGACAAAACTATTTGACCACACCTGTTAATTACTGAATTCAGTTGTTTCAATCACACACCTTTCCACAGGTGTATAAAGTCAATCACCTAGCCATGCAGTCTCCATTTGCAAACATTTGTGATGCTAAATGGATCGCTCTGATAGTGTGATAGGATGCTACCTCTGCAATAACACGGTTTGGGAAATTTCATACCTGGTGGATATACAAAGGTCAACTGTAAGTTTATATTATTAGAAAGTGGAAGCATTTAGGAACAAAAGCATCTCAGCCACGAAGCAGAAGACCACGTAAAATCACAGATTTTACACAACGACTGCTAAGGCTCATGGTGCTGAAACTCACTAATGCTCTGCTGATGCCTTAGCTGAAGAGTTTTAAACTTCCACTGGCATTTATATGAGCACAAAAAGTTGATTCTGGGTTTGGCAGATGCCGGGAGAATGTCACCTGTCTGACTGTATTGTGCCAACTGTGAGGTTTGGTGGAGGAGGGATAATGGTACGGGGCTGTTTTTCAGTGTTTGGGCTAGGCCCCTTATCTCCAGTGAAGGGCTATATTAATGAGAAAACAAGACATTTTGGACAATGCTATGCTTTGTCCAACTTTGTGGCAACAGTTTGGGGAAGGCCCTTTTCTGTTCCAGCATGACTGTGCCCCAGCGCACAAAGCAAGGTCCATAAAGACATGGTTTGATGAGTTCAGTGTGGAAGAACTTGACTGGCCCTCCAGATTAAAGTTTATGTATTTGAATACAATGTCATTGCAGTCCCTGTTTGTATAATGGTCAGGTGTCTGAATACTTTTGTATATAGTGTACCTCTTAATCAGTCATTTAAAAACATTTGGTATGTGGTATTTTAAGTAGGTGCAGTGCCCGTTTTAAGAATCTGTATTTATCTGAAGATTACTGCTGACCAATCGGTGTTCCTCTTTGAGCTGGGTGTTGTGTACAATGTGTTTAGATTTCCTAATAAACACCCTGCATTTTAACTTGAATCTGCAGGATGCTGCTGTAAGACTGCATTCACACCAAAAGTGGTGATAAGGGTTGTGCAGGTTTTGTTGAAACATTTCCCGATTGGTATGAAAATATGACAGAATTTTTCCCTCTCGGTGTTTCTAGGCTTCAGGATCAGCCAGATTAATCACAATTGCTGAGTCCTCTGGAGCTGGTAATGATGACATCAGCCACGGATCACTTCTTGATGACCCCACCCAAAAGAAACTCTTGAGCCAGAAAGCCACGCCACCACCATCTCCACTTCTGTCAGAGTTACTGAAGAAAGGCAGTATCCTGGCCACAAATTCCAGACTGGTATGTGGAGGGGACTCACTGTATTATGCCAAAAGTGCCAAACTCTGTAATTATCATGTTAAAGTGCATCCTGTCGTCATCTCCCTATTTGTAGAGTTGCAGAGCAATGAAGGAGTGTTTTATAATTTTGTCTTTTATTCTGTTTTATGGTTTTGGTAGCTTTAATCACATTAGGTTTTTATTTAGTAATTTTGGGGATTCAGGTGTTCAGGTGAGGCTCTGCTACACAATGACATTCATAGTCCTGTTTCAAACCACTGCAGTCTTTCAAATATGCCTAGTTTTTGTCCTGTTCCTTTTTCTATCTGTGTGTGTGTGTGTGTGTGTGTGTGTCATAAGCACTCGTCTCCTCCTGCTCCAAAAACACAAGTTGTTCTTTCTATTCTTAAAAGTCCAAGAGGCTGCACTACTGGAACAGTAAATCAATCTAGGGAAACTTTTTGCTTCACTATCTTGGAAATAAAAAGGTATGACTTGGTGCGTCCTGGTGGCTCACTGGAGAGCACATATAGCTTAGGCTGAGTCCTTGCTGCAGCCAAGGTTATAATAGTTTTGGATTTTTCATTAGTTTTAGTTTTAATTTTGTTGTGAATTTTTGTTTTCATATTCAGTTAGTTTTAGTTAGTTTTAGAGTGAGTTTGCTAGTTTTAGTTTAGTTTTTATTTTTTGAAAATGCTTAGTTTTAGTTTAGTTTTTATTAGTTTTAGTTTTTTTGTAATGGGTATGTGCCTTCATTTCCTTTGGTTTATCCATCTTAACCCCAATAAGGTTATTAACTCTTAGAGTTCGGGGTGTTTTGTATTTTGGTTGAAGTGTAAACATCCCAGTCTCAGTAAACATATTTACCATGTGTTCCTGCATGTTGAAATAGAAACACTGAATTATGTATGAAAAAAGTTGACAAAGACGAAAATTAAGGACATTTTCACTATAATTTTAGTTAGTTTTAGTTAGTTTTGTAACCACACAATACAGTTTCAGTTAGTTCTCGTTTTTTAAAAAACTCTTGTTTTTATTTTTAATTCAGTTAACTAAAATGTTTTTTCAATTTTAGTTTTCGTTATTTTGTTAGTTTTCGTTAACTATAATAACCTTGGCTGCAGCGGACCTGGGTTTGAATCCAGCCCGAGGTCCTTGTGCTGCATGTCAAAGGTGTCATTTGACAGTTAACATAGCATTTGTTTTCACGCTATATTTATGTAGCTGAAGAATTCAATGGTTTGTTTCAATGCTCACTATGCTCAGGCGTCTTTTTGAAAACTGCAGGTTGGCTTTTGCTTCTAGGTTGCTGTCATGAAACTTTTGTCATTTCTCATCAGTGGTGGCCCTATGACATGATTTCCCACCACAGCCAAGAAGATGTCATTCAGACCAAGCTTCTTCCTGAATAGCTGCAGTACAGTTACCTCCTGGATTTTCCCGCATGTTTTTTTAATTTCCATTTTTTTATGAAGCCTGTTGTGCTCTTGTGAAATCCCAAAGTGTCAGAATAAGTGTATCCTTTATTAGTGCTTTGCCTCCTCACATTCCTCTGGTAACATCTCTGCTGTGACATGCACTGCTGCCTGCCGGGCCCTTTGTACAAACACACACACACACACACACACACACACACACACACACACACACACACACACACACACACACAGGGGTTCCTGTTCAATTGTAGAAATATCACAAAACATTCAGCTTGAGTTTTAAAAAATTGTGTGGTGTGAATATACAGTGTACTTTCACAGAATGAATAATGTAAGCACAAACAGTATTTCTGATTAAACAGGTTTATAAAAATAAATTCAAAATGTTTGACATGCATGACTGTGTTTACATCCCAGATGGGGGAGGGTGATGTGACCGCTGCAAATATGACATCAGCACATGACTTGCAGCTTGCTCCGCCTAGCCAACCTCTCTCTCAGGCAACAGGTACGGATACACTGTTTGATTTTTACTTGTCATTTTGACTCGACACTGATAAAGATAAATTCCATGTCAAAGTGTTGTTTATTATTACTGTCATTGTTGTCTTTATTGTTCTAATTTGTAATTGTTTCGTTGTTGTTTATTATTACTGTCATTGCTGTTTTATTATTATTGTTTTGTTTTTTAATTGTTTATTGTAAGGTGACCTTGAGAGTCCTGAAAGGCGGCTATAAATAAAATGCATTATTATTATTATTATTATTATTATTATTATTATTAAACAAATGTTTCACAAAATGATTGATTTAAATAACATCTAATTCAATATAATAATTCATATATAATATCAAGAAGATATTAAGTAGAAAAAGCAACACAAATCACTTTGGACATCACACACACTCTCTCTCTTTTAACACCTGGACTCTTTTAGGCACTTTTTTAAAAAACTATTATTTATTGCCCCTTCACTATAGAGGTGTTAATAACTTATTTATTCATCAGGCTCAGCAAAGATTACTCCTCCTAAATATATGTACGCTTTCTGCACGGTCGGCCATAAAGTTTGAATAATCTTGTTTTCAGACACAATCTTCTCTTAATTGTGGTTTAATTTTCATTGTGATATGTTTGGAAGATAAGTTTTTCCTTTAGTAGTCCAACAACAGGGACATTTCCAGTATTAAAGCAGCAAAGAAGATAGCAAGATAGAGAGGAGCTTCAATAAAAATAACAATAAATAGTAAACAAGCAGTATAAACTATAAAAATAAGACAGGTATTAACAATTAAACAAGTAAAATATATAAAAATGTATTAACAATTTACAATTTAAACAAGTAGAAATATAAAAAGTATTAACAATTTAGACAAAAGGAAAATAACATTTAGGAACATTATACAGAGATTGATTAATAAAGTTTTGAGGTGATACACACTATCTGTCACTAATAAATCACTTTGTCACAATAATTTAATGGATTTTTTTTATTTATTCCAACTTCATGAGCAACTGTGGATATGGAAATGTTCCTATCGTCTTAATCTGTTTGCGCGTACATTTGTATATTATTTGTCTGCACTTTGCATGGCAGGTGCCCCGATGCTGTCTCGTCTCCTGGAGGCGGGTCCCACCCAGTTCTCTGCCCCGTTAGGTTTCATGGTCAGCGCAGACTCCAGTGCTTCTCTCACTGCTGCCACTCTTGTGCCTGTTGACTCTACTGCCTCAGCAAATACAGGTGAGACAAACCACTCAGCACTCAATCCACAGGTTAAATCACCTCGCATCATTAATGTCAACTGCTTTTTAGATAGATCATTTCATTTCAGACATTCAAAGTTGTAATAATGGTCTACTTACAACTGTTAACTGTTGTAAGAAACTTGTGGTAAGGATACTTTTTGGGCACAAAATTAAGATAAAACACGTATGATTTTACAAATAAAATTTTTCAAATAGAAAAAAGTCAACCATAGTAGGGTTGTAGCCAGTTTTTTTTTAATTCAAAGCTTCCTTTTATAGTTTCAAATGAATAGAATAAAGATCAAACTAAATTCTCAATTTAAGTTTATTTTTATCTAAATAAATTACTTTCTTTTTTCGAATCCACTTTTTTAATCAGTAGAGGTGATTTATGGTGCTGTTAGACTGCTGCTTTACTGCTGCATTAAAAGCGATTAAAACAGGTGCATGCTTCCTTTAGTGTGTGGTAAGCAGGAGAGCAGCAGTTATTTGACCACAGTGAAAATGTTTATTTGAAAGGCGAAACGCCAACAAATATGGATTAAATCTGAATATGTAATGTAATTTGGAAATGATTAGATCTATGTCATTTTTTTTCTAGAAATGTTTACATTTGGACAATGCACTGAAGTTACTGGAAATCAAATTTTACAAAACCATCAAACCATAACCATAAAACTAAAAGACATGCAACGAAAACTGCCTAGCATTTAACATTATGCATAGTAGTTAACATTATTATTATTATTATAAGCATTGAGCTACTGCATACAGCCCTAATCTAAAAGCATGTCAACATTTTGAGAAAAAGTAAAAGGGAGTTCAGATTTCTTGTGGTTAGGTGCTACTTCTAATAAGGCTAGTGTCAAACCGTATCTTGGAAAACAAAAATGAGTTGTTGTTTATGTGCAGAGGTTGATGGGATGGTGCCCTCTGGATGCCAGCCTGTGTCTGCAGAGGATAAGGTGTCAGAGCTCAGTGAGGACGATGTGACTGTGTCCTACATGGGGGATGAACTGGACCTGAAGACAGTGGGGGACATTATCGCTATCATTGAAGACAAGGTAAAAAAAAAAAAAAGTGAGATAAATTGTGATAAATTATGCCTGTGAGAGTTTTTTTTTTTTTTTTTTTTTTACTTTCTTTTTATTGATTTTTCAGTGAAAAACAAAACATATAATTATACACACAGAACAGGTACATCAAACAGGGTCATCCATGGCAAAATACAATGGCAGATTTTATTCTAAACAAAGGGCTGGCAGAACTCAGGCTGATGAATCGGGTCTAGAGGCTTTAAGGCACCCACAGTTCTTTAGTCTCCCTCGGTCCAGTGACACTAAATGACTTCGTCTGTGCTGTCCACAAGGTCACCGGTACAAAAAATAAAATAAGAAATAACCCCATAACAAGCAGAGATGGAATATATATATACATATTTATACTAGGGGAGAAACGCTTCTGACCCAGGGGAAAAATACAATAATATAAATTAAAAAGATTTTCCCACACAGAATATGCAATCACCTCTCATACATGTAGTCCCTCCATTTCTTCCAGCTGTGAGAGTTTTTAATGTTCTTTTAGAAATATGGGTATTTTCAATCGGTCATTTTATAGTGAGTTACAATAGTGAACAATAGTTTGCCTACCAGCATCCCCGCTGAGATTTACAATTATTCATATCTGTTCTACAGGCAGATGAGACTGCAGAGGCTTTGGATGCAGCTGCAGTTGAAGCTGCGCTGTCACTGTGTGAGGAGAATGGCCACGCTCTGTCTGGTGCCTGGGAGGCTGGGCCTTTCCAGCCACATGTGTCTCACCCCGCAGTGTCCACAGGGGTCCAGCAGTCCTCGTGTCTTCACAGTAGCCTGCAGGGGAAGACAGAAGTGTTGGAAGTCCGGGGTGGGACTTCAGCTTCACTCTCCTCTCTCTGCAACAGTCAAGATAATGGTCTCGCAGCATTCCCCATGGGACTCAGAGGCCTTCCTCCCACCTCCTTGTCCTCATGCAACTCAAAGAGTTTGGAGCACTGCCGCACTGGAGCACCTCCACAGCCTGAGGCAATGAGAAACACTGGAGCATTGAATGTTACTATAAAATGTGAGAGTGAGAAGTGGGCGAAGCAAAGACCTGGAAAACCCCATGAAGGTATGCACACCCATGCATCAATACCAGTGTTCACTTGCTTCATAACATGCAGTTTGCATGTGACTATGCATTTTGCATAACCATTTCCTTCTTATTATTCATCTTTACTATCTTGGCAGACTCAGTATTAGAAGATAGCCCACTGACAGAAAGGCAACCCAAGGTATAGCACCCAACGAGGACAGAGCGAACATGATGCTTGTAATGAAATGCAGAGTGCGTAGTTCCACAGTATTCCTGCACTGTAAGCTCTGTTTGAATCTCTCTGCATTTTTCTCCGTCCTTGCAGGAGATGAAAGCGGAGGATGGAATAAGTGTTGGGGGAGGAGAGAACGCCTCAGGGACTAAAGTGTACAATGAGCTAAATGGGCCAGAAGTGTGTAGAGAAGAAGAGGGTGATGGGGTGGAGGGATTCTTGTCAGAGCCAGACGGCGAGATGGAGCTTGAACCTGCGGCCAGCGAGAGTGAGGATGGATACAGCCTCCACACGGCCTCCTCGTCTCTGCAGCTCCACATGACCGCAGACTCCATCCCCAGCAGCCCTGCATCATCGCAGTTGTGAGTTAAACACATTTTATTCTCGGTCAACTATTTATCCCTGTGTCACACTGCCCTCATCACCTGTCTTTTCCTACTACCTTCCTTCTTGCATACCATTGCTGTGCAGCTCTATGTGCAGTGAGGACCTGGAAGCTCTACAGGCGCACAAGATCTGGAAGAAAGCCATAATGCTAGTGTGGCGGGCAGCAGCCAATCACAGGTTAGAATATGACTCTTAACAGTATTAATAAATAACTTTATTTCTATAGCACCTTTTAAAAACAACAGCTAACCATGGATTTAACAGAGAGCGGTTAATCACAAAGGAGAATGATGCCATAAGGCCAACAGAGCAGAGGTAAGGCTTAAGAAAACATTCTTACATAAAAATGATAAAAGACACCGTAGGATCAATTACAAGACAACTAAGGAAAAACAATTAAGTAATATGAATAGAATTAAAAGGTAAAAGGCTGACTATATAGAGAATAGAATTGAATTAAAAAAAAGAATAAGATGTAAAAATTATATAAAAGCGGATTTTAACAAGTGATTCACAAGAAGTCACTTAGTCTGTGCGCCTTATTTCCTCAGGCAGCTTGTTCCAAAGTTGGGAGCGATCTGACGGCAGAAGATTTTAGTTTCGACTTTGGAAAAGTCAGAAGGATGCCACAAGAGGATCTGAGGACGCGGGTCGATTTGTAGGGAATCAAGAGTTCTGATATATAGTTAGGAGCCTGACCTTAACAAGCTTTAAAGTGATCAGTAAAATAAAAAAAAACAATGCTAAATCAAACAGGTAGCCAGTGCAAAGATGCTAAAATTGTGGTGATGTGATATAGTCTGTTAAAACCGGTAAGAATCCTAGCTGCTGCGTTCTGAACACAGTAGATCATCCTCATATATATTTAATTCTTGGTATCATTTCTGAAACAGATGTAATTTATGTGAACCTGTTTTAGGTATGCAAATGTCTTCCTGCAGCCAGTAACAGATGAAATTGCACCTGGATACCACAGTATTGTGCAGAGGTAAGCATGTGATATGTTTGCCGTGGTCATATTTTATGAGTATTTTCATTTTTCTAATAGTTTTTCAAGAAATCACTTGTCGAGAGAGAACATCTTACATCTCACATATATAAACTTTTCAGAAACTAAGGAATACAAACCAAGATTACTGACATTCAGAATCACTCTTTGCTCCTCACCTCTACAGGCCCATGGATCTTGCCGCCATAAAAAAGAGCATTGAGACGGGGTTGATACGGACCACCGCCGAGTTCCAGAGGGACATCATGCTGATGTTTCAGAATGCAGTCATGTACAACAGCCTGGATCATGACGTGTACCACATGGCTCTGGAGATGCAGCGTGATGTCCTGGAGCAGATCCAGCAGTTTCTGGCTACCCAGCTCATCATGGAGACATCAGAGTCTGGTATCAGCGCCAAGAGCCTGAGGGGCCGTGAGAGCACACGCAGACAGGACTCCACTGACAAGGTGCTTCACTAGAATTTTGACAAAAGCAGAGAGTACAGAAGAAGAGACAAGGGTGAGACAACAGGCTGACTTAAAGGTAGAAGAAAGTGATGGTAAACTATATCTGCCTAACATTTTCCAAAGCATGACTTAAGTTTTCAGAACGTTATCTTTTCAGGTAGCCATTGGTTTGCTACACTGGCAAAATCAACATGCAGAGGCTTGAAGAGGCTTTTAACTGCACCTTTGGGTCTGAAAACTGAAGCTAGTGCCTTAAATCTGCATTCTTTCTAATGGCCAGCAGGGGGCGACTCTCTGGTTGCAAGAAGAAGTCTGATCAACCCTAGTTGTCAATTCACCTATGGCTAAGCCACACCCCCAAACGCGATGAGCCAATCACAGTGCGCATAGCTAACTCAATACACTCGGACATTCTCTGCTTCCACATCCATTGAAATGCATTGGAGTTAGTCCGTTTCAGTCTTTTTTATGTGTTTTTTCTTGAGATTTTAAGTTTAAAATGGTCAAATGGTGTGCATGGGGTACATGCAACTCTGACACAACATCTCATTAATGACTGGAGACAAATCCAGCGACTCCGTCTTAACGAGCGCTAACGAGCTAACCTTGTTAGCGGCAGTTAGCTACAGTTAGCTCTTTAGCAGTACAGTGTGTATGTGCTGCTGCTGCAGGAGGTGTTCACTTAGCGATCTCTGTTTGTTTACAACAAGCACCAGAATGAGCGGTGTCAGTGGGGTGAAAAGACGAGTGAAAACCTCTAACCTGTTAATGAAGGCCCTTTTGGTGACGTCGAGATGATATTTCAATTTTCTGTCTCCAAAAATGATTAATTGCCTCCTGTGAAATTTCTCCGACTGTCACAGCTGCCATAGCGCCCGTCACCGAATGTTGACAGTTTGTCCGAGTGAGTGGAGAGGGCGGGGCTTAGCCATAGGTGAATCAAGTTATTACCTCAGTGAACACTTTTCTAATTTTATGGGCTAGTTTGAAGTCTTCTTCAGCACAGTATTTTGTGAATCATGGAATCAATAAAGCAGGGTATGCTGTAGGGTGAGGGTGCCTTGTGATTGGCAGGTTGTCAGTCAGAGCTTCCACAATGTCTCAATTTCTCCTCTTCAGTCGGTTTCAAACCAATGGTTTACTGGAAAGCAAGACATTTATTTTAAAACATAACATTTATGCTTTGGAAAATGGTAGGCAAAATGTAATAGTGCAACAATGTAAAAAAACAACAACATTACTGACAACTATTTACCAAAGCATACAGTAAGTTTTTACGTTGATATTCTACCTTCAAGAAAGCTTTTGTTTTCCATTAATTTCACAGTGTGAAAAAGAAGTGATGGATAATGGAAATCAGATGAATCACAATGAACATTTAGTCACCTTTACTTGCATTATTTTTGCATGTTAATGAGAATGAACTGAATGAGTAAGAGACTGCTGATGCGGGTTTGGAGAATTGTGCTCGAACCTGAATTTGAAACAAATAAACAGGGATCTGTATCTTTTCAAACAACTAGATTATCTGCAGCTGTACTCAGAATGGACAAGGCTTAAAACGTAGGTGGGTGGGACCTAACCAGAAGTTGATATTTAAAGCCTGAAATTGATACGAATTGCATTTAAAGAAAATATTTACAGCACAGACACAGTGAGACAATTCACCTGAATTATATGGTCTTAAAAAATTCACGATCTAAGGACATTTTTGTCCAGCTGCATTACCCTGCGCAAAAAATGTGACTTTGATAAAACAATTACCAAATTTTTACACATTCTGTACGTCACTCCAAGTGAGAAATCTTTATTATCAATGCACAGGTATAATGAAATGCTCATTTATAGATGCAATCAAACAATATGAAAAAATATTTACAATTCACAATACAACTTTGAGGTAATTGTACGTGAGTATTTACATTTATGTAACTTTATACTTCTACTCCACTATATTTTAGAGGCGAGTGTTGTACTTTTTACTCCACTACATTTACCCATTTAGCCCGTGACAAAATATGATCAATCTAAAGTGATTATGCATGTTTATAAATTAAACCACATAACAGTATATTAAATTGTTAAAAAGAGCCCTGTCGCAAAATTAAAACGCTGCTTACACAAATGCATCAATAATAATAAGACAATACTATATTTGGAATATATAAAACAATCTGAGTGGATCCGTTCTGGAAAACGAGTACTTTACTTTTGATACTTCAGGTACATTTTGATAGTAGTACTTTTACTGAAGTAAGGGATCTGGATACTTTTTCCACCACTAAAGCTTTTCTTTTTCAAATGTATTTTTTTTACAAGTTAATCACCTAATTGGCTAGTGCAGTAGCGACAGCTCACATAATATATATTTATATACAGTACAGGCCAAAAGTTTGGACACACCTTCTCATTCAATGCGTTTCCTTTATTTTCATGACTATTTACATTGTAGATTCATCAAAACTATTAATGAACACATGTGGAATTATGTACTTAACAAAAAAGTGTGAAATAACTGAAAACATGTCTTATATTCTAGTAAGCAAAGGGTGGCTACTTTGAGAAATCTAAAATAAAAGACATGTTTTCAGTTATTTTACACTTTTTTGTTAAGAACATAATTCCATATGTGTTCATTCATAGTTTTGATGCCTTCCGTGAGAATCTACAATGTAAATAGTCATGAAAATAAAGAAAACGCATTGAATGAGAAGGTGTGTGTCCAAACTTTTGGCCTGTACTGTATGTATGTGTATGTGTGCATATATATATATATATATATATATATATATATACACACACATATATATATATATATATATATGAAAAATGACCTGATATTAAGAGAGTTTAAGTGTTGAATGTTGTTTCAGAACATTCTGATGTTGATGAAATCAGCAGTTGACCGAACGGTAGGAGATTATTGTTAAACATCACGCTATGCTTTGAGAAATGGTTATATGTCTGTAGTTTAATATGTTGTATGTAGTTAATGAATCAAACATGGTGGCATTTTGGTACTGGACAGGTACTGCAATCGCAGCACATCGACAAATGAATAGTAAATATTTAAACACCGAAATGTGTTCCAGCTGTAGTTCTCTGAAAGCTTATTTCAACCTTTCCTCCTCCGAGTATACTTTTACATTTCTTGCCATTATTTTGCCTCTTCTTGAGGCTTTTGTGTCGCATCTCTGATATGCATCATTTTCCTCTTACAGGACACTGTCTCCATGTCCTCTCCTGCCTTCCTTCTTTCTCTTTTTGTAAGTACCCATCCTACAGCCTTTAAAACTGTCCCTTTCTTTCTTGTCCTTTGTTCCTGAAGCAGACAGAATAAAAACTACAACTGTTGCTTTTATCAAAAAAAGGAAAATGAGCACAAATTGTTTGTTAAATAGAACTGTGGTTTGTGTGAAGACTAAATGTGTCAAGATGTGACCAACAGGTTGTTCCTTCTTCTCTTTGACTGCAGGATGGAGGCACCAGAGGGCGCCGTTGTGCCATAGAAGCTGATCTGAAGATGAAGAAATGAACATGGAGTATGAACATTTTAACCAAGTGTCCCCGAGTTGAAGTGAAAGGTGTGAAACCCACGAAGTGAACCTAATCTGTCATTTGCACAGTTTCTCACTCTGCATAAAATGCAGCATAACCTTCATTTGCACTCTATGTTACACTGTAATATGGAGAAGCTCATTTCCTCTGAGACAGCCATACAGATATGGATTAATAAGTGTATAATCCCAGATTACAGTGGGGCAGGAAGAATAGGTCAGACCTTTTGTAGATGTAGCTGCAGATCACTTAGACTTAACCTGCTCTGAATTACATCCGGTTATGTAAATGAAATTATAAGTTACTTCTGGGCAACAAATTGGCTGAAATTAAGCCTTCATGAGGCCTGGTTGTGCTCAGATTAGTGTGGTTGATTTGGAGAAACGTACCATGTTGGTGTTAATATCTAAAATCAGAGGCCAAAGAAACTGATGAACCCAGAAGTTGTGAATAATCAGGTGGGACACATCCTAATTTTTAAACAAAAACCTTTCGGTTGCTGGTATTAAACCATTTGTGTTGTTTTTATTATCACTATTGTTGTTATTATTTTAATTTCCTAGTTTTAAAATGCTGAGACCATTTTTAAATATGGCTTCATTGTTTGTGATTAATTGATTTTATCCTGTGGAACAGTACCTACATGCATATTCTGAGTCATTTTTGGTATTTTTGAGAAAACGTCACGTTATTCAACTGTTTTGTGAACTTTGAAATGTTAAAAAAAATAATAAAAACTTCATAATG
Source organism: Centropristis striata (assembly GCF_030273125.1). Lineage (NCBI taxonomy): Eukaryota > Metazoa > Chordata > Actinopteri > Perciformes > Serranidae > Centropristis > Centropristis striata. Next base: position 31,669,563 of record NC_081531.1, on the reverse strand, counting down.
AGCCCTAAATCAACATGTTTAGCTTGAATTTGCACAAAACGTTTTCCACTATTCTAACACGATACACACACTGAAACCATCCTGATTAAGAGCTATTAAATCAAAAACATTTGTGCAGAGGTTGCAAATTGTGTTACTCTATATGATGTTTCCACACTCATCATGTGTTCAGACTTTGGACATAAGCAGAAGACTTTTCGGTGAAAATCTGCAAGTCAGCTATTAAAATGAAAACCTACTAAAATATCTTGAAAGAGGCTGCTTTAATTGCTTGGGCAATTTTCAACAAAGTGATTACTGCAGTTAATTGTTTCATCAATTTAAGTTTTTTAAATTCCAAATTTCCAATTTAAAGTTGCTAAGAAAACAATCTGTTTTCCAGCAAAGAACAGAGAAGCTCTGTTTGAAACACACAACAATATACAACCTCTTTTATGTCAAAGTAATTGCTGTATATTCTGACTCCACTGGTCTTTTTAACGTTCAGAATATTTGTTGAGTTTATCTTTTTGATTACAGTTTTTTCAAACTATAGTTGGCCGTTTTATTTAGTGTACAACCTTTTTTTTGTATACTTTATCACAAAATACACGTTAAACTTATATAACAAAGGTTTTTCCATTTCTATTAAATCCAGATCTCCTCTTAAATATATTAGTTTGATAGTTTAAATAGAGTCAAACAGGAAAAGTAAGTTGTACATGCAGGGTGTGAAGTACAGACAGATCTCTTGAAAGTGAGACATTAAATGGCATATTTGATTTTTTTTTTTTTTCTAAAGGTGGTAGTGAATGGTTCAGATACAGTAGATTTAGCTTCAGCTTGTAATATTTTGCACGATTTAATAAAAAAAATAAAACTAAAACTTACTGTCTGATCATCTTGAAATAGATTCTTGTACCTTAAGTCTTTTTATATTAAACAATATTTGCTAATGTTGCACATAGATATGTCACCTGCTATGAATGATGAAAAAAAAATGACATTAACAAATAAATGCAAAAAATATAATTGAAATGCAAAAACTAAATGGAACTTCTATATTTTTACATTTATTTTATTTATCTAGGTATTTCTGTATGTATTAGTTTATGTAGTTATTTCCACTTTTTTAACTATGCATTTATTTATTAATATAGATACACATTTTTATATGTATTATTTCTGTGGGGCTTTTGTCAACCAACAATTTCAAAATGAATAAATGTAGAAATATAGAAGTTCCATTTATTTTTTAACAAAATGAAAATTTAGAAATAAATACAGAAATACCTAAATAATTAAAATAAATGTAAAAAATAATCTTTTTGCATTTTCCATTTATGTTTATTTATTTCTACGCATCATTTTTATCCTTCATAACCTAAATCTTTCATTTGATCCTTAATAATTTGACAAAAACAAATGAGGCATCCAGAGTCAAAATTCCATCAAATCGTAAATAAATCAGACGAGGCCAACACATAATCTGGTTACATCTTTAATTTCAGGTTTATTTGGCTGAAAACTGAATTCTGCAGTTTTTCTTAAGTGTAATACCACACTGACTGATACCAAAAACCTGATTTTTTTGTGCATCACAGTTAAGGTTTTTACGTTTGTGATTTACTGTCTGAACCTGGATATTCTAATCACTTAACATTTAGTGCGTCAGTAGTCATGATGTGTTCGCTGAAAAATAAATACGTAACTAATAACACACTCTCACTAGGGGTGCATGCAACAGTAACAATAGGACACACAGGATTAAATATTAACTGAAAAGTGCATGAAATGAACCTGAATACTTATATAAGTATGTGAACAGCTAAGGCAGTTTGGCAGTCTCAGTGCACAGAAACACTATCCAGATGTGTATAGGGTTTGAATCACCTGTGGTTGGTATAAAGACTTAACAAACTTAGCGTTTTTGCTCAAAATTAAAGTCGCTCTTCTGGTTTCCTTGCTGAAAGGAGAAAAAAAATGATATCCATAGATATTTAATAGAATTAAACATAAACAAGGTTTCAATTAGTAAATTTAGTTTTACATGATATTTTCAAATAAGATGTGTCTTCTTTATAAAATTAATGAAGGTGCAGAATGTAGAAAACAAGGGCCAAACTGCTTTTTTTATGACAACACAATAAATTGTGCTGTGCGCACTTTAGGGAAAGAAAGTATTTTATGCCATTTAAGCCCCGGCAACCTTACAGATGTTGCTCACAATGGAGCGTCCCATATTTACTCAGTACACCAGAACACTGGTCGGGACTGTGAATAGGCTTTTTGGTTGATCTGGTCTCCCTGCTAGTGACAAACCTTGGAAATGTGGCCTCTTTTTGCAGCACAACAATCATTCCTCAAACATAGGCCTGCAGCTAAAAACACTGAATAACTTCTTGAACGGCAGAAGCTTAATGACCAATGTATTGGACACCTATGCAAGCAGCAGTGTGGGGAGCAGGAAGCTCTGCTGTAGGAGACAGCTCATTTTTTGGCAAGTAAAAAACCTTTGACGAGAACACAATCAGAAAAATGTGGTCATGAATTGTAAAATTTGACTCTACTGTACCGCCTATTGTCTGATTAACCACAGTATAGATAGATTTGTCTATGTTGTAAGTTCCTGTCATTTCACAGTACAGAAGCTCTTAGATTTGTCCAAAGACTACCGTATTATTTAAGTCACTGTACTTCATTATTTCCTACAGAAAAAAAAAAGATGCTCAAGTAACATTCACTCTACAAACTAATAAATAAATACACCTAAAAGTTCAGCGAGGACACAAAATATTCAATAAATTAAATATAGGTAAACTACAAAAACCTAAACAAATAAAACATGTATGTGTGAACATACTACTGCCTTCATAACCCCAAAGGGAGACCCCGTATGTCATGCCATTTCTATAAGAAAGTTTAAAGGCTCTGAGACATCATACACACTGCCACAGTGAGTTTGCACTCGATGCTGCTGCCACCACAGGCAGGGTCTGCAGCCAGCATGCAACTGTTTTCTACCATCAAAGAGGAGAGAAGGCACATTGTTTCCAGTGGCATTATCTCCCACTGACTGCGCTGTACCTAAAAGAGATTTCTTTACAAAGTGGCCAGATTGGACAAATTACACACTTCAATAAAATGCATTTTTGTTAAAGTCTGTAAAGAAACTTGTTCTCCTCTAAAACCGTCCTCATTTGCCTCTCTGACGCCCAACCAATCGATGCAGTTTCTCACAGTTGTCCAGCCTCATTGACTCTGCCTTCTGCTTTAACCGTTCGTCTCTGTACAGTTGTCCAAGGTTTGCCAAGTCTGATTCTGAAAAAGAGGACAGGAGGAAAAAAAAGGTGTATCACAGCAGTCTATGAAGGTACAACTTTTGTCTTGTATAAAGTTTAGATGAAAAGATCAATACAAATCATGTCTGTACGTTAAAAACGAAGCTGCAGTAGGCAGCCGGTTAGCTTAGCTTAGCATAAAGACTGGAAACGGATGGAAACTGCTAGCCTGGCTCCGTCCAGGGGTTACAAAATCTGCCTGCCAGCACCTCCTAAGATCAGAACACACTAGGACTGGGCGATTATCATAGTTTATTTAAAATTAAAATTTTGGCTTCCAACAACTTTTTTATTAATGTGTGTAGTGTGTATTATTATATTTATTCAGTTTAGTCTTAATGCCTCATTTTGGATTATGTTATAAATCCAGTGCACCTGTTTCCTTTTGCTTGTTTTCAATAAGTTAATACCAGTTATGGCAATGTGGCAAGATTTTTTTTATATTTTATTATTTTTGTGTTTATATATACATATACATAATTTATTTATTTTATAAATATTCATCAGTTATTTATTATTTTTTTTTATTATATGCATTTTTATCTACCTTTTTTTAACATTTATTTTTATTTAAGACAATTTTTTAAACTAATATTTTTTACATAATGAATAATTGTTTAGTGTTCAGTAAGTTGGCAAAGTGCATTTAACATTTTTTTTTAAATTAAATTGTGTTTTTTTTTTATATTTTTGTAAATATATATTAATTATCTAATTTTTGTATTATATATTTTTTGGCTAATTAATAAATGTAAGACATTTTTTTTTGTTTTCACGTTGAAAACATTTGTGTTAAATATTTGTAAATATATCAGAATATTTTTTTTAATGTAATTGTGTGTTTATATATATAATTTATCCTTTTTCATATATATTAGTTATCAAATGTGTTATATATATTATATATATATATATATATATATATATATATTTTTTTTTTAGTTAATACTTTTTTTATTGTGTTAAATATTTGTGTTCTGAATATTAACCAGGACAATTGTGATTTTTGCCATAATTGAACACACCCTATCTCGTTTGTTAAATCAGATCCAGACTGTGTCTTTGGTAGGACCACAGGTCAGGCAGCCAGCAGAGACTTCAGGAAGTTACTGCTCCCAGTTGCTGGCTGTAGCCTTTTATTTTATGCAAAGGTAAGAAAGTAATATCAAACACAATCATGTAAGCCAAATGCTCGCTTACTTTGCTGCTTCTCTTTCCAGCAGCTGCTCTGCAGGTGTTCGATATAGTCGCTCTCAATGGTTTTCTCTAGTTCATCCAGTGCAGCCCCACGGTATTCCTTCTCAAAACTTTTATCCACATAGTATGGCACGCCCATGTGCTGCGTTTCCCTCGACACCACCAGCCCCATGGCCCTGAAACCCAAACACATGATTAAAAATGAATAAAGTGAAACTATGGCCTGAACTGCGGTGTAACCCAGGGATTTGCTGAAATGTCACCGGAGTGAGGTTAATGGGGCGAGAGGACTCACGGCTTATAGAAGAGACTGTAGGGCGGGTTAGTGGCCATCATCTGCGTAAACACTGATATGAGGATTAGCACCAGCACAGGGAGAAGCTGCAGGAGCGCTGTGAAGGTGTTCTGTGGGAAGATAAAATCAGCACAGATTACAAAGCATATAAAACTGCATGTAGGCTGCACTGATTCATGCCAGCACAGTACTTCTGTGTCTTTGAAGCAAACCACAAAGCAGTAAAGGCACTTCAGTTAAGAGGAAATTAAATCAACAACATGAGATCAAACGTTACGGGCTGGAGGGCTGCAGGTATGTTAAACAATGCATGTTAATGATTAGAACAATGCCATATACTGTGGCTGTTTGAAATGGATTTGTCTTAGTTTTGTGAGTCACTGACCTGACTCTGGTTTTCCTCCACCACCTCCTCGCGCCTCTCATAAGCACGTCGACGACGAGGCTGATAGAACTGAGAGTAGGAGGCTCCCTGGTTGGTGTAAACATGGATATTTCCTGTAGGAAGGGACACACACAAACACACATACACACACACACACCTCTTTAACATTGACACTTCCACAATAAGACGGTCGATAATATTCCCTTTAGACTTAAGTGACCCAACCAAAACACTCACACAGAACCGCTCACCTGTTGGAAATCTTCCTCCGAAGAAAATGTTGAAGAGTTCCTCGGGGGAAATGTCGGCCTCAAAGTCTCTGTGGAAGCTTCGGTAGTATCCATGGCGGCTGTAGGTGTTGGAGTGCTGGGGTGCGTTCGAAGCTGCAGATTGAGTTCCATATTGATCATACTGCTGCCTCTTCTCTGGATTGCTCAGCACTGCATATGCATTGCCTATTGCTGTTAGGAGATGAGGGAAACATTAATGGTTGAAGGCACCTCTTAAAATATTCATGTATTATGTTGGTAGAAAATCATAGCATGTTTTGGTGGATGTAAACAGGAAGTATAATGATGCAATGGATTCAATTAGGTAGCTACAACTTGAGTTTTTGTTTTTTAGCCTGTATTTGTCTGCTTTTTGCAAATTCCCACCATTGCAAGCAAGCTGAATTAGCTATTAGCAATTCCTATTTGTACAGTGTATGTATTCACAGCTTTGAAGAAACTTAAAAAAAAATGATTCTCAGGAAAGTTCTGGAGTTATACTGAGCATATTTTTCCTTTGATTTAGTCCCTGTGATATGGATGGGAATTGATAAGATTCTATTCTATTCTTTACAGAGTCCCTTATTGATCCCTGTTATCCTGATCAATTTTTTGTGTGGAAAAAAGTGGCCCTAAAGTGTAGCAACAGTACAGCAACAGTCTGACTGACTCCTTCTTGTTGCAAGTTTCCAGCAACGTAGATGCATCAGTTTGATAACATTGTTTTGCAAAGTGCAACTGTCAGAAACACCTTGCATGCATTTACCAAAATAAAATTAATAGGCTTGCAGGTTCATGATTCAGATGGATCGGACGACATGGAACTTGTACTCAACCACGACCGGTTAGTGATTCCTATGCCTAATCCTCGGAAAGTGAACGTCTGACTAAACCTAAAAAAAAAATAGTGTCATGTCTCTGCAGTCAGATTGGACTGAGTAATGACTCAGGGAAAGTGTATTCTTTTTGATGCAATTTTTGGTGATTGGGTCCAGTGAGTTTTAACGTACCTAAACTGCCTCCATTAGCTGTGTTTACTAGCCGTTACTGCTGCCTGCAACCACCGACTGTCTGTAATTGGGCCAAGCTACCACTACTTATGTTTTCAGAACATCAGCTTGCACTCGTCCCCTTTCACCTCATGCAGTGATCTTTGCCTCGTGTCTCTTCCTTTGCACCTCCCTTGCAGCTCTGGGAATGCATGCAAACAGCTCAACAAAGATTTTCTGAACTTCATTAAAACTGCTAAGAGTGTGTGACCCACCTTGAAGCCTCTGCCCTGCTGAAGTGCATTTAAACATGACACTACCAGCATGAGGGTCATCAAAACTCATACCTTTGAAAGCATCTGTGGCTCCTGGAGCAAAGTTCTTGTCGGGGTGAAACTTGAGGGCTAACTTTCTGTACGCCTTCTTCAAATCTTCATCACTTGCATTTTTGGGAACACCGAGAATTTCATAAAAGTCCTTGCAATTCTTTATTCTGCAATTAAAACAACGTAAATGATGTCAAAACACAAGACTGAACTCTCTCTGAAACTCTAAATACTGACCAAAATAATCACGTTTATGAATATTCAATCAGCATAACCAAACAGCCCTACAACAGACAACTTAACACAGCGAGGAACAATGTCTGGTCCATCTTTCGCTTCTTATTGTGAAAAACGACAAATGTAAAAGAGTAACTGTGCACCTGAGAACACCCTGGCGTTGATCCTCGGTGTAGCTCTTCTTCTCATCACCACCTGCATGACTTGTTTCATTGTTTCTAATGTCCTCGTCTCTCCAGCCTGACGGTGGGGGCACGTGGTTTGCTTGTGGCCCATCTGTGCCTCCGTTCTTTACTATGGCATCTATCAGCACTGCAAACAACACAGTCAGGTGTTAAACAGGAAAGACAATGGAGAAAGCTTAAACACAAAAAGTGTTTACAAAATAATCATTAACATTATGGTTTCTGGTTGCCTGGCTCACCAGACTAATTTGCAAATGTTATTTAGTCAGAAAAGTTTTTGAGGTGGATTTTGAGGTTATTCATATTTGATCAGCACTGCAGAGTTTAACAGTTTGATCTAAGTTCACTTCTAGTGGGTCACGAGTATTGATTATTTAATTCTTTATTTGTTTTTAGGAAAATTCTGCATAGTGTACCTTTAAACCATTCAGTGATTCCTTCCACTGATTTATTCAGGCTTTTTTCTTTCACACGTCATCTATTTATCTATGCATGAAAAGTTTTGCATCCCTTGCACTTACATGTGCAATCGCTGTAAAAATGGGCATTTAACTGCCTCATGCACGTTTAAAAAGCACAATGTAATATATGACAAATTCATTATTTTGGCTAGGTTGTAAACGCTTTGAGGCAACTGGATACAGTCAGATTTTTTTTTACACAGCACTGCCTCAGAATGTAGTTATTATAAGGAAAATCCTGCACAGTACACCTTGTAAATCATTCAGTGATTCCTTATTCATTTGCTCATGTTTCGCCACTGATTTATTCAGGCTTCTTTTACTTGTAACCCATCTATACACGTATACTGCATGAAAAGTTGTTCACCCCTTGCACTACATGTCCTGTAAAATGGACATTTATCTGCCTCATATGCGTTCATAGACCTCAAAGTAATCTATGACAACTTCATTATTTTGACTATGTTGCAAACGCTTTGAGGCAACTGGAGTCAGATTTTTAACACAGCATTGCCTCAGAGTCGGTGGTGCTGTCTGTTAACTGCAAGGGGGAAGGGAGCTCTAAATTTCAGCAAGCAGCCTGCACAGACATTAAGTATTAAAGCTAAAAAGCTCTGTTTATAATCTCCGCTTCTAGAAATAGCAATTCATTGCCCCCAGTCTGACATATATGAATCCATGTTTTTACAGTTTAACACTAGTTGCCAACATTGGCTTGTCAGACTGCCATTGCAAAATGTGCGTCAGCTAATTTTACCTCTGGCCCGGGTGCTGGGATAAATATTCTGGGCTTCATATAGCAGCTGCAGCGCCCGATCTTTCCGTCCGGACCGTAAACACAGCTTCGCCTTCTCGATCAGCCGGTCTGCTTCTTCTTTGTCCATTTCACCGGTTTATTTATCGCCGATCAGGTCGCTTTCTGTAGAGGTCTTTCCCCTGTACAATGTGCGTCAATATCATATGGCAAAGCGAGCCGCTTTAGCTAATGTTAGGTAGCCGATTAGCTTCGGTTTCACACAGCTGCGTAACGTTAGCTAGCTGCAAGTCACTCAAAGTCCCTCGCGCTATCCGATTAGCAGACGATTGTAGTTGTTGTCAGGCTGCAAACAGGCCTGTAGCTGGGCCATTTTTAAGCTAAAAGGCCTAAAAGGTGGGTTGTTTAAGCTGTCTGTCCCTTTTAGCAACGTTTAAAGGGCCACCCTGTGAAATTAAACTGGCCCCATAGACTGTATATAGACTGGACCCTCTGAGCTGTGATGGACAAGAGGTGGAGGTAAGACGTCATATCCTGTGGAGTTAGCTCTGAAATCTGGAGGAAAAGCGCCCCAATATTGGGCCAGAGGTGTTTTTTTTACTTGGTTGTCTGTTCTAACTAGCTGTGCAGTTTGTTTTTACCATCCCATTCCTGTCCTGAGTATCAGCCAACACTACCTGGAAACGGTTGAGTAGCATTAGCAGGTGTAATGATGCTGATGCTGCATTCACGATCCTTCATTTAAAGACGTACCAACGACACTTGCTTATGGTGCATTCAAATGCCCCTTAAAAAGTATCATATAAACAAACCTACGACTTTTTAGTGTTTATTTAAAAAAAATGTGTATAATGCCTTTTATTTATTTATTATTCCCTATTGCAAAGGGAAAAACAATAGAGAAAAGAATAATTTAAAAAAGGGAGGGGATAAAATAAATGAATATGAAAGAATATTCAGAAATAAATATGATATATTCGTATTAATATTACTACATTATAAAATATTAAAGAGAAATAGAAAATAATCGATTTAAATAAATTATAAAATAAATGTGGCAATATAAAGCTGAATAAATGAAATACATGTAGACATTTACAGAGGAATCACATAAATACTGGATAATAATAATAAGCAGTTTCATTTATTTTAACATTCATTTTATTTTTATTTATTGATGTAATTTAAAATAAATGTTTATGTTTTGCATGTATTTTCTTCTGCATTTATTTTATCTATGTATTGTCCATATTGCAAAAGTAAAAGAAACAGGGAAAATAATAATTGTGAAAAGGGAAGGGGTTACCTTAAAAACAAATAAATAAATAAAACAAAAAAAGAATACAATTAAAAGATATTCATACAAAATAATTAAACAAATACATGTGTAAATGCTTCTAATTATTCTTTTGTATTACCCTATTTCTCCTCATAATTACACATTTATTTATTTTTTCTCTCTTTATATTTCCATAATTTTATTTATCCCTCCTTATATTTTAGCAATTCCTATTCTTCATACACCTCTTTTACACTTATTCATTGACATAATTGGGCACATTTAAAGCAGATTTGATTAGATGTAAGATACTGTAGTGTAATGATTCTGGTAGAAAATCAGCTTTAAGTGTAATAAATATTCTTGGTTGGCTATACCGTACACAAGTAAAACAGTTTGATTTTTTTTGAGGGGTTCAGGGTGAAACAAATTAAATTATCATTAACTTTCATCAGTGAGTTAGAAGCTATGCAACACATTTTTGTTCATGCATATTTTATTCAAGAGTAAAAAAATGTGATTTGTCCCATAGGGCATGCTTACAATGTGTGTATCATTTAGGAAGTCAAATGCCAAAACATATTTCCATAGATAATAAAAAATGTTGCAAGATAAAATCCATTATATTTGTTTGTTGAAATATGCATGTAAGACCATACAAGAACCAGAAACAGAGGAAGGAAAATAACCATAAGCTAAATTGTAACAATAATAATATCAGCAGTAAATATAACCAGAGTACAATGTTTCCTGTTAAACGTAAGTGCGACACATGATTTTCTTTGTGTCCGATTCATTTACATCTGAAAACCATGCTATCATGCTTTGGCAGCCTGAAAGTTGCTTTTCACTGAGATTATATTCATTCACACTATTGAACATTTTCTGTACATCAGTACAACAGAAAAAAAATAAACACAAGGCTTCACACCTTAGAAGGGCATCTCTGCATACAATAAATCATTATAAAATTAAAAGCAGTGGTTATAAATAACAGAATGAAAAAAATGGACAAAAACAATCAAAGGAAGCCTATTTATAAAATTTATAAAACAAGACAAATAAAACTACAAATGTAATTCAAAAAATAAAATAATTCAAGTTTACTATTTGAAACACAACTATCACAATTATAATCTCACATAACAATTAGGAACTTAATTGCATGCATTGATGCGTTCCGTACCATAGATGCTGTGTTAAAAATCACTTTTTGTCCATCCTTAATTCACATACCTTTATCATTTAATAGAAAGATGAAATATAAAGTAGAAAAAATATTAATGTATGAAAGGAAATTCTAGAAATTTATGTGACAGTAAGTGTCGCTTCATGTTGGGGCTTCACTCGTATTGAATTTCCCAAATTATTTATTTTGAAAGAACCAGAATGTTTTGTATTTTCATTTATCAGTCAATTAGACACGGGAATTTTTGTTTTATTTGGATCACAGTACACTTCAGTGAAGTTTTTCTCGGCCTGTTTTCTCCACTGTACTGCACAGTAGAATTAGTTTGGATTAGGGAAGAATGATTGAAAAATCATGAAATGATATGCGATTAACACACTTTGATGCAATATGAGTAGATTTATAAACCAAATGCCGGGTCTACACTGCACTCAGTTTTAATGAACAGAGTACTTAATTAAGCTGAGATCAATTTTAGTGAAAAAGAAATCACATTTTCCTCAAAAAGAATCATTAATCATCTCAAATCTGGTCAGGATACATTCTTAAAATCCCTTAAAATATATTTTATGGACGGAAGCTTGCTTATTTTAAATTACAGTGGTTTTGTGGCTGTTATTTTTAATTATATGCATTCACAAATTTGTAGAATTTCCTTCCCTCACTCTGATATAGTATACTTTGTGTAGTGTTGAGGCATGAAATCTCATTGAATTTGCAGCACAGCAAAAAGTGCAAAAACTCAAAGGGCGCTAATGTATACTTGAGTGACTGCACATATTGTTTTATTTCTTTCTGTTTAGCAACAAGCAGGTGAGAAATAATCAGGTAGTGTGTGACAGCAAGGTATGTCCCAAAGTTCAAAATCACTTCTTTTACTCTGGTGGTCCAGAAACAGGTGTTAATGCCGCTCTGTTGCCGTTCATAGCAATGCAGAAGAGATGAGAAAAGCCTCCTTCAGCAGAGGATGCACAAGTGTATACTTTCCAGAAAGTGTGTGAGGTATAGCTTGATCAAATGCCATGCTTCTCTGATGTGAACTACTTAGGAAGGAAATTATTTTAAGGATGGTCTGGATAAAAATATAACCCTTTGAGATTTCCCTACGGACATTGATGATGAAGTTGCATCTTCATATGGGACAGAGTGCAAGTTCTGATGTTAGATCTCAGTGTTTACCTACAGTGGAACCAGATTTTCCAAATTGTCTTTTCATCCCCTCCCTTTCTTCCCCTCATCCCCTCCAAGTTGAGTCTTGCTAGGAGATGACTGGTAATGAGGGAGGTGAGGAAAGGAAAAGTATTGGAACGCACCCAAGGAGGAGTTTGCCTGCAGTGGCTTAGATGAGCACCCTGTCCTCTTTCCCCCTGCAGGATGACGGCATCTTACGACAAGGTAAATCAATAAATTTAAAGTCCACTGGTAAGACTGCACTGCAAGTTTTAAGAGGTTCACATTTAGCTTCCTTTTATCTCTCACAAAGTGGTGTGACTTGTTTAATACTAGCAAAACATGTAGGTAAACAAGATTCTTTTTCCACATGAAGTGAACTTGTGAGTGATTCATAATAAACACTTTATGAAACAGTAACATGATTTGTGTGGCATGGATACTGCAATTATGTCTTCTGCCAGGCCCTGTAATGAAGGAGCAGACATTTGTCAGCACTCAGAACAACACAACCCCCAACGATTCAATCTGTAATTGAACTTAGAAAGGGAACAACAGGCAGAAACAACTTTCAACCACACTTTTTCAGTCAAGCTGCAGCCTTCTGGCCTCTCTTTATTCCTGCCCTCTGTTGTGAACCCCAGCTTCCCCCTCCCCCAACTGTGCAATGACATACTGTCATGAAAAAAATGACCTTTTTCGCCCGTTTTAGATTTGCTGCAGATTTTCATGTTCTGTCTGTGGGCCTGGTTTATTTCTATGTTCTGAGGCCTGAATTCCCGATTTGGCAATGTCTTGCTGCACGGCGCAACAGCAGCACGGTTCTGAGGCTCAGACAGCACATCACTGGATGTTGCTGTTGTCATCCGTGCCGTTTGCCTCCGACATATTCATCTTCCCCATGGAGTGACCCACGTGGTTCACCCCGTCCTTGCGAGGCGGCATGCGCTCGTTGATGCGGTCTAGGCCCTTGGCCTCCTCAAAGCTGGCGATCTTGTGCTGGGGGGAGAACCCACGGATAGCTGGAGGAAAGAAAACACATATAAAGAGATCACCTCACCTCATATTGGCTCAGGATATCCCTGATGTCACGACAAAGTGCTTTACACTACAGACTGATCTCATTCACCCATTCACACTCACATTCACACTGGTGGCAGAGGCTACCCTCAACGGTGCCACCTGCCACCAGTGGGAATTCATTCACACACTGGGAAGGCAGCATTGGGAGAAATTTGGGGTTCAGTATCTTAATTATGTTACATTACATCATTTAAAACCAAATATCTCCTGCAGAATATAGTTTAGTTTATCAACCATCTACCTCAACTTATATAATGATTTTTCTTTTGTCTTATATATTTGTATTAAATTGTATAAACATGTACAACTCCCATAATTACTGATATGTTATATTAATTTAAGTATGTATACTCCAGCACTGATTTACCCCCTTACAATACACATCTATATATCTGCATATATATTTATATAATTATATAGACATATACTAACATTAAAACCTGCAAATAAACAAATGAATAAATAAACAAACAACCAATAACCATCATAACCTGTCAGTTAATTTTAAAGCCCTTCTGCATCCCTGTACCTTGTGAAAATCATGTTTTTGTACATACATTTATTGAAACTTGATGTTGGAACTATTTTATTTCTACCAAACTCCACCTGCAAACTGTATCACAGCGCAGAAGGAGTGATGTATCTACTAAGCGAATTAGTATTACAGCTCAGCCAAGTAGGACACCGTCACAAGCACAGGCCTTTCTTCCTTGAGTAGATGCATGCTTCCTTCTGGAAGTTGATACAGTTGGCAGGTCGTTTTTTTGCTATTGTATTCTGCAACTGACATTAGTGACAAAGCACACTATACCAAGAGTACCATCTATAGGGCTCAGAACATAAAGAAAATAATTCAAAAGGTTTCATTTGCACATCACTACCTGCAGATGACAAAAGTGTGAAAATACATTTTAGGAGGCAACATTGACACGCTATCTGCATGTTTAAACTGCTTACTGCTTACTCTCCTGCAGGTGGTGCAGGTTGACATATGTAGTCCTTTCTCAAGTTAAACAGCCCCTCCTTCTACTGACATTTCCCATTTAAAATCTCTTGGTTTACATGTCCAACTCCAGTATACAGTTTCAACAGAAAGTACATCAAATGAGGAAGAAAAATGTTCAAAAAGTCCTGGATCATTGTAACTTGAAGCTTTTGTCTTACCCTTTTTTCCCTAAAGTATCAACACATATGGTAGCAAAAATGCAGGCACATAAGATCCAATTAAAAAATCTCAACAACCACTCAGCTCGATGTTTTAATTCAATATACTGTGTATGTAAATAGAAATATATATTTGTGTCAGCGCTGTAATTTGCCGTTTCGTATCAGAGCTTTTTAGTTAGTGAACAATGATTACCTTAGACATATCACGAGGAGCTGAGGTTTCAAGATGCATATTTCATGTTGATGCTCTGGTTTGTTTCTTGTTCTTGTGCATGCAACACTTTTTCAGAACCAGATGGAGGCCGTTTACAAGCCAAACCAAAAACAATGAAGTATTATAGTCATGCATCTCTTAGCAGCACCTGACTTTGCAGTATTTTAATTTATTATGAACTTGCCTTAAAAAGCACTTCTCTTTATACTTAGCATTTCCCCTCTGTTTTTTTCTTTCTAGTTTAAGATGACCAGGTCCAAATGTGTGCAACAGTCATACAGTCACATGCAGGAGTTTGCAAAAACTCATCAGTCCTCATGTTCCCTCGCCAGCTTCCCACCCTGCAAATACTGCTGACTGTTAGAGGTTTTTCCTCTTTCCTCCAATTATTACATAACAATCATAACAATGGAATCCTCACCTGACATTACGAATAACCCTTTATCTCAATTTAACTCATAGTTTTTGTCTTCACTTGGTTCTCTAAGATTTAAAATGCAATCATCCAGTTGGATTTCTGCATTAATCAAAGTACTGCAAAGTAAAGTGCCAACCATAGCAGCATCAAACTCTCCTGTGACTTGTTGTTTGATGGATTTATTGTTCTGTGAGCTGTTGTGTTCGTGACAGGTGACCTATGTTATGTTGTATGTAGAGGGGGGTGGAAGATGGGGCACAGGTTTACCTTCTCCGTCCTCATCAGTCGGCTCGATGGCTTCAATGGCTTCAATGGTGGCTGAGGGGGAGGAGGGGAGCAGGTTACTCCTGATAAAGCCATGCAAATGTAAAAATGCAGCCCCAGCGGAAAAAGGCGGCTCATGTTAGGCCAGATGAGAAATATATGTTCACTGGCAATGCAGCCAAACTCAGAGGAATGCCATGCTGAGATAATACTGAGAGAATTAATGTCGGGTTAGATATGAAAAATAAAAAAAGACAGATCCATGGAGAGAGAGGCGGGACAGATATATATTGAGACAGAAAGAGTGATTTTGGATTGAGACTATCGTGGATTTTAGATAAGAGGACAGAGTTTACTTGTTCTGGATTTGAACGAGATATTTTAGCCAATTAGATCTACAACCTAAACGACAGAATAAGTTGTTTGTCAATACCATCCATAACGACACATATGAGCGTTTCTCGTTACAGAGCGGAGCTTTCTAAAAATAGCGCACAAGTCATTATACATACCCGTTAAGTTGGCTTGTTGAATTTAGGCTACAAAACCACTGATCTAACTTTAGGTCCAAAAACCTCTTGGTAGGATGTTATAAAAGACAGTAAATACATTTACAAAAAAGCTCGAAGTAAAATACTTACGAGGGTGACGTGACTGCCGGAAGTGACATAGTTACGTAAAAATGTGATGCACAAAAACTACAAAAATGTGATGCACAAAACCTTAGGCATGGAAGTTCCATAATTTTTTATATGTTTTCACATGGGACGCGACCCCCGTTCTCCTGGGTGAAAGTCTGTTCGCAACTCAGCAGCGCCGTTATTCATTATAATGGTCACTAGAGGGCAGCGGAGGACGGTCTAAAACATAAATATTGGTCGTATTTTTCTGCCTGTACTAACCACCTATACAGTCGTTTTTGAGGGGAGACCAGTCTGAAGTCAGTGTAAAATAATGCTTGTTGTCGGCACACAGTAGTGGCACACACTTGCCCAGGGTTTTGTGCAAAAATACAATAAGTTAGAGCAGATCTGGGCCTTAGGCGTCCCTGGGACCACATCCAGCCCTTGTCTGTCCCTGTCCGGCCTGCGTGAGGTTACCCGGAAATAAGAAATCAATACAACAGCAGTGCTTTTATTTTGAAGGCGATTTATGTACACACGCACTTGCACAGAAAAGCACTGAGTTACCTTGTGAATAGCACTTCTTGCTTTCTGCATAAAGTTAATAAATTGCTGGTTTTCTGCATAACATACATGCTATTTATTTTTGTGGTTTAAATGTATGTTGTGTTTAAAATAAATGGAATAGTGAGATAATGATTGGAGTTTTTACTGTTTTTTACTGCTATATTTGACTTACTCCACATTAACATAGTTTTATCATTACATGTATTCTTACCAGTAGCAGCTCAAAACCAGATAATTTACTGCTTTTTATAAAGCGATGATATTAATGAGCAGAATTAAGTTCAGATTACTGGTCCGGCCCTCCACAACCTTCGTAGTATCTTATGTGGCCCCTTGGGAAAATAAATAGCCCACCTCTGAGTTAGAGGTAGCTCACCTTTGCTTTGAAAATACTTGTGACACTGAATCAAATAGCTCTTTGTACTACCAATCCCAATGTTTATCAGCGTTGAACTGTTAAGCTCTTTGCAGCTGAAAATATGACAGCTAGTAAAGTAAAGAGAGACAGATATTTTCTCGTAAGCAAAGAAATTCTTAATGCACCTCCAAGAGGGAGTTGCATCTTTGTCTGGTACAATGATGGTTTTATGCTACATTATGTGACTTTTGCAATATGTTGCTGTAGGCAGAAATAACAAAAAGGAATATTTGGTTGGAACTTCTTCTTCCACAGCTTAAATGTGACCAGAGGATCACATAGAGGCTAAAAACAAAGCTTGTTGGCTACTCTACATTTAGTCAGAGAAGGAGACACAGAGAGAGAGAGAGAGAGAGAGAGCGAGCGAGACCAATGGTTGGACTGAGAATGGTGATGAAAAGGTGGAGAATAGGGTGGAGAAAAGGCTTATGCTGAGCCTTGTACTCACCACTCTGCAGTGTCTGTTTGCCTCCAGAGAGAACCCCGCTCGGCAGCATGCCAGTGGGCGTCAGGCCTTTAAGCGTCAACACATTTTCACTCTCCTCTCTGCAGGAAACACAGAAGGAGGCAAACAGGTCATAAAACTATACTGAGCCCCTGATCAAACTGGAGAAAAAGAAATTTAAGCCCCACTTCAAAAACACATGGAATCACCTTCCATCCAGACACACAAACATAAAGTCTACCTGAGAACCGAAAACATTTTGGCCATTTTTCCAATAGCACGGATCTTGTTTCTGATCACCTCCTTGCGTGCTGCAGCTGCATTGGCTGCAAAGAAATACACAAACTGTCAATACGGGTTTCTCTGACCCAAAAGAAGGCATCATTATATGCCTATAGATTGCATGAGACGCACATTAAATAAATGGTTTTATATAAGTCATGGAATATATGCAATTTGCCTTTAAAAGGGATACAATCATAATGTTTAAGTGGACAACAGCCATGTTTTAATTGAGACAAAACTAAGATAATATAATAATTTACACATTATGCAAATAAGTGCATAGTGTACACAGTGTACTAACAAAAGTATCTGAAACGAGACACAGTCCCTTGTTTAGAGCATGGAGTAAATAAAATCAACAAGCTATTAAATCATTATTTACATGACTTCTTACCATCAAATATCTCATCTTCATCATTCATCATGAGCTCATCATCAGAGCAGATGCTCAGCACGTTCACCAGCATTTCTGTGACTGTGTGGAGAAACAGAGCACAGGAAAAAGAGGTGAAGCCACAAAGATGACAGATAAACCCTTGACACACATATGGGAAGACCTGGCTCTAGAAACACTCAGTACCTTTCTCTCCAACAAACGGCAGAGACCAGGTGAAGACGTCCATGAAGTTGGGCAGCCAGTAGGGATGGGGTGAGCAGTTGAACTGTCGGATATTCATGACATTATTTTCATATTTCAGTACAGCAGCTGTTGGGAAACAGAAGAGAGACAGCAGAGTCAAATTAAATCCATCCTGTCCCGTGAATAGCATGCTCTGATACGATTGTGCTACTTTAAGAAATATTTGACAAATAATCACTAACACCTCACACCATAATTTATTTTAATTCATTGTCACCTGTCACCTGCTTACTTGTGCAATAAGTTGTATTTCTCAAATTTGAATATTTGTCTGTATATTTTGCTATTTTCTACAATTTTTATATAAATATACATACATACACACATGTACATTTTTATTGCATGGCCATATGCGCGGCAGTGTTTCTTATACGTTCCCTTCAAATGTAATCATGTTCAGTGATGTTACCCAGTGTAAGATCATTTTGTACATGCAGTACTCTCCTGTGTGCAAAAACAGAGGCAGAGCATAAAAATGATGCATTCGACCACTAGATGGCCCAGCTGAGGCCAGGGATTGCTGACACTGTTACATCAAGAGGGATAAAGCCACATGGAGATAGTCAGTGATGCCGACAGTCCCTCCCACGCTCCCCCATCTCCCATAGCCCATAGCAACCAAGACACAGATCTGAGAGCACAAACAAACGGGGGCTCCCTGATGCATTCTTATGCCTGCTCACAAGCTAAATGTAGATGCATTAACCCGTACGCTCCAGTTTGTGCTGTTGCAACCATTTTAAAAGGTAAGTCAGATGAGCCCATGTATGAAATGAAATTTACATGATACCAAAAACATATGCAGTTAAAATGTCAGAGATGCAAATGTTGCATCTCACAACTCCAGGTTTTACTATTTTTTGTTGGGACTTTTAATTTAACAGTAATTACATTTTTTTACCAAGGCTTTCTGCCATAGCAATTATATGAAATATGGAACCAATGCTTTATTTTTTTCAACAGTTCTTTATTAATTTTACATAGCTTTAAAGGGTTGGTTTACAATAAAATAAAAATATATTTTTTTCTTTTCTTTTCTTTTCTCTTTTCTTTTTGCTATTTATCAATTTAGATTATTTTGTCAATGTTGACAAGTCACAGTCCTTTTTCTCATAAATTCTAGAACTAGATGGCACAAATCGGCCAAAAAATTTAATTTTAAAAACTCAAATGCTTTCCAGAAACCATGACCCGGTTATTCAAAGACAATCCACAGACCTTGTTGTGAGCAGTTTCATGAAGAAACTACTTTCTTCCTCCCAAACTACACCCACTAACCCTATCATTGTGCAGAAGGAAGCTGCAAGCATCTTTTCATTTCTCTGTGTGGTTATTTGGCTGACTTTTTAGGAGAAAGAAAATAGTTGATTGATAGATTGATAAATAGCACTATAGGTATGTGGAAAAATAAGTATTTTTTGGGGGGGATAAACCGTTTCTTTAAAATCACTGTGATTTAAAAAATACATTTATTACCGTGCAGAAATATGATACAGATGTTAACAGAAGCAGATGACAGAGCTGCAAACTGAATCAAAGAGATTTTCCCACCTTTGTTGTTGTAAACATCCAGGTAGTTTGGTGCTGAGAAGATGGTAATGAGGGATGGGAATCCAGTGGTCTGACTTTTACGGTACATCCGATAGCTTCAAGGCGGTCAGGTGGAGGTAAGGACATAAAGAGACAGAGCTTGTTCTTACACATGTAAATAAATCTGTTTTTGTTTGTGTGGATATGTATGTTGTTCAAGTGTGTGTTGTGTTGATAACCTACCCTGCATCTTGTGCTTCATGCGCTCGGATAATTGATAATAGGTTATTGCTCTGTAGGAACTCACAAACAGCTGGATAACTGGAAGAGAGTAAATAAAAACTGGCTTTAGAAATGCACCGTGAAATAAATAAAATTCAAATAAACACAGAATCTTACTTGACAGAAACTAAAAAAAGAGATTTTTTTCCATCACACAACGGAACGACATTGAAGCTGCAGGTTAATAATAACTTCACATACAGTTCCACTCGCAAGAAAATGAACAAAGATTTATCACTCATAAATGCATTTATGGAAGCCTCGCTGAGGATGATGCAAGGCTGTGAAAAACCAATCCAACAGCTACCTGTTGCAGTTAAAAACAAACTAACCCAGTATAAGCGGCAGTCACAGCTTCCTGCCCCGCCAGCTCTAACCTGACAGGAAATGTGCCTGGAAGGAAAGGAAGTCTGCCATGCTACATTCACACATGGCATGAAATATGTGCTATATCCAATGCATGCTTTACAATAAGGTGGCCACTTTAAAGCTGTCAAGCCATTAGGCCACCTCGGGACAACTTTCTGTCCCATCTTCCCAGCTGCTGCTGCCAGAATTTCACAGCTCCTTTTTAGTAGCCACAAAGGTGCACTTTAAGCCAGAAGTCGAGATTTTTGTCAGTGAATCATATTAAAGGGTTTACTGCCAGCTTAGACACTGTTGTTCACTGATTTATTTTATCCATTTGAGTATTTGCTGCAGCTGACTGGTGTCTTGGTCTGCAGGCTGCTAATTTCCAGCCGTTTATGCATTTCTATCATATTATTTGTGGAGTAATTTCTTATGGCGAGTTAACCCCTTTGGCAGATTTTCTCCAATTTGGAATCCTTTTTAAACTTTTTCTTAAAATCATAATCTTTAAAAAAATACTTTGTCTCCAGAAAGAAAGATAGCTTGCCAGGTGGATAGATGGATGGATGGATGGATGGATGGATAGATGGATGGATAGATGGATAGATGGATAGATAGATAGATAGATAGATAGATAGATAGATAGATAGATAGATAGATAGATAGATAGATATTTCACCCTACACTGTAAAAAATGTTTGTAGAAATTACAGTAAAACACTGTCAAATTGCATCAGAAATAAGTCGTAAAATTGAACATTGTACATCACTGTAGTAGATACTTTTAATTACTGTAAATCAAAGAATAGCATAAAACTTTAAATTCTACTGTCAAACTGTAGAAAACACACAGTTGTGCTGTAAAAATAAACAATTTTCTTGTAAAAATGAATGGAGAAATACCATGATGACACAATTATCCTGAAAGTAATGGGATTATTCAGTATAAATTACAGTTTTTTTGCTGATATTTACATTTTCATATGCTCACTGTATTTCTTACGGTGAAGTTCTGGCAACCACAGCTGCCGGTATTTTACCGTAAATTCAACAGATTTTTTTTTTACAGTGTATATTGTTGCAGTAATTATTTTGATCTTCCTTTGACACTGATCTTCTCAGCTTTATAAACATTTTTATTGTGATATTTCTGATGAAGTTTTGTTTGGGATTGGGATCGTTATCTCTCCGCCGGCTGCAGGCTGAAGTCATCCTCCATGTTTGTCTGGCCAGATGGACAATGAGCTGTCCCGTGGGGAAAGATGATAAAAAGACCACATGACTTCCTATCTGACAGTTCAGAGTAGAGTTGTGTACTTGTGGATCTGGTATGGAGCAGATTAAGGACCAAAAGTCAAAATGAAAACATAAGACTGCGCAGAAAACATCAGACCTGTGTCACACTGGAGGGACATGTAATGAGAACTGGGACTCTTCCAGCTGCAGTGTGAACGCAGCCTTCCATTTAGCAGCTCTCCCCACAGTTGTTATGTAATACCTAGAAGGTTGTGTTATGTCATTCAGAGACTGTATCATCCCCTCAAACTATGTCTCCTGAGTTAGAATAAAAAGATTAAAGATTATGGTTTGATTAGCTCTTTTAAATGATTAATGCCCTCAATCTGTCTTAGTTTTGAAAAGTCCTTTGAGATTCCTTTATTTCTTCAAGCCACTGTATTCCATTTCTACACTTTTTATTATTTTCAACATTGTAGCTTAATACTGAAGACATCAAACTATGAAAGAACAAATATGGTATTATGTAGTAAAAAAACAAGAAAGTGTTAAACACACCAGAATATGTTTTATATTTTAGATTCTTGGAAGTAGCCACCTCTTGTTTTTATGCTGATCTCCTGGAATGGTTCTTCATTAACAGGTGCACCTTGTCAAGAGTCAGTTTGTGAAATTTCTTGCCTTCTTAATGTGTCTGAGAGCACCAAAGCAGAAGGTGAAGAATCTAAATTATAAAACATATTCTGGTTTGTTTGACACGTTTGTTTAATAAATAATTCCATATGTGTTATCTAATATCAATCTACAATGTTGACAAAAAAAACAAAAATATATAACTGTTGAATGAGAAACTTTTGACTGGTAGTGTATGTTATTCCATTATTTATTTAATGAACACAATAAATATACATATTTATAATATATAGGCTGAGAGTGCTATAATGGAAAACATGTTGAAATGGATAACTGGAAATAATGCTAGTATTAATGAAAAAATTGCTATTTTTGCTGCAGGATTATTAAAAATGCAAATAAAAAAATATCCATTGCTTTTTTCTTAGTGAGCGCCTTAAAGTAATTCAAAATAAAATAAAATAGAGAAAAGTCTGACGAAGCAAAAAGACATTTTAACTTCATAGATGATTGCCCAGAATTATTAAATTTTCTGATGGTTGACTGATAATTGACAGATTCCTTCAACACCAGTGACTTTTCTGTCTTTCTTCAGACCTACAGTAACAAACAGTCCATCCTTCCCCAGCAACAATCCTTTCTTCTGGCACTTTCTTACAGTCACTGCCATCCATGCACACATCAAACTTTCAGAAGTGCTTTAAATATTTAAGTACTCAAAGGTTTGTGCCGGAAGAAAAACAAGGAGACTGCTGCTGTGCCCTGAGCACCTGGCGAAACTGTGCCATCCTCTTATATCTAGGTCACATGGCTAACATTCCCTCGGTGGCCAATATATAAATTACAGGAATAGCTGTGTTACACACTAACATGGATATGCTGTAACTCTTTCCACTATGGCTGGCAGTAGTCCCTAACAGAGCTGTAAAATGTTATATAAGTGTTTCTATTTAAACACATCAATGCATTTATAACTTTTTGCATCACACGTGTTAAAGATAATATTTGTCAAAGCTGCAAAGGATTCTTTTGTTTCTTGTACACAGTGGTGCCACAAATGTCACGTAATAACGCACACCATGTACTAATTTATTTTTCGTCCGCTCCAACGGTATCTATTGATTACTGCGAGGGAACACAGTTCACACACACACACATTGCCCGCCCGCGGCTCACATTCCTTCTCTTCCCTTTGTGAAAACACACAATTATGTGTCGGTGAGCCTGTGAGTGAGAGGGAGCGAGAAATCTGACAAGTGAGTATGAGCGAAGGAGACAGAGAGCGATGGAAGTGCTGTGAGTGTGAAGCTGAGAGGTTGTTTTTTTTTTTCTTTCCCTAAAGATAATCCATCTGTCGGGCTGATGGTCATCACATTCATTTACCCCAATATAAAAACCATAATCTGACTACATTTCTAATCAATTACATCTTTCTTTTGGTAAAATGGTTGCTGCTTTGATATTTCTATATTTCTATATTGATTAATATAATTGTAATAGAACTTAATATGTAGCCAGCATTATATGACAATAGACTTAATACAAACCCTTATGTGTAAAAGCATTAAAACATCACTATATTACATTATTGAAACGGATAAATATACAGTGGCAAGACTTAGTTTCTCCACCAGCACTATGAGTGTTTAATGGATGTGTTTAATAATGAATAATGATGTTTGGTTGACTGTTTGTTTGAGCACATTTTCAGTCACTTTATCTTATTGAGAAATGTGTTGAACTTAACTCAACTTGATTGGGCAATCTCTATCACCCAGTTTAGATGTGTTGTGCTAAAAAAATCCATTTGATATCGCTGTGTCTTTAAGTATCAAGATTTTTCAGTTTGCCTCCTTACTGCAACTTAGTTACAAAAAAGCACTCCACAAATGAGGGCTCTGTGCAGTTTCCAACATTTGATAGATCCAGAGGTCTTACTGAACAAAATGATGTGGGGAAAAAAAGTTGAACAAAGATAAATTTAAGAAAAATAATAATGTCAGTTCCTCTGCCGGTTTGTTTTGTGTCATTTAATGTTTAAGGTAGTGAAGCTAAGCCAGTGTAATTAAAATTGACTATTTGTTACAAAAAAAAGAACATTCAGTGGAGTTAATTAGTTATATTTTGTGTTATTCCATTAAATATTTAATGACTAAAAAAAAGATTTTTCACCATTATTGAGAGTGCAATAATGGTAAACATGTAGACTAAATAAGTGGAAATAATACCAGTATTGGTAGAATGTGAGATTTATGGAAACATTTTTTTAATAAAATGGTGGTTATTTTTGCCCCAAGGAAATAAAATTAAGAAAAACATCCATTGTGCCTTCAGATAACGATATATGAAATATAAATAATTATAATTAAAATACTGACTTACTTGTCATCTTTTGAAAAAGGTAGTAATATAAGAAAATATATGTACAATTTTAGGGAAATAAAACAGAAGTCGTTAATATTATATATTTTATGTTATTCCACTGTATATTTAGTGAACAAAATAAAATTCGACATGATTTTTCACCATTTCTGAGAGAGCTTTAATGGTATACATATTGAATAAATAAGTGGAAATTATGCTAGTAATGGTAAAATGTGAGATCTTACATATTTGCCCCAAGGAAATTAAAAATGCAAATAAAAAAATCCATTGCTCTTATCTGAGTGAGGACATAAAGTCTGCAATTGTGCCCTCAGATAAAGAAGGTATATGATATATAAAAAGCCTTTATTTTTAAACCCCTTTAAAATACTGCAGGATTTATGTATGACTCAAATCTGACATGAAGTAATTGGTCTTGTACAATGCATCCATTGGCCGTTGTTAACATAAAGCAGTGATTTAATTTATTTCGATCAAAGGAGAACCAAGGGATATAAGTAATACAGTAATACAAGGCATTTAATGTACAAAACTCCGTAAGCACAGGATTTTCTTCCAATAAGTTACATCTTTTCTCAGCCATGTTCAGGGAGTCAAATAATGAAGCCCAGTGTGTGTGTGTGTGTGTGTGTGTGTGTGTGTGTGCATTGCCACAATCAGTCACTGTCAGTATGTAGCTTTAAGTCAAATAACTGCATGTTTGATTGCATTTTAAAGTACCTCTTTTTTTCCCCTCAACCTGCTTATACATTCTTCTTTTTCAGATGGAGATTTTCTTGCACATCCCAGGAGAATGTGGTTCTCTGCGCTGCACACATACTGTACAGTTGGCAAGAGTCATAATGATGGAGAGGTAAGTTTGAGAGTGAAGGCAGAACAAAGCCACGGGGAGATAGATGACTATTATAGCAGCATCCTCCACACATCTACAGAATAATCCTCACTAAGCTCCTCTCTCCCTGTTAATAGATGGTTTCTCATTGGTGACCATTTAACTGCAGTGATAGGCGAAGATAAGACCAATCACCTGCTTCTTTTCTTTAATCAGATAGTCCCTATGGGGGCTGGTAAACTCAGAGTAACAAGGTGATCTCGCCCATGCAGAAGTGAAACAGAAAAGTCTGCAGCACTTCAGTCGAGCTATTTCATCTGACATCATTTGAAGCAAACGTCACCTTTGACACTTCCTGTGCTCCTGCAGATGAGAATTACACGATGGGAACCTGAACTGCAATTATTCTGCACACACTGTCCAGACTGTCATTTCATCTTCGTCGGAGGAATAAATCTTCCTGATTTTAATTTTTTGTGATATGAGCAGAACTGCAGCTCCCACGCAGGCAGAGAGAGGAGGGTTTATACTGTTCCCTACCTTCATTAAGAAAACTCTCACCACAACTGCCACCTAATCTCTCTTCCTCACCACCACCTACTTCCACAGCCTCTCTTCCATCTCACAGCAGTATCAGGACAGCGCTCACTCCCCCTTCTTTTACATGCTCTGTCACAGGGGTTCAATAGTTGCATAACGAACCCGTTCCCAATTTGCTTCGCTATTATATTTTACTCCTCTACCACTGCCTCTATTTTTATTTGACTCCAGGTTCACCCGGCTAATCCTTTGTCTGTAACAATCTGTTCTGGGAGTCAAAAAGACAAACTCCTCTCAGAAACTGTTGGGAACCAATGCAACATGACCCATTTACACACACAAACTATCTACAGGCTTTATGGATATGTTTACCTGTTCGTTCAGTCAATCTCCTTCCTCCAATATGAGGTGTAAAGCACCCGTCTATTGTTTGTGTTGCTCTTTTACATCAGATAGCGTTAAATGTTTGATCTGCATAAATCATTTATGATGGTCATCTATTTTTAATATTAAAAGTTTAGTGTGGGAGTCTTCGGAGTTGCAGTCAATTCACATTCACACAAATGCACTTCAGCAATTCTCTTGAAAGACTAAATTAGATTTCTTACTGTTGATCTTTTAACGCATGCTTCTACCTTTTTCCTAGCTTCTTCTTTCTCTTAAGGACACAATAAGTGATTTTTTTGCCGCTGTTGGGTCTCCCCAATTGAAACAATAACAAAAGAAGTTTTCATTATGTAGGTTTTTATGAATTAGAGCAGAATTACTCGCAGGTCTCCTCCCCCCCAAAACAAAAGAAACCCGGCGATTAAAACCAGTAAAAAACAAACAAAACGAAGCAGTTTCATGTTAAATTTAAATGTTTCTCTAACACTGTGCGGCAGACACAGGATGTCCGATATGCTGCTAATGTTTGCTTCTTTCTCTCATAACTTAAGATCAAGATGTACGAACTAAACTAAAAATATAAAGTGAAATATGTCGTAGATCTCAAAATTGTAACGTAAAAATGTGACTTAAAACTCTATGAAAAGTCCATAAAATGGAAAATAATGATTCAAGAAGTAAAACTCAAGGATAAATTGACTCACAAAGTAAGAACTATAGGAAGATGTATTTGAGAAAATATGGATTTTAGATGATGGGACATTATAACAATATCATCAAAATGTCATACGTCATTTCGTTTTCAAACAGAGGGATGTAAAATGTATTTCATGTTGATAAATATGTGCAGTATTCAACCTGTTTGTTAGATCCACCTGTATATATCCAACCTGGTTTTGTTTGTTTTGTTTGATGTTCATAATTAATTTATTATTAATAATAATTTATTTTTATTTATTTTAAAAAAAATTCAACTTTTAACATGGTATTTATTAATTAATTAATTTTATTTTTCTCTTTTTAGTTCTTTGTTTTGTTTGTTTGATTCAAATTTTTGAAAGCAGTAAACATGTAAAAAATATTTTAAAATATTTAAAAATTGAAAATCTAAAAAAAAAAAGGAAACTTAAAATATATAGGTGAAAATGTCCAAGGTCTAATTGTATTGTAAAATGTACATTATAAAAATGTAAGTTAAAACTGGATAATAACTCAATGTATGACTGTTACCTCGATTAAAATGACAGATTTGTCTGGGTTGAAAAACGTGGTATAATTAAAGTACAAAATTAAACAAAATGAAAATAGGTTTAGTCTTTTTTAGGGGGGCATTTTAATGTAGCTTTAAATCCCTGGCCTAATAAAGCAGTAAAGGTGTGAAGGAGAAAAAACTTGGGGTTCTGTAAATATGAGGCAGCATTTATTGTTGAAGGATCCATGGCATGAATTGAAATCTTTCATTCTTTTAAAAGTAAAGTGTATAATTCCAGATATTCATTGAGCCACATGGGTTAAGCTAATAGGATCAGTCTAGAATATGAGAGGCACTTGATGTAGATGATTGCTCATAATGCAAGACGGCACAAACACAACGTTTCACTATTGGATGCATGAAAGCAGCACTGCAATGTATCATTTAGCCCAGTAGTTCTCAACCTTTTCGAGTCGCGACCCCCAATTTGACATGCATGTTGTCCGCGACCCCCGCTCACTGAACACAATCTCACACGCACAGTTCAGATCACCCAGAAAAGAAACAAAATGACCAAAAAAGACACAAAATGACCAAAAAAAGACACAAAATTACCAAAAAGACACAAAATGACAAAAAAAGACACAAAATGATCAAAAAAGACACAAATTGACCACAAAATGATCAAAAAAAGACACAAAATGATCAAAAAAAGACATAAAATTACTAAAAAAACACACACAAAATGACAAAAAAAAAGACATTAAGTGACCAAAAAGACTAAAACACATTAACACATGAACACTTTAACACAGTGGAGACAGAGCTGACTTCCAAAATGATTTGGCGACCCCCAGAAATCATCTCGCGACCCCAATTGGGGTCCCGACCCCAAGGTTGAGAACCGCTGATTTAGTCAATGATGTTTTCAAGTTATTATGATCCAGAAAGACCAGCTCACCTGTAGAAGTAGGAGCAGCCTCGCACTGTGTTGTGGCTGAAATATTCCTGGGTTTTCTCGTTGCCAAAGTCCTCCAGAGGATCAGACCACAGCAGGTCACACATGGGCCCAAAAGCCGGTGGCTCCTTAAACCGATCCAACTTCACAAAGAGAAGCAGAAATGTACAGTTAAAAAAAAGAACAATCGATGTACCATAAGGCCTACTTTTATTGCTGAGGTGGTATTAACCTTTTTAATGTCATCTAAGGTGTGTATTTCAGGTGAGAGCCCTCCATGGACACACAGAAACTGTTGGTTCATGAGTGCAGCCAGGGGAAGGCAATCAAATGCATCCATACATGAGTCGTACACCTGCTCTGAGTACTTGATTTTACCTGAGAGAAGACACATGTTATGATGTTAATATTCATGTCCAACAGTTTCACTGGTCAGGTACGTTTGCACATTAAATAATACTGCATGTTGGTTCGATCTTGTAAGACATTTTTGATATAAAACAACACAAATTTACAAAACTAGTACATTAAAATATCTGCAAGGGGAAAGCAGCTGATGGCTATTTTTAGAGGAATACGCAGATATAAAAAATATATCTTTTTGGCATTTGTTTTGCGATCAGGTCTAAATTTTTTGTTTCCATCTCCCCCATCTTTTGTTCTGTCACACGGACTTAACGTGACGGTCCCAACAGACAGGTGCATCACTTGTATTGTCTAGCAAAAGTGCTCAAGGCTACACATGACATTAGTGAGACACAGAGAGACAAAATAATACAAAAACAATGTGATAAACACTGAGAGGTACTTACATTCTTGTTTGAAGGTGAAATATTCTGTCAAATGTCTACATTCATGATTTCCACGAAGTAAAAATAGTGTCTTTGGATAGAGGATTTTCAGCGACCAGAGGTATAAAACACACTGCAAAACAAATACATGAACAGAGAGTTATTACACGCCATCAGCTGCTAATAGTTTTTTTTCCCCCATGAAATGCTTGATGATATTCTGCTGGTTTTACCTCAATACTGAAGTAGCCACGGTCCACGTAGTCCCCGAGGAACAGGTACCGTGTTGTGGCTGGTGATCCTCCCACTTCAAACAGCTTCATAAGATCAAAGAATTGCCCATGGATGTCACCACACACTGCAAAACAACCAAAGGACAGCACACGTTACAGAATCAAAGAATCTCATAGAATATCTTATTTCTTTTCTTTAAGAAACACAGAATTGCATTCCAATATTATTGTTAACTAGGGTTGCAAAATCCTGGTTATTTTCGAAGTTAGAAACTTTCCATGGGAATGAATAGGAATTTATGGGAATAAACAGGAATAAACCGGGAATTTCCTAAATTGAAGGTTGGCCCTTAACAGGGAACTTAAATATAGTCGGGGGAAATATATTTTAGCATAATTTTGGCGTATTTTATCCATAGTCAGGCGGCTAAACAAAATAACTGGGCCATGCCGGATAAAAGCACCACATTTTTTCCACATGCTCTCCATCATCATAAGTTTCAATTTTTGATGGAAGCCACTTCATCAAGATGGCGGATCCAAGATGGCCGCCATGTAAAATCTATGAGAACCAATATATCTTCCAAGCCACTTAGAAGGTCAATGTTGGTGTCAAAATATATATTTTCTGGGTCAATGAATCTATTAAAGCTATTGAGAATATCACTAGATGATTATTTGATCAAACAGATTTTGGCCATGTATTTATGTAATTTCCTTTCCTAAGCGATCAGACACACATTAATATAGGTCATATACATGTATTCCGACAAATGGATAACATGCATACATTTAACTGAGCTTTATTAGCTTCACTCGTATTATTTGTTACATTTACAACTACAAAAATCTTTGAAATTCCAGTATGCCCTCTTGCATGAGCACCTTGCACCATAGCCACTTGCATTTTACCAGTGAAACAATTACAGCGACCTCACAACGGGTTGATACCACTCTCAGACCTCATAAATAATTGTATACAGCTGATAAATGTATCGCCATAAACCAAAAGAAATCAAGGATGTTTCTCCTCCAGAAAAATATTCTGGACGTGTGTAACACCTACATCCTGAGATCCACTTCTCTTATCTGCTTGTTTTTAAAGATTTGAAGACAGAAAGTTAGAGAGTCAGCAGAGAATGTTCTGGCAGGATCTCATGGCAGTTCAGAGTAGTGCACTTTGTATCACAGGTGGTGAACTTCTTTTCATGCTCACAGGTTAGCTTTATAAATAGACAGGCAGGCAGTGCAGCTACATGGAGATACTGTAGTTTGTGTTAATATCTGTTTCTCATCAGTCTCAATAATTCCACTTTAGATATTGTGTTTGTTGTAATGATTGCTCTTGCTACCTATATGATATCAACGCAGTAAACTTACTGTGGGCTGTCATCAATAATGAAGTACATAGTACAATGAAATATAGATGTTATGTAACCTAAAGCACCACATAAATAATAATAGCTATACAGTATGTTATACATTACATTCTAAATGTGTTACAGCTAGAGATTTGCCAACATTTCTTCATTATCACGTATTATTGTATAACAATTACATCTATGAAGAACAGTCAATTATTGAAGCGATAGTTTGGGTTTATTTTCCAGTAGGGTTGTATGAGGTGCTTATCCATACTCAGTGTAGGGGTGGGCGAGGTGGCCCTAAAAGAATATCACGATATTTCAGGGCATTTTTTCGATAATGATATTCTTGTCGATATTACAAAATACTGAAAAATATATAGAAAACTATTTTTTAGTCTGTATAAATAAATACAAACTTACAACAAAATAAAAATCAATCATAAATCAAAAATTCAGTTTAATTGCAAATCTCAACAGTTGCCAAATACAACAAAAATTACTCTTGACTCTTGAGTATTAGCAAATGATAAAAATAACCATCTAGAGGGTCTGGCGGCATGCCAACAAGGAGAAAAGTTTGCGCATTTTTTAGTAAAATGCATCAATCTTGCTCACTTTGAGAGCTAAATAAGTAAGCAATCACCTCACATAACATTTTTCACAGTCAACAGGGCTTTCCACTAGGACATGGAGTAGCCAGACAATGTGGGGAAACAGCTGGCTCGGGGATCCAGGGGCATGTCCCCCTGGAGAATTTCTTTCCATAAAAACCCAAATTTGGTGCCTCTCATACATTTCCACTATTCCATCATATACACTGATCTTAATCATTGCCTATTTTAATTAATTATTGTAAAGGAGAATAAAGGTTCTTGTATGTTTTATTTAAGGCATCTTATTTTGACAGTCTTCTTGTAAATTCTGTGTTGGATTCTGTTAACACACTGTGCTCTTATTTTGAAAGCTGCATGTGTTTAGCGACAGGAAGTAAAAGTAGCTTTTTGTGATTAATACAACTTTAATTGTTAGCTAATGTTAGCTTGCGGCTAATGAATGGCATAATGCAGCAGTGTGTTTGGACTCTGACGACCCGGACATTTTGATAGTACTTAGTTCGTCTTGTGCGCAGAATCAGACGCACAGGGAGAGATGATTTTGGGACGGGACTGATAAAGACAGGTAGGCACGTTTCTCTGTCATGCTTGAATTGTTTCGAAGCACAGTGAGGAGGGAGGGCAGCTCGGTAAATTCACTGCGTGTGTGTAAGTATGGGTGACAGACACTCTGCTGAGCAGAACACAACGCAAAAAATAACTTTATGTTATGAATCGTGTAAAAAAAATTTCAGTAGCTTGAAATGTGACATTAGCGCGGCTATGACTATGGTGAGCCGCCACGGTCTAGGTAATTAATGGGAAACCCTTACACCACTACGTCAAGAAGTATGAATGTTGCCAATATCATGATATGCATTTTTTTTACTCCGGTATCATCATGAACGATATGATATGGCACACCCCTAACTCGGTGTATTACCTACAATAAACGGCAGCCAGCACGCTCCCAGTTTGGAAAAGTAAGGCAGCATGGATGCTAAGTTGAGTAGTGCTAAGAAAGGGGGCAGCAGTAAAAGATATTTTGGCCACAATATCAGTTAATATGTAGGCTATATTAAGAATATTGTCCCATTATCCCTTTAACTTGCTGTCAAACAGCCCAGCCCAACAGACAGCGTTTAAGTTGACGTGGAGGGAACTGAAGCTGTTCTCTGTGCACTCTTCAAAGCCACCAGATTCCATTAACAGAACCAGTCATTTTATTTTGCAGAGCACATCCGTTGGTGATCTACCGTTGCGTTGACTGTTCAGTTTGTTTGTGTTATTGTGTAACTTTGGGGTTTAAAAAGGAACACCTATTATTATTTTTTGTTATTCTTCTGGACTTCACCTTTAACTAGTCAGCAAGGCAGCACAAAAGGCTGTGAAAGACATTCCTGCTGCAAGAATACACAGTGTATTTAATTCACCTTCACAGCTATACTGCCAATATTAAAACACCTTAAGAGGAATATAATGGTAGAATTTTCTCATGTCAGTAGGTCGTCATCTTTTTCAGATATTGCTTCGGTCTTTGCCTGAAAGGCCTCGGTCCTCAACAGAGAAATGTGAAGCTCTCACCTCAAAGAGGTAGAAAAGGCTCAAGCCCCCAGGGGAGATACATACTTTTTTTCCTGCAGCGAACACTATGGCTCTGGAGTGCAAACCTACATCTCATTTCCTCACTGCCTTCAATTTTTCATTATCATCTTCCTCTGTCTCCTTCTCTCCTACTCATCCTCCATCTCCTCTCTCTTTTCTGTCTCCCCTATCAGCTCCACAGTGGCCTTCGCCCACTCAAAGCTTAGAGCAATGTGAGTGGGAGACTGCTTGTGTGACTAAAGCAATCAAACACACACATGCGCACGTATGTACGAGCGCGCACGCAAACACCCGCAGAAAAACATCCGTGCAAGTAAAGATTCACAAGTGCATAAATGCCTCATAATATATGACTACACACACACACACACACACACACACACGCACACAAACACACACACACACACACACACACACACACACACACAGCTGCAGAGACATTGAAACACAACTCAAGCTCACAAAGACATAAAACAGACCTCCACACAAATGCCCGTACACAATACTCTGTTCATCATCCATATTTCATGCTTAATACATAAAGCCTCCATTTTCCTGACGCCAGTCAAGATGAAGAGACTTCTCTTCAAGTCAGTGTGCATTTCATCAATTTGTCACCTTTGTTTCAGCTAAACACTGTACTTGCTTTCAGACAATTAAGCTGGGGGGATGCTTATTACATGTACAACCCTGATTCCAAAATAGTTGGGACACTGTGCAAACAAATTTTCAGAATTCAGAGTGCGTATTTATAAAATAAACTTTATCAGTTTGAACATTTGATATCTTGTATTTCTTCTGTATTCTGCATTCTGTTTTTATTACGTTTTTCACAGCTTTCCAATTTTTTTGGGTATCAGGGTTGTACATTTAATATCACACAGTTTCATAAGACATGCTTAATGCACCAAAACCCCATGTGCACGGTGCAAATTATTCATGGGGATTTCAGGAATTAATCAAGAATACAAAGATGCAACTTTGATTGAAGCAAAATGCTTACGAGTTTCAGGACTTTCTTCATTGCTCTATAGTCAACTCCTTTGATGGGCATGTCTCAGCATCAATCAGCAAGGATTAGGTATCAATAAATTATTATATTTTTATTTTTGTTGCAGAGGCGAGGATGTAAAGGAAGATAGAAGGAAGAGGGGAAGCGAGGACAATGCATGTCTGGATGAGCATTTTCATTCTGGGGTGGTTTTCACAGTTTCAAGTTTCACACTACACAACTTTTACAAAGTTACACAGTTTACATTTACACAGGAGGTTGTCTACAATGGAAAAAATAAAACAGAATGTGATAATTTGCCAATCCTTTGTGACATACAGTGCTTAACACATTTATTAGACCACCGGTTTGTGCCATAGCTGTCATAAATTAACAGCATTAGGAATTACTATAATGAAATTATATTTTTAATGCTAAAATATAATTATTATTGTTATCCATGAATTTTTTAATTTACTATTTTACAAAAAAAAAACCCTGTAAAACTAGTAAAGCACATTATTATTTCTTGATCAATATATTGAATTATAGTTATTTACTTGTTTCCTGAACAGAAAAATGAGTTTTAATGAATATTTAATTTCTGACTTCTCAAAGAAGCCCAGTGAGCCGCCTCACATCTGGCTATAAAAAGGTCAATTCAGTTTGTTATTTGCCAAATAAATAACAATAACATTTTAGTTTTTAACAAGCTTTTGAAAGATTTCTAAAATATTTGTTTTCTCGTTTTTATGACAGGTGGTCAGGTGGAAAAAAACTGTATGAAGACTGTATATTTTATGTGCCAACTGATGCTTTTGCATTATAAATAAATACATATATATATATATATATATATATATATATATATATATACACACACACACACACACACACACACTCTGAATTCTGAATTTGATGCATGCTGTTTTTATTTACATTTTACACAGGGTCCCGGGTTGTATTTTATTGGACCTCAGATCTTCAAGTGATAAACAACTGGACAGGCTGTAGCTAATAAACGGTATTAGTCATGGTGGTTGCGGAGTAATAGAGCTGTTCAGCTTATGCCACCTAATTATAGCGTAGAACATATTTATCCCCATGTGTCCATGTTGGAGCGCCATGCGGCCGACACCTTCACTGTCGCAGCCAGAGACATTTTTTATGCTATTTTTCATGGTAAGATTTGACCTTTTCATAGTGAGAATAGAGATACAGACAGGGTGGCCATTTATTTATTTATTTTACTCCCTTTTAT
The DNA here is from genome assembly GCF_030273125.1 of Centropristis striata. Taxonomy (NCBI): domain Eukaryota; kingdom Metazoa; phylum Chordata; class Actinopteri; order Perciformes; family Serranidae; genus Centropristis; species Centropristis striata. Next base: position 31,634,216 of record NC_081531.1, on the reverse strand, counting down.
TAAAAGAAGCACGTTAGCCTAATGTTGTACAACAACTAAATAAAACTGTCTAACATTTTGACTAAAAATCAACTTGATTTGAAGGTATAATATACATTGGTAAGAACAAGTATGTGGACATTATGAAATTATTAATTTGACTCGTATTAGATTACTACTTATTAATCACATTGTGTTTTTCTTTACTTGCGACTTAGATGCAGTTCAGATCACATTTTATGACAAATTAATGCAAAAAAATAGGTAATTTCAAAGGATTCACTTTCTTGCCACTGTATAATTGTTTGTGCTTTTAGTCAGATAAGTTACATGTGTTGAGTATTTTACTCTGAGTCAGAATGTGGTTGATTTATTTAACAAAAAAGAAAAAGAAAAAGACCCATCCACTCTATTAAAAACCCTTCACATAAGGGAACCAGTGATTGTGTGTTTGATGAGAGGACTAATATTAGGAGATACAGTGTTTCTGACGTACTGTTGGCCTATTTGTCTCATAATGATGATTCTACCTGAAAGCGACAGTTTCCTACTGTAAGAATTTACATTCATATAAATTTCTCTTATCTGCATTTCATCTTTGCTTGTGCTCCAGTCAGGTGCCTTGTTTATTTTTGTACAAACAGAAGCATTGTCAGTCCACATCCTCTCGCTGCCTCTTACGGCTCATTCTCTTTTTCCCACTGTCATCCTCTCTGCTAAACTCTCCCGAAGGAAAAATTAGCAATGAAACATAATCATCTTAAAACTAAATAAATTGCGTCCAGGCATTCATGTCACCTCAAACACACTTGAACTTAAATTTGAATCGATTCACCAAAAACATGCCAGTTCATGACAACGACTACCCCTGATGCATTCACCTGATGATTGATCATGCTAGCATTGTCACACTGTAAAACCCAATGTTGCTTGTTTGTTATTATAACTATTTTTTCCTTTTCAATACAACAAGATTTGTGCAAAAAGTCATTTTAACTTAAAATATTGAGTCAAATAGCAAGATTAATTTGAGTTAACTCTGTTATCTTTGTTGTCTTGACATAAAATTATTTTGCAGCATGGACACTCAAATATTTAAGTTGAAACAACAAGTTGGGTTTTACAGTGCACTGTGAGCATGCGAACATGTTGGTGTTTGTATTTAACTCAAGAACAGCCTCAGAGAGCCACACTGATGGCAAAAGAGTTATATGACATGACCATGACATATTTTTTAGGCATGGTTTTGATATCCAACCTTGTTACGTGAAAGTCAACAATGGCAAACATTCACTGATTTAAATGTTACATTAAACTAACATCATAAGGTCAACTGAAAATTTAATATAGAGCTCTATATATAGCTAGCTCTAAAACAAAAGTAAAAAATAAGACAAAAAGTCTGGCCAAGCTGCAGACTGAAAAATGAAATTAGTTTGCACGTGCCTTAAACCTGCATTCTTTGTAATGGCCAGCAGGGGGCGACTCCACTTGCACTTGCAAGAAGAAGTCAGATAAGCAAAACAAAAATGCCAAACTAGATGCTTCAGAACCATAGTATACAAACAAATATGTGGCATAAAGGTGGCAACAATTGCCTTCTTACACATACAGCGGACATGGAGCAACATAAACATTACTTTGGAACGTCTAAAGAACCAAAGTCCAATATTAACCTCGGATAAACAAAAAAACAACAACCCTCTTTTAACCCATATTGTCCTTGATGACTAAGCTGACCATACTTCTGTGTCGAGGCAGCTGCTAAATGCTGAACTTTCTATAACCAATTACCAAAAAAGTGAAACATTTGGGCAAAGAGACTGCTGAGGGATTTGGCAGTACAGTAAAGACTTCACTCTTCTTGACAATGTGATTGTTGTGGTACCGACTCTTCTAGGACTGTTCTCTATATTTTTCACCTATAAAATTTCAACAACCACGACATCCCTGGTTTTATTCTGGTCTGGTCTTTGTCATATCCTTCTCCCTCCCATTTGTTTCCTTTCTGTCTCAACTATCAACTGTCCACAAACACCAAAAAGAACAAACAAACAGTAAGACAATGTCACACATCCACAGACCAGCATCTCTATCCTCATCTATATAAATGGGTGAAGAAAATACCAGAAACACCTCTCAGTATAATGCAATCACAGCACCACAGACTGTGGCTTCCAAAATGACCAGTGAGTTGAATCAACACCTCTCGAAAATCACAAAACGGAACATTAGAAACTTCAGGAAAGTAAGATTTATTGCAGGGCTGCTGCATTAGTATGCATTATTATTACCTAAGTGTGAAATAAGTTTTCACATTTTGCGACAAAGTAGATAAATGTGATTTTCAAACTGAGATCTCCTATTCAAGCCCTGTGTCATCTTATATCTGAGTGCTGAATCATTACAATTTCCAGCTGAATTAAAGTGCAGTGGACAAGCGGTTTGATACCTGTGACTGGTGCCTCGATGTCCAGTATGGTCTTCTCCTGACGCAGGATCGCCGCTCCCTCGTTGATGATTCGAAGCGCCACCGCTTCCTCCACGCGGCCCTCCTTGGTGAGGTGGGCCTTCAGGAGATCCACGCGAGGTTTCGCTTCGCAGTCAAACACTTCCTTCATGGTAAGGCGGTGGCTCAGGGGGAAGGGGACAGCTGAGGACAGAGCACAGGCACATGGTGACATTTAAACAGAGGGGACCTCACAGTTACTATGGCTACGGTTAATGCCATCGAGAATACAATTCTTGAGTGTTGTTGTTTTTTGTTGTTGTTGCGTGAGAGACTCAGGAGGATCCAGCCAACATATCATCAAGGAATTCATGCAGAAATCCGATTTGAGCAAAACCCATCCATGTTTCTCCCGCAGGCATTAATGTGTTTCTGCTGAATCCATCTCTGTTGACTTACAGTATATGTACATCTTCAACATGAATACAATTATGATAAACATGGCTTTGCTTAATATGCATAAAGTATGAGAAACCATTTGCACATCTAAATTAACCCTCTGGACCCCAAGCAATTTTTTTTTGTCTTTTTTCATTTTTCTCACTGTGGCCTTGTATTTCTCTGCTATATATAGGTCCTGAAGCTCTATGGAATCAGTACAATCATGGCTAGAAGTGGTAACTACAACAAAAATGTCTTTTGTGCAGAATAATAAATAAGTTATAATGCCACAAATCATACAAAAAATGAAAAAATTAAATTTCTTTGATACATTAAAAAAATGGAATGACATTATTACATTATATGTATTACATATTACATTACATTATATATTATTATACATACAACTTTTTACAAGTCCACAAGTGTCATGATTATTGGGGGAAAAATTGTGTCTCCACATGCTATACATATTGAACTATTTGCATTTTTACAACCTCTCCTCTCCTGTCCTCTCCACTCTGCTCTGTGTAAACAGATATTCAGTGATTTTTTTTCAAGTGACTGTTCATCTCAGCAGGATCAATCATGGTTTCACTGTGTCCCTGAGGAGCCGAATTTAATGTTTTTAAAAGGATCTAGTCATTCAAAACAGTTTATTTTTGGTGACATTTTAAATGAGACATGTAGAATAAAGTGATTTTGACCTATGATCCGTTCAAGGATTGTCAGAAAGTTAAAATATCGAGGATGTTTTTTTAGTTTTTTTTCTACGATAGTGTATTTTTGTTGATCTCTTGAAGAGGGTGATGTCTTGTAATAGCGGGTCAGAGGTGTAAATCACTCTGCAGTTATTTATGCATTGTGTTTTTTTAAATATATATATATTCTGATATTATTTTATGTTCGTAATGTGTTTTTGTAAAGCAAATAATTGAATACTTAAAACATAAATGTAAATTGTATATCAGCTAGATCATCTGAGACCCACTGATATACAAAAAGCTGCCAGTTAATAACAGTTATTCCAGTACAGATGTGTGGTTAAGTATTTCCTGAGTGCCGGATAAAACTCAGCTAACATCTAAGCACTCTGTTCATCCAGCACTCTCTCTGGACCGCTAAAGCCTGTGGCCATTAAAATGCACCAGTCACCTACCCAACAGATTGCCTGTGAACGTGTGAAATCCAACCAGAGATCATTACTTCAGTGGCAGCAGAGGTTATTTATTAGATCTTAACGCTGCTGATCTCTGTGTGCTGTGACTGTAAGCTTTCAAGGCCCATGTATCGCCGTTAATCTACAGGTCATCTGGTTTAACACAGAAAAGTCTTAGAGCTGTAAATAATTTAGATGAAAAGAGAAATAAGTCACATGAGGTCCAGTTGCAAAATTCATTAGACTAGCCGGACACCAACACAGTCATGATTGAGATGTGAGAAAGGAACAAATAAAAAAAGACCCTCCACTCTCAGCTGGTGAACGTTTTCAGGGATGCTAGAAAATAACAATGTTCTTGAGTATCACAATATTTGGTTTCATGATACCGTATTGATTCTTAACAACTGAATTTATTTGTAATTAATACTTATGATGTTTCAGGATTGTGATAAATGCAAATGCAGATCTCACTGTTCTAAATGCCTAAACAGTGTAAACTCTGATTTTATGCACATGGTGTTGTGCTCTTCATACTGGATTGTTTTCTAAAATTCAATTAAAAAAAAAAAATCACAACATATTGAATCTTAAAGCCTGTATGTATCATGATATAGACTAGGACTGGGCCGGTGTTAAAATTTTCAAACCATTTTTCTTAAATATAAACCACCTGACCAGACCGGTTTATTGGAATCACCACTAGGCTCAGCTTTGATCCAAAATGTTTCCTGATACACTTTGATCGCCATAAATATGCCTTGGTGGCTCACCCATTTATATGTCGTCGTATGTCAAAACACTAAATACAAGTTGGATTTTAGTTTGTGACGCCTTTGGCAGAGGTTGCCAATGTCGGCTGCTTTTCACTTTGCCGGACCTTGTCATTATGAAAAATGCTGATTCATCAAACCAGTTCAAGCTCGTACACTGAACTAGCCCATATACTTAATACGTATCAAATTGCCCTATTCTTGCCACTGTGCATGTTGCATGTAAACATTTTCAGTATGTCAGGGGGTGCGAGGGGTACGGATGTACCTGGGCTGGCCAAGGTTTGCAGTTAATAGATGGAACAAAAATGCACATAATGCAACAAGCTGAGGATGGCATAATTATGGATAGTGGTTAAGGTTAGCATTATTGTATCTGCATCATACTAACTCAGCACGGTAAATGGTGAGCATGCTAAACACACCCAAGACGTTTTGTGACAGGTGTATGCTGGGCATACTTAAAATCCTAAATGATAAAATAAGGATGGCAGTGACTTCTATACCTGCTTCAGGGCTTTCACCTTTAGTGAGGTGTGTGAGGCCTGCTGCTGTCTGCTGTTTTCAACAGTAATCCATTAGCTGTGACTGCAAAGTGCTCTTTTGGCTTGAAACTTTTCAAATTTCAGAAGAACAATGGGACCAGAGAGGCTGAGTTATATTAGAAGTTTAACCCCAGGCCAAATGAGGAGGACTTTGTGGAGCATAAGACTTCCATGATGACGTTTTGACAGGTGAGTACAACAACCAACTGTAGCCATCATAATGCTTGTTGCCCATGCTGCAGCGTCCATATCGTTTTCTATTAATTGTTGGTAAGAAGATTGTTTTCAGCAGTTGCAAAGGATGCAAATTTTTGTCTATCATAAGCAAGTTATTGCTGTTTGTATATAAGGGTTGGTGGCATGATGTTGTATCACTAGTGTATACTTTGACTTGTTTATGCACTTTTTTTTGCAGCCTAAAGGTGCTTCTTAGCTTAATAGTTGAATCATGTAACATTATCATGATAAACCATCACGTCCCCTTTAAAAATTTAATGCAGTAACGTTTACTGTCACCCACTTTTTACCTTTATCTGCATGTTTTTAGTAGAATATTCTCATACTCTACTCCAGTCCTGCACATATGTACACACATCAGCAGCAGTATATTCAGGAGTAGGGGTATGCTTGCCAGATTTGTGCAGTGCATAGCAAACAGGGCCACTCAGCAGTGCCAAATGAAGAGAAGACAAAGGAAGAGTCTCAAAGCTCGAGCTTAAACCGAACATGATCAACATGCTCTTTAATAATGAATGCTTGACTAGAGAAATCTCAAAGTCGCTGCTCCTGGGATAATGAGGCGGGCCAGAGCGAGTGGATTTAATGGAACTAAAAAAAAAATTCACAATGTGCAGCGTGTATCTGTGATGGTGATGTGGTGACACTTAACCAGCTAGAACAAAATCACCACAGTCGCCACTAAAGTTTTTATAAAGTTTTAGCGAGGTTAATGTCATTGTGTGATGACACAACAAATACCTTAACCTTTACCTTAACAGACAAATTTTTATGGGAATTGAGAGGAGGTGAATGAGCAAAATGAGCTATAACGATACTGAATGATTGACTTTTTCCTAAATATCTTGCTATAAGTACTGTAATTTACATTATACAAATTTAATATGCAGAAACATAAATTACCCTGAATTGGTTTTACTTCTACACATAAGATACTCAAACCGCTGGCACCTTTATAACAGAATAATTAAAATAAAACAGTATTTGGCATACTGCCAGAAAGGCCATTATAAGGAAATGGCTACAGGAGAATGGTATGATATAATTTATGATTTTTTGTAATGGAAAGAATCACTTTCTTCATGAAGCATCAAGTAAATAAATTTGAGGAAATATGGCAGAAATGGAAAGTTTATATATATTTCCCCATAACACCCTTCTTTTGTTTCAATTTTTTTCCCATATGCATGCAATTTCAGAAGCATAAATGTATGGGTATGAATGCATGTCTACACATATATTATTGTAATTTTAAATGTTTACATTTTTCCTCTTTAAAAACAAATCACCCCATGCTCTATTTTTTGTTCAAATTACACTGTAAAAAGCTGAATAAAATAAAGAATAATAAATCAAATAAAATAAAGTCACATGCAGATGCTTTGAAAGGAAAAACATTTAGCTTTTTTTCTGCAGAATGTAGCGACAAACAATTAAGCCCACTTATAACAAATAAAACTCAAGTAAAGCACAGATACTCAACAAATGGTCTTCAACAACGCATTTGGCAGACACACTCACAAATGTACGAGTGTACTGATATAGATGTATGCTGAGATGAATTGAGATGAAAAGCTGACTTCTGCTCAGCACCAGAGCAGAGTTGAACTATGAAATACAGTATGTTGCCGGGCAACAGCAGCAGCAGCAGCTGACTGTTGGAGTACAGCCAGTACCGCCACAAAAAAACCCTGCAATTTGCATTGGAGGTTCACATAGATGCTGTTAGAAATGTTCATGCGGTAGTCAAATTCTTCGATCATATTGATGAGCATGAGCCTGTATCGTGCACCTTTTATTTTAAACGCCAAAATTTACATATATTTTTCTGAAAATGGTTGGCATACTGCAAGCTTGAAAAGAATATATATATATATATATATATATATATATATATATGTGGTAGGTTTGTGTTGCTAATGAGCAACCCTGGGTTCAGTCAGGAAATGCTGAATGGCTTCATCTGATTGGACCAACTAGACAGTGTGCATTTATAAGAGGTCCAATTAACATACACGATACAGCCTCTAATGTCAAGCTTTTAACATAATGTTGTGTTGCTTACAGCCTACAGCTGCACCAGCTGGGATCTGCTTTATGTGATGTTTGAAGGGTTATATACCATCTAAAGTGTTTTAAACTAGTTGTGAAACAGTCTCAATTTTAATTATGATGCCTTCATATGACCTACATAAGCAAACAAGACCATCAGTGATATCAGATATGGGATTTTTGAGACCGATGCCGACTCTGATTTTTGAAGGGGAAATTTAACTGATAACCTATATTGCGGCCGATAAAGTCATTTTTTAAGATAGAATGAAAACAGACCTTTTTTATGTAGATTGTGCACTGAATTTTGACCACTCTGTAAAAGTACCCAGAGAGCTACTTTCTCAAACATAAAACTTTACTAAACAATGTTAAACATTGATATACATTATTATACATTCACAACGGCACAGTATATACACCGATACCAATAGGCCTTGGATAGGCTGATAAGATTAGTCAACCGATATATCTGTCGGCCTAATTTCTATATAGTTATTCTGAAAGCCTGTCATCAGGTCAGATCCCACACAAAAATCTGATGAAATGATTTACGACTTGCAGAACAGAAGAGTCTATGTTTACATTTTCCTTTCCAAAGATTGGCAATGAGTAGCAATAGCCAGGCAAAAAAGGCAGCAGGAGGAGATTTTCCTTAAGAGAATTAAAGGACTGATGGGGACAAAGAGAGCACGGGGCGACAAACGCAAGTCAACCTTGGTCGGTTATTCAACAGATAGATAGAGAATTTGCGCCTATGTCCCTCTTCCCCCTAGATAAGTGTGTAATAACTCCATTTTATTTAAATCATTACGAAATATATCAATATGTGATTTTACATTTTTACAATACGTTATCTTCAGCTAACCATTATCATATTACAATTACGTAACAAAACAAAAAAATTGCCACATTACATTATTGCTATGCATCCTGCAAACAGCTGTGTTTAAAAAAAGAAAAATATAATTTGAAATAAGTTGCATTTTTCTTTCACTTGCTTTAAAAAAAACAAATGCATGCACTAGCCACATCCAGATCATGAAAACATGACCGCTTCTGTCCACAGGAGCCGCCAAAATCACCACAAAATGAAAATCTCTTGCAGTTGCTTTAAACATGTCGATAAAAGCTGATATATTGTTCCAAACCCAACTATTGCTCCATAAAAACATTAGTAAATGAACCAGCTTGCTGATTATTTCACCTGCATTTCTTTTAAAATACAGGAACTGACACACAAAGAAAATTATTTTCTGCTGTGCTATAATAAAGTAATAGTTCACAGGTGTACTAAAGGCCTCATCCCTGAAATAACTGACCTGAATATGCCTCTAGATGCCCACAGCTCGGTGGTGACAGTGCCGTGGAAAACAAACTGCACAGACCAGCAGTTATTGTATCTCTTTAGATATGTTCTGTCAGGTTAAAACATGGGAGAGAAGAGAGAAGCGCAGAGAAACTTGCTGTGGTTTAAGTTTAAAGATATAAATAACTTGGAGTTGCTTGTAGTATCAGAGCTCGATTTTCTACATGCGCCACACACAGTAACTGACTCATTGAAATTGCCATTGTCTTGATAGCTTTACTTTTTTACTTTTTAGTCTTTCGGGGATTTGAAAAAAAACTTGGGTTTTACTTCTATTTCAAAGTGGAAAACAAGGAATATTCACCTCTGGGGAAATGATGATCCATTTCAACCGTCTGGAAAAGTAAATTAGTAGGGGTTTGAACACATAGATGAAGGTGCTGAGAAAGATTTTTAAATTGCATAGCCCGAGGCTACAAGAATGGTAAAAAAAAAAAAAAATGAAACAAATGCAATATGATTTTACTCAACTAGAAAGAAATGCTTTGAGCATTTTCAAACCTTACAAAAAATCCTAAATGTTACATGACCATGTTACAAAACCAAAGATCTGAGTCAGAATTCTTGGCCGTGCTGCGTTTGCTGATATAAACCTTTTTGTTCGACATATTTTTGAACGCTTAGAGGTGAGTAAATCTTTGCCAAAAAACATAACCAACAATGTTTTTTTTTACCTTGGTTGGGAGGTCTTGCTCAAAACAACATTTTAGACATTGGACATTATGACAAATGTCAGAGCAGCAATTAGATGAGAATATCCTAATAAAATGTCAATATCATCTGCAAACAAAGCAAAACTGTACTGCTAACTAAATGTATCAGCAAAAGAGCATGCACAATGTTATTTTCCCTTAAAAATAGTCAGAATAAAAAGATTGTGACTGGTTTTTTTGACAATATAGTTCCTTTTTTAAGGTCCAGACGTGTTAGTATATTTACTAAATAAGTATTTTTGATTGTAACAGCGTGTACATACAGGACATTCATTGTGCCTGCAGTCATTGTCACATAAGTGTATCTCACAGCGCAGATTACTCCGTGTTTCCACAACTCTGTAGCCTAAAGGACAAAGTTGTTAATGCTGACTGAGCTGCTGGACCATTACGATAATACACTGAATGTGAATATATTCAGGCACAGTGATGACTGTGAGCTGATCCATGGTCAAAAATGAGCACGGCTAAATGAGTTATGGCACAACTGTGAGCACTTCATCATCCCTCCATTGATCCAAGTTGTATCCCTCAGTAATTCTCTGACAGCCTTCTACACATCTACTGATGCGGCTTTTGGGATTCCTTTTCCTTTTTCTCATCACATTAAAACATGACTCACTCCCGGTAAAATATACCCCCCCATTAAATGTCAATTTCATGCCCTCTTCCTCTTCCACTGGCCCTGTCAAAGCCTGTGAAATCCTGCTGCATCACTGCCCCAGCTTCTACCACAGCTCGGCAATTCAGCTGTTTTTTCCCCCTCTCTCCTCTCCTCTCCACTGCTGCCTACCCGAGCCAAAGCCAAGATACAGTCAAATCGTGACAGCACAGATTGAAATATAAATAAACGTGTGAAAAAAAAAAATCCATATTTTCCGCTGCACTGCTGCTGCTTCTAAGCTTTATACCCGATCTTCGCGGGGGCTGTGCAGCAAAGAAACCCGGATTGTTTATCAACATCAAAGCTCCAGCATCCCACTATACCATCACCGTGAACGCAACTTGATGGCCGCATATACACCATATTAATGCACGACATGAAAAATAAAGGCCACATTCTGCCAGGAGCTAAACATTTGGAGATGTTATGTAATATCTACAGCCACAACCATAAAAATGTAGGCTAGCTTACATTTCACCACCCGATCGGTGGCGTTTAAGACGATGTCAGCGTTAGACATCTTCATGGGCAGTTGCTGTCTTCGAGGCTGAAGCTGTTTTCTCTCCCTCCTTTTTTGGGGTCTACTCTTTTAGTATTTGTTGTCGAAATGCGACTGATGCTGTGGCATCACTTAGATGATGCGCCCCCTCCGTGCGTCGGTGCTGCGCCGGGTAGGACTGCTGCTCCCCAGGCAGGGATGGATGCTGGATGCTGTAGGAGCTGCTGCTGCCGCTGCTGCTGTGCTAAGCTGTTAATGTGGGGGAGGATGCACGGAGAGAGAGAGAGAGAGAGAGAGAGAGAGAGAGAGAGAGATGTGCACTATCCCGACATGGCGGTGAAGGGAACTCCCACGCAAATGTTCACGGGACTGCCTGATGCTGCCATCAGATGGAGGCTGAGACGGGGTTGCCCCAGCGCACGCACGGTTGCGCCATGTCTCGCTATTCTCGAAATTTCGGTACGCCCGAAAGATGAGAGCGTTATTATGGGCCTCGGCCTCAAAACATGTGTAACATTCATGATCACTTAGACAAGGTGCGTTTTTGATTACAGGCGCGCGCGCATGTGCACGCGACACGAGCATCACAAGCAGTTGAATTCATCGCAGTGATGGCAGGGGGATATCACTTGGTGGCGACAAACCATCAGGGTTTGTGCAAACAAAATCTGGCGATCTAGCACGTTTTTCAAGGAAAATGTTTTTTTTTTAATTGTTATTATTTGATTATTTTGTTATAAGAATTTAAACAACTACTCAAACCAGATAATTTCACAAATAAAGAGACATAATACTAATATTATTATTCCTCTTATTATTATTATTATTATTATTATAACATTTCCTTAAATTTTGTAGCTTACCTTCTGAATTGAATTTCTTTTATTTACTAACTTACTTAATCAAGAAAAGTATTGATTTATTTTTTAATTATTTTATTTAGTTATAAGAATGTAAACAATTAGTCAAACCAGATACTTTGACAAGGAAATATATTTTTTTAAATTAGTATTGTTTTATAATATACATTTGCTTGATTTATGTTGCTTACCTTCTGATTGTTTTTTTATTTTATTTTTGTTGATTAGGCTACATGACTTTTGTATTTAAGAAACATCTTATTATTCTTATTATCATTCTTCTTCTTCTTCTTCTTCTTCTTCTTCTTCTTCTTATTATTAGTAGTAGTAGTAGTAGTAGTATTCTATTTGATAAATTTGCTTGATTTTTAAAATCTTTATCTATTTACTTATGTGGATTAAATTACTTTCGTCTTCCCATTTTTTGTATTTGCTGTATTTATTTCGTATTGAGGTTACATTTTTTCGCCTTTAGGGTTCTTTTAAACTCACCTGTACGCCCTGCTTCTTTTTTCTATTGTGTTGTTTATTGTGCAAATAAAATAACATAATAATAATAATAATAATAATAATAATAGCTATATTATATTACTACTAATAAAAAACATAATACTAATAATACATTATGTTAATATACAGTACCACTGTACAGCCTCTGTGTCTGCTGCAGTTCTCCCTGACCACCAGTAGAGGCAGACCTGTATACACAAAATTACATCTATGACAGTAAAGTTGTAATGTTACACAAATGGCACTAAAAAGAAAGTGACAACAAAGTTACTGATATAAATATAACTGTTTCAATCCAAACTGTCAGTGTCGGAAACAGAGTGAGAAAATGTAAGAAGAATTGAAAAACTGCTGGCTCACTTTTGCACATTCACTCATTATTGTTTCATATTTATGTAAATCTTTCATTGCCTTATTAACAAGAACTGAAATATGTAGCTGTGTTTCTTACTAACTGACTGAATAAGGGGATTACTCCTTGAGTTGCATGCATTGATCACTGAGTTGCATCTTTACAATCATAACATTTTTCATCGTTATTAGCAACAGTCATAACAACTGTTCTGAAAAACAAGAATGACTCATTTCAGTGCTTGTGATGTTTGGTAGCTTTTCATCTTCGTTATTGCTCCGGGCAGTAAAAGCTTTGAGCACACTGCTGCTCTTGTTAGTAGCTGTGAAAAAGTTTGAACAGTGGACAGGATTGTTTTTCGCAGCAAGCTGTGCATTTCTTGCCTAATTTTTCTCCTCTTGCTAGTTTTTTCTTTGGAGCAGCAGCAGTTTTCTTTTTTTAAAAACAGGACCTCAGCTTTTTGATATCTGCATTTTTGCTCATGTCATCCATCATGTGATGCTTAAACACACAGGGATCACACACTGTTGAACTTAAGAGATGTGAAGGACATCACATAGTACAAGAAACAGCTGAGATAAACTCACATGCAAATTAAAGAAGGACATTAGTTTAATATCTGTTTAAGGCATATAACAGTGAATGAAGGCAGTTCTGTGTACTGTTTGTGTTTTTTTTATATATTTATATATATTATATATTATTTATATATTATATTTTTAGATGTGGCTCAAAGTATGCATTTTTGGAACAATGCGATTATCAAACTATATGCCTACATCACTGCAGTGTTCAGATTTGAATGAAGTACACCCAAGCAAACATGTCTCAAAAATACAATGTTTAACCTGTTAAGCCAGAATGAATATGCAATTTAGCACCAGGTTGTTGGTTTTTTTTTAGATTGAAAGTAGGCCTACTTGACGAATTCAGCAATCAAACAGCAGGATGCTCGGTTTGATTTTTGCATGCTGTATTCTGGGAAACACAGAGGGTGCCGTATGTGGTGCAGTCCAAAAAAACCCCAAACACTCTGAGCCCATTTACATTTTCAAAATAAACTTCCATGTTCACAGCTTTGCACAGTAACAGCACTTGACTATGGATAGGGTTGAAGTACAGGGTCAGGCTTAAAAAACAATTACTTCCGCACTTTACTACCAGATGCAGTTACGCAGGTTGACTCCAAATAACACTCTTAGACACAAACACTGGTCAAGTGAAAGCAAAACCCATATCTACTCTTATTTTTGGAAGATCCCCTCTGTCTGCTAACCATTTTGCCTTGCTATATTTGAGGGTGTTTTCTAAGTTCTGTCCGTTATTTTTGTGGTGCTGTGCCCAAAGGGAATGCCCAGAAATGTCAGAGGGAACGGTCTCTGTAAATCTAGTGAGCAAAGATGATGATTTAGAGGGATTACTTTTGTATAAGTCTATATATGTTTTTTTTAGGCAAATCCTGCATAGTATACCTTTAAGAGGCACCACGGGGTACACACTGCTTGAATGATCACTAAGAGTTTTACTTGTGTGACTCATTTATTACCTAAAAAGTGTACACATTTGTTAGGCATCTTCATCATTATTTCAATTCTCCACATTCAGATTTATTGTTGATGCAGTTTCTCAGAAAGCTTCTGAGAGGACCTGCCACTAGATGGGGCCCCAACCCTGATTTTAACTGCAACAGCAGCAACAGCTGGTCGGCTGGTATTGCCACAGGAGGGGCAGTATTTGCCGCCTCACATTTAGAGACATGATAATTTGAGAAAGCACTGACACTACTTATTTAGTGGTACAAGCTAAACAGTTGTTGATGTAATTCTGTCATGCTTTTTTGTCCTCATACTGTCAGTCAAGACAATAGAGCCACTTGCTTCCTGACAGATGAGGCTGAGCATGTGATTAGTGGCAGGATGAGTAATAAATCTCTAGAAATGGAGCCAGTGTTGCTCATCAGGCAGCAGGCCTCTACAGAGCAGAGCTGTGAGGCTCACACAAGGCGTGACTGACTTATACGCTCGTTCAGTAGGACGAGAAAACACAACACCATATCCCTAACACTCTGGAGACTCAATTGATAGCAGAGTCTGCAATGGACATGGTGTGTCCTTGAAGTTGCCAATATTGCTGGAACAGATAAACGAGAAGGTAGTGTTGAAAGGAAAGGCCAACTACGCTGTATTCTGTGCTGCTGTTCTCACTCTCAGGTCAGTATTCTTATGTATAAAACACAAAAATTATAGCATGACTATGATGTGACATGTTCTTGGAAGTGACTAACTGACTGTTCCAGAGGTAAAGTGTGCAAACATCATTTTAAATGAAATTTATTTTTAATTAAAATCTAGTTCTCTGGTGTAGAGTATTTCCGCAGTGGCAATGGCCTGTTGGCAGCTTCAACTGTTGACCCCTCCTTTAAAATGCTGTTTATGCTGGCATGCTGTCCTGGCACATTGGTAGGAGAAAACGGCACAAAGAAATGGCCAGTTCCAACATTATATACTGAAGCTTATACAGCTGTTCCCACATAATTAACTCACAGTTATTTGCAGACACGTC
This sequence comes from Centropristis striata, assembly GCF_030273125.1. Taxonomy (NCBI): domain Eukaryota; kingdom Metazoa; phylum Chordata; class Actinopteri; order Perciformes; family Serranidae; genus Centropristis; species Centropristis striata. Next base: position 31,619,052 of record NC_081531.1, on the reverse strand, counting down.
AACAGCACGAGCCATTAATTAAATCACTAGCCACGTTGCATGTGATTCAATGACATCACAGGCACAATGTCTTGGCTCGTAACAACAAAAGTACATTTATATTCATATAATTCTTCTTTTCTCCGTGTCATGCCCCGAGAACTCACTTTCAAATGAGCTAATCTGGATTTAGATGAGATACAATGAGTTTGCTTTATTCTGATTGACTTGAGTTTTATGTGGTGTCTAATGGCAGAGAATCACTGGCTTCTACAACAAAAGAATCTCATTACATTGACAACCATAAGTAAAGTAAATTATTGAGCAAAATTGCTTTATCAGCCAATTGACTTTGGAATTACTTGTTTTGTTAAAGGAATTGTTGGACTTTTGGGAAATGTGCTTCACTGTATCTTAAAAAATAAATAAATTTGTATTTAGTATCAAAATCTGCTGTTCTCATTTACCATTTGTAGTAAAAAGTAATGCGCTCCAATTGGTACATAACTGCCACATAATTGTCAACACGGAGGAGCAGCTTTTTACGACCGATATAGACATTTGTTGCTAGAAGGCGACCTCTAGGGGCAGCAGTAATTATTTCAGCATGGAAGGAAAGCAGGAAATGAGGTACGCTGATATCAGACTCTCAAAAACTAATCCAATAAGCTCATCTAAATTCATAGGAGAAAAACAAGAAAATAACAATATTTTCTTTCTCATGAAGAGAAGTAAAGTGTTCTTCTGTTCAGCAACATGCAGAATTTCAGGTGTCTATCCCTTCACAAAGATTTCCCTTTTCATTTTATCATTTTTTCCATTATGTAGCTGTCTCAGTCTCTTAGACGGTGCATGGCTGATTTTGCAACCAAGACATAGTTATCTGTTTCCTTGCAAATAACAGTGACACCTCTTAAGATGCTTACACACTTGCTTGCTGAGAATTAGATGAGAAGATTGATACCACTTTCGTATCTGTGCATGGAGCCACAGCCTGCAGGCATTTAGCTTAGCTTAGCATGCAGATCAGAAGGATCAGGAAGAAATGAGAAGGCGAAACAGCTAGCTTGGTTCAGAGGCTCAGAAATATGCCTACCTACACCTCTGAAGTTCAGTAGTTTAACACCTTGTGTCTTGTTTGTTTAATCTGTGTAGATACTCAAATGTAAAAATAGACTGGTTAAGTTTTACGTGTTGGAACTATTTCGCTCTGAACTCAGTGACTGCCTGGAGGTTGTGAGAACAAACAGCAACTGGAACACTCTCTGCCCCAACAGCTGGTAAATTTGGTGACAGACGATCTATGGTATTCTGCAGGAAGTGACATCACCTGGCACCAAAGACCAGCCAATGGGAGAGAGCGAGGGCTTTGTTCGTCGCCAGTAGATGTCAGGTTTCACACATGTTTTTAGAAAGAATGAGTCGGGATCAGAATCAGAAGGATCTTTATCATCATTATTCTCAGGTACTATGAAATTTCGTATGGCTTTTCTTGATGTAGTTAAAAAATATAACAAATAAATAAACTAAAGCAGTTACAGAATCAGCAATGAAACAGTTGCAAACACAGCTGTGTTTTGGATGGGATCATTTTGTCAATGAAAGTATGAATAAATAGTCATTTTCAGCAACCACAGGCATCTTCAAGACTGTAAAATTGTCAATATTAAAATTTATGCTGATTTATATAGCTAGATAAATACATAGGTGAAGGCGGGGATGGCCTGATGATGTTTATCATGAATGTGGAAAAGGATTAGAGGTTAAGGAATGTAACAACTCTCTGGTGCTGCAGATCAATGAGAGAGAAAAACAATCTGTAAGTGTACTAACTGAAAGTGTATGCTGGGAAAGACACTGGCGAAACAAGTAGAAGAACAAGAAGTCAGCCTCACCGAAATAAGGGGGATGTTGAAAGTGTGTTACAGTGATCATTTGGAGGCTTTACAGAGCTTGCAACATTCCTCAGTATTGGAGAGAGCTGATGTTCATGCCTCGCCCTGCTCCCTTCATCCCTTACGTACCTCTTTTTGGGCCGTCTTCGGGGGCTTTCCTACGGTGCCGGTCATGTGTGCAGATGGGGATGGAGGCCATGCAACGCTAATCCTCCTCCCCAGCTCAGGAAAGTACCCTGCCTCCCTGTGCAGAACGAAAACAACAAAGAGCTGAGTGTGGCTGCAGCCTCCGGGGTTCAGTGCACCCACCAGAACATGTCCAAGAGTCACAGCTTGCTGCTCCCTCCTACCCATCTACCCATGCATGACTCTTCTTCTCTCTTGTGCTTTCTTTCTTTTGACCCTCTTTTCAACCTATGAAAGACGTGTGCGATTGCAGGCAATGCTCAATGTAATGTACCTCCGTTTCATACCAGAGATAGAGGACTTTAGAAGGTCAAGAAGGAGGACACATAGAGTGCCCAAATTAGAGAAAAAGAATGTGGTCAGAGTTGTTTTTTAAGGAGACAAAATTATTCAAGTTCCTGTTACATCATTCCATATGAATATGATTAAAGTCAAAGAGTCTAAAACCCTGAATGGAAACATACAGAAATTGGAGAAACAAAAGTGAAACTCTAATTTAGTGCCGTCAAATTAAAAATAAGATAGCTAAAAGATAGAACAAAATTGACACACAGTATTTCTCAAAAGCATGGATATGACAAAACCTGGTGTAAGTGTAGGAAGGTATGACCTAATAGCTGCAAGCTTCAGCTGTAGATTGTCTTTAGTGCAAATTTGCAAATGTTAGCATAATAAGAAGCTAAACTAAGTTGGTGAAAATAGTAAACAATATACTTATATTCACAACTATGTCTCCATACCTTTATACAGCACCTACACCAGGATTGATGCTGCGTTGCAGACACCTCGGAACTCGAAAACTTCCGGTCTCCTGCAATAAAAAGTCCACACATTATATATTTGCCTGTAACACTTGAAAATAATACATACCTTGGTTGATGTATCATTTCCTTTCCAATTTTCGTTCAATATACATGGAGGCTGCTGCGGGGTCAACAGTGAAAAAACATCAGTTTGTGGCAGTCAGCCATGTTTTTTTGTGTCTACGTTTGTATATCCAACTGGAATGCTTTGAGGTCAGTAGTTGAACATATGAACAAGGAAATTCCGACCCCCAATTTTGACATGAACGCACCACAAGCACCTGCCTTTTTTTTTAAAGATATTTTTGGGCATTATTGATAGAGACAGAGTGAAGGCGGAGACAGAGGGGAAGACATGCGGGAAAGGGCTCTGGGTGGGATTCGAACCCGCCCGCTTACTAGGACTCTATGGTACGCGCTCTACCAGGTGTGCCATCGGGAACGCCCAACACGTGCCCTCTTCATGCAATCAGTCGAAATGAAAACAACGTCACATTAGGGTTAGCATGGTGGTAGCTAGCTGTTAATCCACCAGAACATTGCTACGGGACAAATATAATGGAAAGCATTTTATTCTATTCTCAAAGCTTCCTGAAAGACGGCAAAAATGGATTACTGCAATAAAACTGGAAGTGAACAGAAGAAGCTGAGCAACAGGACTTCGTTTGCAACTTCTATGGATTGCGTTGTGATCGCTTCAAATCAGGTACTGGGGGGGAAAATCATGGCACTCTCAAGACAGCTGCTGTTTATCATAAAGGTTTTTTTTTTAGATTTGAGGTGGTTCCTTTCGAAATTCATTCAGACAGTAATGATTTAGATACTCTAACGGAGGTACAGACTAGCTAACTGTTGCTAGCACACCCATTAGCATTAATGGTACACTGCCCGTTGATGATGCTAAGCGTTACTGAACTGAAGCTTTAGCTGGTAGACTGCAAAGCTGAATGTTATTCATAAATCCAGGATTTCGCCTGTTTATGTCCCTCCAGGCGCTTATAGTTTTTCAGGGACTCTCTAGAATAGGATGAGAGGAAAGTTGATCAGATAATTGTAGATGTTTGAATACTGCAAGTCCATTCTGGCTGTTTCGAGATTAGTGAAAACCATCAAGGGGCATTATAAGGGTCAGTGATGTTTCATCCGACATGTTTTGAAATATAGAGTTCAATGTCCAGTGAGT